>NC_053391.1:108384449-108691630 GCF_905171765.1 Bufo bufo
TTTTTTTCACCCCACTAAACAAAAAGCTGTATTTCTGGCCTAAATGTGACAATCACTTATGCACGTCTAATCCCAGATGGGCAGTATATAAAACAGATGTATTTTTTTCACCCCAGTAAGCAAAAAGCTGTATTTCTGGCCTAAATGTGACACTCACTTATGCACGTCAAATCCTAGATGTGCACTATATGAAACAGATGTATTTTTTTCACCCCAGTAAGCACAAAGCCGTATTTCTCGCCTAAATGTGACACTCCCTTATGCATGTCTAATCCCAGATGTGCACTATATGAAACAGATGTATTTTTTTCACCCCATTAAACAAAAATCTCTATTTCTGGCCTAAATGTGACAATCACTTATTGTCACGGCAGACAGGATACAAGATATACAGGATATAACAAACAAGTGTCTAGGCAAGAAGCTGGGGAAAGGGGTCACCTCCTGACAAATCCCTACCAGCTCTCCCTAGACTACTATGCCCACATTTAGACCCAGAAAGTGGGAATGAATGTGTCCTCGTGCCTGGGCTGAAGATTCCCTAGAATCCCTAAGATGGTGAAAGGGGGAAAGAGGCAGCCTGCTCCCTCAGACCTGGAGGGGGCAGGCGTCTCTCTAACAGCCTAGACAGTCAACCACAATAAAACAAAACCAACTTATCTATTGCTGAGCAGGAACAGCCAGTCTTTCTTCCTCTGAGCCAGACAGAAGCTATAACCCGCCCAGGACACTGGGAGTGGGCGTAATGTAAACTCTTACCAATGACCCCACCCAGTGCACCTGAAGGGAGGCGGATACAGCTCCACTCCAAAACAATAACAAAAGTCTACACATGTGCTGCTAACCTAGCAGACCTCCGCACATGACCTGAGCAGGGCATGACACTTATGCACGTCTAATCCCAGATGTGCACTATATGAAACAGATGTATTTTTTTCACCCCACTAAACAAAAAGCTGTATTTCTGGCTTAAATGTGACAATCACTTATGCACGTCTAATCCCAAATGTGCACTATATGAAACAGATGTATTTTTTTCACCCCAGTAAGCAAAAAGCTGTATTTCTGGACTTGCAGACATGCAGATAGTGCACCAGCACAGGCTATTGTTGCATAAAATGGCTGCCGATTATGTATTGATATTGACTAACGGAAGGAAAAAAAGTTCGTTTTCACTAGTAGTTGGCTCAGGGCAGGCTTAAAAAAATTGTGCACTGCACCCACAAAACACATTTGCTGTAGATCGCTGAGTAAAGAAGCAGTTCTGAATCTTCATAAGATTTCTTCCTGATCTCTCCCTCACAGCAGCTGCAGCCTCTCCCTACACTAATCCGAGCAGAGTGACGGGCGGCGCTACGTGACTCCAGCTTAAATAGAGGCTGGGTCACATGCTGCAGTTGGCCAATCACAGCCATGCCAATAGTAGGCATGGCTGTGATGGCCTTTTGGGGCAAGTAGTATGACGCTTGTTGATTGGCTGCTTTGCAGCCTTTCAAAAAGCGCCATAAAAATCGCTGAATACCGAACCTGTACTTTTACGTAAATGTTCGGGTCCAGGTGCCGAAAACCCTAAAGTTCGGTACGAACCCGAACTTTACAGTTCGGGTTCGCTCAACTCTAGTCCTGAGCCTCCTACAGTTAACTTTGTGAAGTTTCGTCTGGTTCTGGTGTAACTGTTCAGCAAGTCCCTTGACCCTCCGATACACAGTCCCATGTAGATTATGATGACCAGAACCAGAAGAACTTTCACTGGGTGAATCAAGAGATTGTAGCTGAATAAGCTCTGCCACCCGAACATCTCCAAGTCTTTCTCCAGAGCATGAGATACAGTAATGCACTCGCTGGACTGTGGCACAGTTCTCCGTCTCTTGAAGACTTCTGAACAAGGGTCGCTTGACTGCCAGTAGGATCCTCTGGAGCCTCACAAGAGTGTCAGGGCGGATAGCTAGTCTCTTCTGTGGAGTCATCTGAGTTTTCCTCTGCTCCATAGTGAACATATCTATGACAAAAGAAAATACCAGGTGCTCCTGGGGGATTTCTCCCCTCACTGTGCAGTTAAGTGTCCTACACCATCACCAATACCTTTGACTCATGAGTTTTACTGAAAGGGGACACAAGAATCAAAAACAGCAGCGACGGGACTCACAGCAAGAAATGATAAACTACAAAAATCAGCAGGGCGAAACACATTTGTAGACAAGGACAAAAATACAAACAGATAACAAAAACACATAACATGGACATACACAGGGAACAAATAGTACAGGGGTGCCAAATGTTGCCTTCGCCATTCTGATCCCTCAGCAGCTGGTGATGCCGCTGAGAGGTGACCCCTTTATGCCCAAGCTGACTATACCCCACTGCATAATTTGGTGAAACGGACACATTGGATTATGACTAAGAACCTAAGAGTTCGAAACGCGTAAATCTGAGGGAGTGGGGAGGAATGCCACTGTGTTTGTACATTACCAGTTTGGTGCAATAAAGACCGGGACCGGAAAACTTTTATCACGAGTGCTGGAGCCTTCTTTCTCTACACTGCATAATTTGTTACCTGGCTAATACTGCTGCTGAACACATTGCAATTACTTGCACAAGAGCAATTCCTTGCAATGTGTCCTTTGTTCCCACACCTGAAGCACCTGACCTGCCTTCCTGTCCTTTGTGTTTTGCTCTTACCTGTTTTGCAGTGCTTTGATATATGACCTAAGCCACCACGTGCAAAACATCTAATGTTTGCCCTGCATGGCCTAGGTCCATCTACACTGCCGTCGTGCTCCTATCTCCTGAATTGTTCCATCGTCAGGGACGCACTCTTCACAATATTTCATTTTCCCAAAGTCAGGGAAAAATCTCTGTTAGTCTGGACAGGCTTAGTCTGGTGATTTGGCCGGTCACAGACTAATCTCCCCCCTTTTTGCCCTGACTTTACGGAAAAAGAAAGGACCGGCACCAAATTGGTGATGACCTGTTGCATGCCAGTCATTAGCTGGGACCTTACAGCAACCTTACTCTTCAATTTGGCTACCGTCACGTCAGTAGAGGCAGCCCGCTCCTTGAAGGCCTTGACCTCAGCATAAGACTGAGTCAACTTAGCCTCAATTTCCTCCTTCTGCCTCTGCAGCTCTACTAACTGTGACTCTATCCTAGCCACCTGCGCATCTCAGTCAACGGTAGACTGTGCCCGCAATGCCGAAACCTGGTTCGAATTACTGGCACAGCATTGGCAGTGAATGGTCGGAGGAATTGTCTCTGTTGACCGAGATACCAATGCAACTTGCTTTGGCTTGCAGATGCTAACCTCAAATGTATGAACAAGTTTGGCTAGCATCTGAAGCCGTTTGGTCGCCTTGTTACCATCCGTTTGTTAACACATAGCTTGTCGTAACTACATGCCTGTGCTAACGAATCGGACCACAGCATTTCTGCTGACTTGTAAGTGGTGGGGAGGATGGAGTTGAATGTAGTATGTTTTGCTAAGTGTAGCAGTTTGGGGAAGTCCATACTTACGTTTTTCTTTGGTGCTGTCCTTCCCTGTCCTTTGTGTGCTGCGTGGAGGAGGTCCTTTAATATCCGTAACGCCTCCTCCCGACCAGCCGGACTTCTGTTCAGCTCCAACAGTGACAGTTCTCTCTTCAGTGACATACAGTCAGGTCCATAAATATTGGGACATTGACACAGTTCTAAAATTTTGGGCTCTATACACCACCACAATGGATTTGAAATGAAACGAACAAGATGTGCTGTAACTGCAGACTGTCAGCTTTAATTTGAGGGTATTTACATCCAAATCAGGTGACCGGTGTAGAAATAACAACAGTTTGCATATGTGCCTCCCATTTGTTAAGGAACCAAAAGTAATGGGGCGATTAGCTTCTCAGCTGTCCCATGGCCAGGTGTGTGTTATTCCCTCATTATCCCAACTACAATGAGCAGATAAAAGGTCCAGAGTTCATTTCAAGTGTGCTATTCGCATTTGGAATCTGTTTCTGTCAACTCTCAAGATGAGATCCAAAGAGCTGTCACTATCAGTGAAGAAAGCCATCATTAAGCTGAAAAAACACAACAAACCCATCAGAGAGATAGCAAAAACATTAGGCATGGCCAAAACAACTGTTTGGAACATTCTTAAAAAAAAGGAACGCACCGGTGAGCTCAGCAACACCAAAAGACCCGGAAGAACACGGAGAACAACTGTGGTGGATGACCGAGGAATTATTTCCTTGGTGAAGAAAACACCCTTTACAACAGTTGGCCAGATCAAGGTCACTCTCCAGGAGGTAGGTGTATGTGTGTCAAAGTCAACAATCAAGAGAAGACTTCACCAGAGTGAATACAGAGGGTTCACCACAAGATGTAAACCATTAGTGAGCCTCAAAAACAGGAAGACCAGATTAGAGTTTGCCAAACGACATCTAAAAAAGCCTTCACAGTTCTGGAACAACATCCTATGGACAGATGAGACCAAGATCAACTTGTACCAGAGTGATAGGAAGAGAGGAGTATAGAGAAGGAAAGGAACTGCTCATGATCCTAAGCATACCATCTCATCAGTGAAGCATGGTGGTGGTAGTGTCATGGTGTGGGCATGTATGGCTGCCAATGCCAAGCATACCATCTCATCAGTGAAGCATGGTGGTGGTAGTGTCATGGTGTGGGCATGTATGGCTGCCAATGGAACTGGTTCTCTTGTATTTATTGATGATGTGACTGCTGACAAAAGCAGCAGGATGAATTCTGAAGTGTTTCGGTCAATATTATCTGCACATATTCAGCCAAATGCTTAAGTACTCATTGGACAGCGCTTCACAGAGTAGATGGACAATGACCCAAAGCATACTGCAAAAGCAACCAAAGAGTTTTTTAAGAGAAAGAAGTGGAATGTTATGCAATGGCCAAGTCAATCACCTGACCTGAATCCGATTGAGCAGGCATTTCACTTGCTGAAGACAAAACTGAAGGGAAAATGCCTCAAGAACAAGCAGGAACTGAAGACAGTTGCAGTAGAGGCCTGGCAGAGCATCACCAGGGATGAAACCCAAGGTCTGGTGATGTCTATGTGTTCCAGACCTCAGGCTGTATTTGACTGCAAAGGATTTGCAACCAAGTATTAAAAAGTGAAAGTTTGATTTATGATTATTATTCTGTCCCATTACTTTTGGTTCCTTAACAAGTGGGAGGCACATATGCAAACTGTTGTTATTTCTACACCGGTCACCTGATTTGGATGTAAATACCCTCAAATTAAAGTTGACAGTCTGCAGTTAAAGCACATCTTGTTCGTTTCATTTCCAATCCATTGTGGTGGTGTATAGAGCCAATGTTAGAATTGTGTCCATGTCCCAATATTTATGGACTGTATGTGACGACTTCTCTCCAGTGTTCAGTGGGCGTGTAAGGGAATCAGAAAATCGTTAGTACACAAAAATCTAAAGATTTTAGGTTCTCTGCTGTAGAGATTGCCTTGTGTTTAGTTCTGATTGAAAAAAAAGCTTTACCTGTCCGAACTATCAGGCCCTGGACGCTCAGAATCCACTGACTGCATCCTTCTCGCCCGACTAGTTCACAGCGTAAGCGATTTTCTTCACCAAAGCCAAACACAAAAAACTAATTCTTTAGCAGTGGGCCTGGCTCGCCAATGTTAAAGGGAATATTAATTATTGATATTTTGAGTAATCTCCATAATTAGTATTCATAAATAGGCGTGAGTGATGACACCACCTATTTATACAAAATGTCAAGGGAATTATTAAATATTGCTATTATGGGTAATCTCAATAATTAATATTCATAAATAGGTGTGAGTCGTCTAGTAATGACTCAGTCTATTTATACTATAAATTAAACTAACTCTATTAGCTAATTGTCTAACTAATTAGCTACCTCTGTTGCCTTTACTCTACACAACTACGTGCTATACTACAGCGGCGACTATAAAAGACTATACACTGTGTTACAATACAATAAAGTATATTTATTAAAACAATTACAAGCTATACAGTCTACTTATTGCTATAATTATATATATTTATATCTAAGGACATATAAATATACATATTTATAGTCGCACACAGTAATATATATTAAACACAGTACAACACAGCAATCACGTAACTACACAATACACTATTCCTATTCCACCCCACAAACTAGCTATACATTACACTTACACATACCAGCAACCCACCCAACCTATCTAAACACTGTCCCTACGGGCACAAGGGGTTCATAATAACCGCCGTGCAGCAGTAAAGGGGTTACGGTACAGGGGTACAGGGCAATGCAGGGGTTAACGCTCTGCACAACAGGGGATGCTAGGCAGGGCAGGGATAGGAAGCAAGGCAGGGGTTAGCAGGGCTGCAGGGATTGGTGGCAGTGGGAATCAAGGGTTTACAGGGCAATGCAGGGATAATAGCAGGGGTTAATAGCGTTGGTGGTATAGAAGCGTTGGTGGTATAGGAGCCTTGGTGGTATAGCGATATTTATTCCAGTCCAGGGTAATGCTCGTCTTCGAGGGGTGCTCGTCTCTAGGGGATGCTCTTGTCCGGGCTGCTGGGGACTGCATCCTGAGTGCTGCCTGCGCTCTCCTTTCTTGTGGGGGAGGGGGGGTAGGGGTTCTGTTCTCTAGCGCAGCGCTGCCGGGTTATTTAAACCCAGCGTGCACGCTCTTGCGCATGCATACCTGCAGCCAAGTCCACTTGGGCCGGCGCGGTGATATGATGTCACTGCGCCAGCCCGCACATCCTGGCGCGCGCTTCCAGGCGGGGGGATTCTTTGATCCTTCCGCCTGTGGAGTTATCGCATATCTCCGGCGCTCTAATTACAGCGCCGGAGGTATGCGGCATACAGGGTTGGGGGAGCTATTTGTTCCCCTGTCCCTGTTATACAAAACATCTCCGGAAGCAATGATACTCCTTTGAAGTGGCGGAAACTGGACATAATTGTCCAGTTATCGGCCTCTCCCTCCTGCAAGCACATACCAGAGTGGGGGCACCCATGACTGGGGGGATATTACCCACATTTAAGTATATACAGTGGGGGAAATAATTATTTGACCCCTCACTGATTTTGTAAGTTTGTCCAATGACAAAGAAATGAAAAGTCTCAGAACAGTATCATTTCAATGGTAGGTTTATTGTAACAGTGGCAGATAGCACATCAAAAGGAAAATCGAAAAAATAACTTTAAATAAAAGATAGCAACTGATTTGCATTTCATTGAGTGAAATAAGTATTTGAACCCTCTAACAAAAAAAGACTTAATACTTGGTGGAAAAACCCTTGTTTGCAAGCACAGAGGTCAAACGTTTCTTGTAATTGATGACCAAGTTTGCGCACATTTGAGGAGGAATGTTGGTCCACTCCTCTTTGCAGATCATCTCTAAATCCCTAAGGTTTCGAGGCTGTCTCTGTGCAACTCTGAGCTTGAGCTCCCTCCATAGGTTTTCGATTGGATTAAGGTCCGGAGACTGACTAGGCCACTCCATGACCTTAATGTGCTTCTTCTTGAGCCACTCCTTTGTTGCCTTTGCTGTATGTTTTGGGTCATTGTCGTGCTGGAACACCCATCCACGACCCATTTTCAGTTTCCTGGCAGAGGGAAGGAGGTTGTCGCTCAGGATTTCACGATACATGGCTCCGTCCATTTTCCCGTTTATGCGAATAAGTTGTCCTGTGCCCTTAGCAGAAAAACACCCCCAAAGCAAAATGTTTCCACCCCCATGCTTGACGGTGGGGACGGTGTTTTGGGGGTCATAGGCAGCATTTTTCTTCCTCCAAACACAGCGAGTTGAGTTAATGCCAAAGAGCTCTATTTTGGTCTCATCAGACCACAGCACCTTCTCCCAGTCACTCTCTGAATCATTCAGGTGTTCATTGGCAAACTTCAGACGGGCCTGCACATGTGCCTTCCTGAGCAGGGGGACCTTGCGAGCCCTGCAGGATTTTAATCCATTGCGGTGTAATGTGTTTCCAATGGTTTTCTTGGTGACTGTGGTCCCTGCTAATTTGAGGTCATTAACTAACTCCTCCCGTGTAGTTCTAGGATGCTTTTTCACCTTTCTCAGAACCATTGACACCCCACGAGGTGAGATCTTGCGTGGAGCCCCAGAGCGAGGTCGATTGATGGTCATTTTGTGCTCCTTCCATTTTCGAACAATCGCACCAACAGTTGTCACCTTCTCTCCCAGCTTCTTGCTAATGGTTTTGTAGCCCATTCCAGCCTTGTGCAGGTCTACAATTTTGTCTCTGACATCCTTGGACAGCTCTTTGGTCTTTCCCATGTTGGAGAGTTTGGAGTCTGCTTGATTGATTGATTCTGTGGACAGGTGTCTTTTATACAGGTGACTAGTTAAGACAGGTGTCCTTAATGAGGGTGACTAATTGAGTAGAAGTGTCTAACCACTCTGTGGGAGCCAGAACTCTTAATGGTTGGTAGGGGTTCAAATACTTATTTCACTCAATGAAATGCAAATCAGTTGCTATCTTTTATTTAAAGTTTTTTTTTCGATTTTCCTTTTGATGTGCTATCTGCCACTGTTACAATAAACCTACCATTGAAATGATACTGTTCTGAGACTTTTCATTTCTTTGTCATTGGACAAACTTACAAAATCAGTGAGGGGTCAAATAATTATTTCCCCCACTGTATATCTATATAGATGCTTGGGGCACATCTATATACATAAATATATATACTCAATATAAACCTGGGGCATAAATGGGCAGCTATAAGCCCACATACATATACATATATAGACATGCATGCTGACAAAGGGGCATACACATATATATATATATATATAAATATATACACACTCACCTAAAGAATTATTAGGAACACCATACTAAGGCTGCATTCACACGTCAGTATTTTTCTATATCCCGAATTTCGGTCCGTTTTTTGCAGATCCGTTGTTCCTGAAAATGTTTCGGTATGTCATCCGTTTTTTGCGGATCCGCAAAAAACGGAAACATGTATAAATTTCAATAAGCAATAAAGTTATTTGGATTTATTTGAAAAAATGAAGAAAAAAAAGTGAATAAAAGTCTAGATATGTGTTACCTCACGTGCCATTTTCTTTGGTTCATGGTGAGGTAAAGAGTTCTGTGTGGAAATTTTGCTGTATAGCCATTTTTCCGTGCAAACTCTACTGCGATAACATGCCGAAGGATATTTGTGGAGTTCTGTTCCATTGGGTCCTATTTCGTTTATTTGGACATCAAGCAGCAATGTTGGAAGAAGAACCGGAGAGGAGGAGGAGGAGACAGTGGATTCATCCCATTGTTGCGCAGAGACTTCAGAAGGGACAATTTCATACACTTTATAACGATCTGCGTCAAGACCCCTTCAAGTTAAAAAATTTTGGCCGTATGTCCATGGAGTCATTTGATCACCTTTTGTCGTCTCTCCATCCAGACCTTAACTTCATGGACACTAGCATGCGGCGCAGCATCTCTGCCGAACAAAGGCTTATTGTCACGTTGAGGTAAGGTTTTTTTTGTAATGTGAATATTTTGTGGGTTTTTATTAAAATAAAAATAATAATTTTTTTTTCTTTTTCCCACAGATTCCTTGCAACTGGAAATTCGTTTGCATCGCTGCACTTTGAATTTTTGCTTGGGATCTCAACAATCTCTGGGATTGTCTGCCATACATGTAAAGTAATATGGCAGCGACTCAGAGATGCGGTGATGCCCACCCCCAAGGCGGAAGATTGGCTTTGTATCGCCGAGGGATTTTACCAATCCGCGCAGTTTCCAAACTGCATTGGGGCACTGGACGGAAAGCACATCTGTGTAAAGAAGCCGCCTCACTCAGGGTCCCGGTTCTTCAATTACAAGCAATATTTTTCTGTAGTGCTGATGGCCTTGGTTGACAGTAACTACAAGTTTGTAATTGTGAATATCGGGGCCTACGGGAGCACTTCAGACAGCCGCATCTTTAGTGTTTCCAGAATGGGTGAACGGCTTCGTGAAAACCAGCTTGCCCTGCCAGAGCCAAGAAGACTACCCGGATCTGCAGGTCTGCCGGCTCCATTTGTGATCGTGGCAGACGAAGGGATTCGCATTGTCACACCACCTGATGCGGCCCTTCCCTAGACGTGATATGGATGACAGGAAGCGCATCTTCAATTATCGATTGACTCGCGCCCGTCGGTATGTGGAGTGCACTTTTGGAATACTGTCCAGTAAGTGGAGAGTATTCATGTCATCCATACAGATGAATCCGGACAATGCCACCCTGGTGATTCAGGCTTGTATACTGCTGCACAACTTCACCAGGATACATGATGCCTCCGCTGATGCTGATATTGGTAAAAATGTGCCATCTTCTGTCAATTTTGATCTGAGGAGTCGGACTGGACGACCGGGAGCGGCTGGGCTAGCTGTTCGGGAATTCTATGCCGACTTTTTCAGCAGTCCAGAGGGGGCATTACCGTGGCAATTGGAAGCCATCGGTGGAAGTCGTTGATTTCAGCTTGAATCTGGTTTCCAAATTACTATACAAATTTACATTTTATTAGTTTAGTTAGATCCCCTGTTAGTTTAGTTTAGGGACTCGCAAGATAAAGAGGACCCTTGACGTGTGCTTGCGAGCTGAGGTATTTAATATTTGACAAATGACTATCATTATCTCAAATTTTGGTGATAGTGTTTTAAATTTTTTATAATTGTATTTTTTATTAAATACCTTCAAATACCTCAAAAAAACATTTATTAAAAATTGTTCAAAATGTGTTTTTGAATTGTGCTTTTGTAACCACAAGTTTTTTTTTTAAACAATTAAATTTTAACTAAATTTGTGTTTGACGTAAATTTTATTATTTATGTTATTAACGTTAATTGTATAAATAAAAATTAATAGACATATTTAAATGAAAAATGTCATTTATTACAGTAAACAATTTTTTTTTTTAAAGGAAAAAATTATAGCTCAAAAAGTTTCCTTGTAAAAGGGCCAGGGTTGGAACTGGGGAGACGAGTTCCCTCTGAAGACCTGGGGTGTCCATGTTCGAATTGATAACTCCCCTGGGTAGAGATTTCTCCACGATGGTAACGAGATGGTGGTGGATTGTGGGAATACGTTTGAGCAAATGGCCTCCAGTTAAGTATAGCATCTCTATCGCGCTCCAAATTGTGAACGGTTTCAATGGGTTCTTGTGGACCTGCAAATAGGTCCATTAAAAGTGCCACAGCAGATAGACACCGAACTTTTCGTTCCTCGGGTATTTTTTTTAAGTAAGGGCACCAAACTTTTAACCATGGTTTCGTCCGGACTCTCACCACGATTCTGGTTTAGATACTCCATAACCCTTGATTCAACAATGGCTCGAGTATCTAAAGCAGAATCGTGGGGACGGGGGACCCCTACGTCTACCCACCCTTGGGTGTTTATCTGCTGTGGCACTGTGATATTTTCAGGGACATCCTCCAAGACCGTTTGTAATGGCGGATTTTCTTCCGTGGATGGAGGGGCAGATGTATTGTCTATCGAAGATGGTCCAGATGCTGCTTCGACATCCTCTGGCTCGTTGCTGAGGTTATCAACGGTCCTGTAAAATATTTTCAAAAGTATTATTAAAGTTAATTATTCAAGAAAATATAAAAATTTAAAATTATTATTTGACAGACCTGCTGATCCGGAAAAGTCAAGCAGTTTCAAAACTAAATTTCCCATCATTTCAGAACGGCATACAGAAATCCTCTTATTAGGACCATTGTGGGAGTTGCTATTTGCCAACAGTGACGCAGGGTGATTATCCAAGGTATTGGAAATGAGAGGGGGATCTGTTGATGGCACTATTTAGGGGAGGGGGGGATCTGTGGATGGCACTATTTAGGGGAGGGGGGATCTGTTGATGGCACTATTTAGGGGAGGGGGATCTGTGGATGGCACCATTTAGGGGAGAGGGATCTGTGGATGGCACTATTTAGGGGAGAGGGATCTGTGGATGGCACTATTTAGGGGAGAGGGATCTGTGTATGGCACTGTTTAGGGGAGGGGGATCTGTGGATGGCACTATTTAGGGGAGGGGTGATCTGTTGATGGCACTATTTAGGGGAGGGGGATCTGTGTATGGCACTATTTAGGGGAGTGTGGATGGCACTGTGGATGGCACTATTTAGGGGAGGGGGGATCTGTGGATGGCACTATTTAGGGGAGAGGGATCTGTGGATGGCACTATTTAGGGGAGAGGGATCTGTGGATGGCACTATTTAGGGGAGGGGGGATCTGTTGATGGCACTATTTAGGGGAGGGGGGGATCTGTGGATGGCACTATTTAGGGGAGGGGGGATCTGTTGATGGCACTATTTAGGGGAGGGGGATCTGTGGATGGCACCATTTAGGGGAGAGGGATCTGTGGATGGCACTATTTAGGGGAGAGGGATCTGTGGATGGCACTATTTAGGGGAGAGGGATCTGTGTATGGCACTGTTTAGGGGAGGGGGATCTGTGGATGGCACTATTTAGGGGAGGGGTGATCTGTTGATGGCACTATTTAGGGGAGGGGGATCTGTGTATGGCACTATTTAGGGGAGGGGGAACTGTGGATGGCACTATTTAGGGGAGGGGGGATCTGTGGATGGCACTATTTAGGGGAGAGGGATCTGTGGATGGCACTATTTAGGGGAGGGGGATCTGTGGATGGCACTATTTAGGGGAGGGGGGATCTGTGGATGGCACTATTTAGGGGAGGGGGGATCTGTGGATGGCACTATTTAGGGAAGGGGGGATCTGTGGATGGCACTATTTAGGGGAGGGGGGATCTGTGTATGGCACTATTTAGGGGAGGGGGATCTGTGGATGGCACTATTTAGGGGAGGGGGGATCTGTGGATGGCACTATTTAGGGGAGGGGGATCTGTGGATGGCACTATTTAGGGGAGGGGGGATCTGTGGATGGCACTATTTAGGGGAGGGGGGATCTGTGGATGGCACTATTTAGGGGAGGGGGGATCTGTGTATGGCACTATTTAGGGGAGGGGGATCTGTTGATGGCACTATTTAGGGGAGGGGGATCTGTGGATGGCACTATTTAGGGGAGGGGGATCTGTGGATGGCACAGAGGGGGGGGGCCCATAATGTTTTTTTGCTATGGGGCCCATGCATTTCTAGCTACGCCCCTGATCCAAACACTAATCTACTCAATTTAATGTATTAGCTGTAAGGCAGGCATGCAGTACCTCAGGCCCTCATGCTGTTTCCAAACTACAACTCCCAGCATTTCTGCACAGGCTACAGCTATCAGCCTATAGCATGGCATGTTAGGTGTTGTAGATTGTCCAAAGCTGGATGGCCACAGCTTGAGCAGCCATGCTATAAGGAGTTAACATGTTTGCAAGGCCTAAAAAAAAAAGTAGCTATATGCAGCTGTATTAATAATGCCTTGCTATGCACAGGTTTGCAAAGTTAAGATCTTGGACTGGGGGGTTAAAATGTTTGCAAACCAGTAAAAAAGCATGCATATGCAGATGTATATTAATGCCTTGCTATGCACAGGTTTGCAAAGTAAAATTCTTAGACGTAAGGATTATAAAAGTTTGCAAAGCAAAAAAAAGCATGAATATGCAGCTGGATCTTTATGCTATATGGAATGCATGGTCAGCCTGCTGCTCTCCAAATGCTGAAAAACTACTACTCTAGACAGCACGTCATAGGAGGAGTAGTAGTTTGGAGAGCCATAGTTTTCACATTCCTGAATATATGCATTTCATACAAGAAATATGACCAGACATATATACAGTACATATATAAATTACTTACTGATGATGTGACGCTTCTTGGAGTCTGCTTTTGCAAATTCTGCCCTATCAATTTCCTGGGCAATCTCCTCCCAGGACCTTTCCTTCTGGACTCTGTCATGGTAGGACTCCAGTCGGGTATCCCATAGGTTGGGACGCTCTTCAATTAGCGTAATCAATATTTCCACATCATACAGTGGCATCCTGACAACTTAATCCAGTCTGATTACCAAAAAACAGGATCCACCTCTGCCAAGCCCTTCCCCTTTGGTTTCTGTGGGCAGGATTTAATTTCCAGGAATGGAATCCGCATAAAACGGATGACATACGTAATGACATCCGAATGTCTTCAGTTTTTTGCGGATCCATTGACTTTGTACTGTACCAGGATCCGATTTTTGCGGAAAAGAATAGGACAAGTTTAATATTTAATCGGACATGCGGAACGGAACAACGGAAACGGACAGCACACATTGTGTTGTCCGATTTTTTTCCAGGACCCATTGAAAATGAATGGGTCCAGAACTGGTCCTGATCTGTTCCGCAAAAAACAGAACAGATCAGGAAAGAAAAATCGGACGTGTGAATGGACCCTTATACGGTGTTGAACCCCCTTTTGCCTTCAGAACTGCCTTAATTCTACGTGGCATTGATTCAACAAGGTGCTGATAGCATTCTTTAGAAATGTTGGCCGATATTGATAGGATAGCATCTTGCAGTTGATGGAGATTTGAGGGATGCACATCCAGGGCACGAAGCTCCCGTTCCACCACATCCCAAAGATGCTCTATTGGGTTGAGATCTGGTGACTGTGAGGGCCATTTTAGTACAGTGAACTCATTGTCATGTTCAAGAAACCAATTTGAAATGATTCGAGCTTTGTGACATGGTGCATTATCCTGCTGGAAGTACCCATTAGAGGATGGATACATGTTCTCATTCTGTTTACGCCAAATTCGGACTCTACCATTTGAATGTCTCAACAGAAATCGAGACTCATCAGACCAGGCAACATTTTTCCAGTCTTCAACAGTCCAATTTTGGTGAGCTCGTGCAAATTGTAGCCTCTTTTTCCTATTTGTAGTGGAGATGAGTGGTACCCGGTGGGGTCTTCTGCTGTTGTAGCCCATCCGCCTCAAGGTTGTGCGTGTTGTGGCTTCACAAATGCTTTGCTGCATACCTCGGTTGTAACGAGAGGTTATTTCAGTCAACATTGCTCTTCTATCAGCTTGAATCATTCCCATTCTGACATTCAGTTTGGAGTTCAGGAGATTGTCTTGACCAGGACAACACCCCTAAATGCATGGAAGCAACTGCCATGTGATTGGTTGACTAGATAATTGCATTAATGAGAAATAGAACAGGTGTTCCTAATAATTCTTTAGGTGAGTGTATACACACACCACCTGGAAAAGGATTACTATACATGCATATATAAGTAGGCATATATACATATATATTTAAATCTAACACTTGCCTCTACAGTACCCTAAGTTACAGTGATATGGAGCATGTTAAGATTCTAATTATGACAGCACTCATCTATCACTGGTTTTCACAGGGTGCACGTCTGGGTTGGTTCCCACCTCCACCTCAGGAACTACTTTGTCTTTATATATACAAATAGATAGCACTCCAGAGTTGAAAGTTTTTTCAGCTGGACATAATTTCAGACAACGTTTTGGGCTATTTGTAGCCCTTCATCAGGCCCGGTATGAGGAGCATAAGCGTGGAAGCCGGCATGAGATAAGAGTGATATGGAACATGCTGGTATAACCTGGGCATGTCCTGTATATAATTATATATGTACAGCTGGTAGAAGTTATACATCTTCTTGTATATAGTGGTATGGACCATGCTGGTATAACCTGGGTATCTCCAGTATATAATTATATATGTACAGCTGGTATAAGATATACATCTTGTTTCGCGGCAAACTTTGCTAGTTCGCGGTTCGCCGAATGGGCGAACATATGGCGATGTCAGCCGGCGTCATATTCTTTTACATTGTGAAGAACTTTGACCCATGACACATCCATCAGGTGGTACAGGACAGCCAATAAGGACGTTTAAGCACATGGATATACCCCCTACCTTATAAATAACCCCGATCTGGGCGCCATTTTACATTCAGTCTTTTGCCAGTGTAGGGAGAGGTTGCTGTGTGAAGCAGGAACAGACTGTTAGGGACACCAAACGCTAGCTAATAGGGCCACAAAAGTCATTTTAAGGACTAGTATAGGTGCGCTATCGATAGGTGTGACATACTGAGGGGTGTAATATACTTATAATATACTTTCTAACATAGAAAGTATATTATAGTGCATTTGTATTGGGCAGCAGTTGTGTGCGGTTCTGCTGCGATACTGCAGCTACACAAAGTGCCAAACGCTATTGGAACAAATAATTTCTACTGTTGTGATTTACCAGTTGCCCCCCAAAAAACTGATCGAAGCAGGGGTGTTATATACCAATAATATACTTTCTATATAGTGCATTTAGGTAGTGCAGCATTTGTTTATGCGGTTTTGCTGCGTTACCTCAGCTACACAGAGTGAGAAACGCTATTGGAACAAATAATGTCTACTGGTGTGATATACCAGTTGCCCCCCATAAAAACTGATTGAGGCAGGGGTGTTATATACCTTCTTCCACTAATACTGCTCTTCTATAGGGACTTTTGTCACAGCATCATTTTGAAAATGACAGGCAGAGGAAGAGGCAGGCCGTTCCGCAGGGGTGGTAGGGGTCGGGCAGGTGCACCAGGCCGGAGCCTAAGTGGGAAGTTGCAGAAGGTGCGTGCGATTACGTCAAAGGACGCATCAGATTTGGTTGAGTGGCTCACTCAGCCTTCCGCTTCTGCACCCTCCTCATCCTCTCTATCTGCACCCTCTTCACTCTATGCTGTGTGCACCCCCAAAGACACCACCACCAACACCATATCCCCTCCGCTCGAGTCAGAGAAATTATTTTCCCATCCATTCCAAGACCATACTAATGCGCAGCCATTCTTGGCATCGGATCAGGAAGAGGAGGTCTGATGACAGTACCCAGATCAGCCCAAGGTGGGTGGTCCCCGCTGTTGCTGCCTACTCCGAGATCTCTAATGTCAGTGGTGGTGAAGGTGACGATGATGACATGTCGATAGACGTCACTAGGGTGCCCACAGGAGAGGAAGAGGAGGGGAGTTCAGAGGGAGAGACGGAGCAGCAGATAGGGAGGAGAAGGAGGAGAAGCAGGCAGAACTTACAGTGGACAGGAGGCAAAAAGCAGACTGCTAATGTGTCTGGAACAAGCCATCCACAATGCATAGTCACATCTGGCGCTCCCAGGATGCCGGCACATGGCTCCGCAGTGTGGACTTTTTTTTTTAACATGTCCGGTGCTGACAATAGTGTTGTCATCTGCAGCCTGTGCTGTGAAACACATAAGTTGCGGTAAGCCCAACACTCACCTAGGGACGACTGCCTTAAGAAGGCACCTGGCCTCCCATCACCAAGCCCAGTGGGAGCAACACTGTCAGAACCCACAAAGCCACACTCCTGGTGCTCCACGTCCTGCCTCTTCTCCTTCTCCTCTCTCCTCCCATTTGTCCTCCACTCCACCTTCCACCGTGCCGTCATCGTGTTCATCTGGCAAAAGGCAGGCTTCCGTGGCCAAATGTTTGAGCGAAAAAAAGATGATGATGCCGGATAACCCTCTTGCCCAACGGCAGACCGCTGGCTTGTCGAAACTGTTAGCCTGCCAACTACTGCCATATAAACTGGTGGACTTGGAGGCCTTTAAAAAATTTGTGGCCATTGGCACACCGCAATTGAAGGTCTCCGGAAGGAAATATTTCTCCCAGAAGGGCATCCCGGAGCTATAGGGCCACGTTCAGCAGCAAATGAATGTATCTCTGGCACAGTGTCGGTGCCAAGATACATCTGACCACAGACACGTGGTCTAGCAAACACGGGCAGGGAAGGTACAGAACTTTTACTGCCCACTGGGTGAACCTTCTAACGGCCGTCAAGCATGCAACCCGTGGCACGTGTGTGGATTTAGTGCTACCGCCACGGATTGCATGCAGGCCTGCCTCTTCTTCTTCTCCTCCTCCTAATTCATCCTCCGTATCCTCCTCGGCTGACTCCTCCTTTTCCACTGCGCCCCCCAATCTCCCCAGAACCTATTCGACGTGCCAGGTGAGACGTCGCCATGCTGTGCTGCGGCTGTTGTGCATGGAAGCCAAGAGCTACACTAGTCCTGCACTCCTTTCAGCTTTGCGGTCACAGGCCGATCGGTGGCTAACCCCGCTCAATTTGACAGTTGGTAAAGTGGTGTGCGACAATGGTGCCAATCTGCTGAGTGCGCTGAAACTGGGCAAAATGACACATGTGCTGTACATGGCACATGTCCTGAACTTAGTCGTTCATCGGTTCGTTGCCAAATACCCTGGGGTCCAGGACGTCTTGCAGCAGGCCAAAAAAATCTCTGGTCATTTTAGAAGAAATTACACGCCCATGGCTCGGCCTTATGTACTATGTTACTATGTTACTATGGCTCGCCTTGCTGAAGTTCAGTGGCGACACCACCTGCCCGTCAGACGTCTGATTTGTGACTGCCCGACGTGATGGAACTCAACCTTGTATATGCTTGATAGGCTGCTACGGCAGAAATGTGCAGTTAACAACTACCTGTACGAACTCTGCGGCAGGACAGGTTCTGGGGAGCTTGTTTTTTTTTCACCGCGCCAGTGGCTGTTCATGCGCGACGCTTCTGCAGCCATTTGAGATCACTAAACTGGTCATCCGCAGCCAGGGCGCCATCAGTGACACGACATGCATTACGTCGTGTCATTGATCAAGCCGTCGAGGAGCAGGAAGATGAGGAAGTTGCAATGCTGGATAATTTCCCAGGGGGGCTACTCCATCTGAGACAAGTCAACAGGAGTCTGAAGAGGAGTCAGAGGAGGATGGTGCCGGGGCGGAGGAGGAGCAAGAAGAGCATGCTTTAAACTTTTATGGGATCCCTGGTGTTGTCTGTGGCTGGGGGGAGGAGACCGAAGACAACATTATCCTGGACGATGAGCAGGAGCCAATCCACTCCACCGCTTCCAGTTTAGTGCAAATGGGGGCCTTCATGCTCCAGTGTTTGAAGAGGGACCCCCGTATAAAAAGCATAAAGGGCAAGTACCAGTACTGGGTGGCAACATACTTAGACCCCTGGTACAAAAACAAAATGGTGGACATGTTACCAGCATCCCAGAGGTCTTGCCAGGCCTTGCTTTGAGAAATGCTGGATTCTGCTTTTGCAAGCGCTGGAAGAGGAATCCACTCACAGAGAAACAGTTGCGGGTACCAATCCAACAGCGCATGCCAGAAGAGGGCAGTTTGAAGATCTGTTGGTCACTTATGATATGAGATCATTCTTGCAGCCAACCCATCGACAGCCGCCCTCCGGATCCAGCCTCAGGGAACGCCTAGACCGACAGGTGTCCAACTACATCGGGTTAAAGGCCGATGTGGACGCTCTGAAAAGCGAGGAACCCCTGGACTACTGGGTGTGCAGGCTTGACCTGTGGCCAGAACTGGCACAATTTGCCATGGAACTCTTGGTTTGCACCTCGTCGAGTGTCCTGTCTGAAAGTACGTTCAGCGCAGCAGGGGGTATCGTGACCGATAAGCGCACTTGCCTAGCTCATGACAGTGTGGACTACCTTACATTTCTAAACATGAAGGAGGCAAGGAATTCGGAGGAATTCAACATATGTGATGAGTCGACCACGTTTAATTGAATTTCTTCATGACAGCCCACAAATATCCACCACCACCCAGAACAAATAATGGTCCCTGTCTTACGTAAATACAGCGGCATAAAAGGCCTTTTCTGTCCGTTGAATGCCTCATTTTTTGGCCTCTGAGGAATTCAACCAACACCTGTGACGACCACGTGTTTCAACTATTATCATTAGGGTTTTTTTCAAGAGGGGGGATTTCGAGGCATGACGCAATGGCGTAGGCGTGTCGTGGCCCCTCCCGCACCTCCCCTCCTGCCTGCGCTGCCTTTCGCGCTTCATGGCCTCTTCTGTGTAAGCGTCCGGGTTTGACTCGACCCCTGCTTGTTCTCCCGAGATAGCTGGCGGCATCGCAAAGTTTGTGGTGCAGTGGGCACGAGACCAGGACCTTGGAGCAGCGCTCTCTCCCGCCTGCGATTGGGCGTGGGTTGTGGCATGTGAGTGGGGAGTTTGGGCGTGGCTGGTTGTGGCAGGCATGTTGGCGTGTCGGTTGCATGCGCCGCGTGCGATACCCACCTTGAGCTGTCCGGACGTTGGTGGTGGCATGTCGGCCACGGTTCACCTGCCGACAGCCGCTTCCATCCACCTCCTGTATCAGGATTCCGAACACAGGGCCTTGTGGATGCTGGGGACGCCGCACGCCGGCTGCTGGCTTGGTTGGCTGGTTGCACCCGTGGTCTGTTGGGGGCTGCTCCGTCCCCCCTTGGACAGGGGTGAAACTGGGTTAGAGGGCTTTGCAACCTTCATGAGTAGTGAAGATGCTGAGTTGGGGACCTCTCCCTCTGTGAATTGTTTTTTCTGCGGACCCTGTGGACATCTAGCAGGACGATTGTGTTTACCCTTGATCAATAAAGGAATCTACTTATTTGTCTATGTTAAGTAATAGATAAGTCCAACTGAGATATCACTCTGGGCTCCAGACAGGATATTAAGTTTATAGCTTGATGGCTTCTGGCTCCATTCAGGAATCAGTATATGAAGTCTGAACTGAACTGTGAAAATCAGGGCTGCCTGGAACTATAGAAAATATGCCCCCAAAGAATCAAAGGAGGAAATCTCTTGGCCCTTCCTGTCCAAAAGGGGCTGGATTGAGCAGTCCTCTGACTAAGATGGACAAGTTCCTAAAATACCCCCAGCATAAAACCAGACGGACCCAGAAAATACTGGGGACCACTGACAACAGACCCTCAGAAAAAGAGGAGAGCGCACAAGATACAGCGGAAACATGTGCTGAAGAACTATCTGTTAAGAAAATGGAGTTGATTGATAGGAAGCTGGAAGAAATCTTAGAGGCGATCCACCTGTCAAATCAATCTCTGGGGGACTTATCCACCAAAGTAGTGTCTGTCCAATCAGATATTATGCTAATAAGGGATGACCTGAATAAAATCCATGAAAAGGTTAAAGGACTTCTCTACAGTTATGACAAATAAGATGGTCCAAACAAAAAAAAACAAAAAAAAAAGAGACCGGCGGCTTATGAGTTAGAGACTAAATCATTACTTGAAAAGCTTGTTGCGTTATAAGATAGATCTAGGAGATCAAATCTCAGCATATTGGGATTCTCAGAGGGAGTAGAGGGGGCGAAAATACCTGCAGAATTTATTCAAAAATGGTTGTTGTCGGTTCTTGGTCCCGAGTGTCTTTCTCCTTCCTTCACAGTTGAGCAGGCCCACCGGATCCTGGGGAGGAATTTCCCCACCCGGTGGCCCCCCTAGAGCCATTCTAGCTAGAATACTGTCTCAAAAGGACAGAGACACTGATGAGAAGGAAGAGAGATATCCGGGAATTGAAATATAACGGTAACAGAATTGAGCTTTACCCTGATTTTGCTATGGAGACTCAAATAGAACGGAAAGCATTTGGAGCGGTGAAGAAGAGGCTCTATGATGTATCCCGCTAAATTGCGGGTGGTCCACCAGGAGAAAGTTTTCCTCTTCGCCAATCCAGATGAGATACTAAAATGGCTTGACGGACAGGGAATAGGTTCTTGATATATATGTCCTATTAATGTAAGGGGGGGAGGTTGATGGAGGGGAAGTTGGATAGAAAGAGGTGTGTAAAGTGCATTTCCTTGTGGACCAGGTGGGGGTGGGAGAAGGGGGGGGTGTGATCTGTCTCGGGGGCCACAGACATGGAGGGCCTTATGGTCTTCCCCCGCTGAAGGCAACTCAGGGTGCTCTTATTGGCCAGAATGACACATAGAATTTTGGTATGGAACGTTCGGGGCCTCTACAATAAAAATAAGAGAATAATCATAAATGATATAGTTAATAGACATTTGCCCGCCATTGTTGGTCTAAAAGAAACTCACCTGACATTTGAGAAAGTTAACTGTATGGCGAAAAGGTGGATACAATATGAGTATCACTCCTGTTTATCGGCCTTTTCACGAGGAGTAAGTGTGTTCATTCATAATGAGGTTGACTATGAGCCAATTAGTCAAAAAATTGATGAGGGCAGATTTGTCTTCCTTCATTGTCGTTGGAGTGGTGTTGTCTGTATATTGGTTTTCGTGTACATCCCTCCCCCTTTCTCTCTGCATGTGATCTCTTGCCTCGCTGAGTTCATCAACACGAGAAATAGATGTCCGATTTTGGTCCTGGGTGACTTCAACAATGTGAGTCAGGAGTAAGATAGAATCTCAATGTTATCTGAACCACGGATTAGAGTAAGTGGAAATACTATTTTATATAAGATATGTCAGGAGCTGTCTTTTTATAGATATCAGGCGACATCTGTACGGAGAAAGGGAAGTATTTTCTTGTTTTAGCCGTACATACTCAACTAGGTCAAGAATTGACCTTGCACTTGCAAGCCCCGATTTTATAGATCAGATTACAAGTATGAAATATGAAGCTCTTAGTGTCTCTGACAATACTCCTATACTGTTGTTGGTAAAAGGTGCTAAGGCGGTTTTGAGAACTATGAGATATAGAATAAACTCTCATTGGTTTAATTTAATTAAGGACCAAGAAAAAATACATCAGGTAATTAAAGAATTTTGGCTCCTTAATTTAAATTCGTCCCACACTCATTATGTTTGGGACGCCTTTAAAGTATTTATTCGGGGTATACTCTACTCTCAGATTTAAAAAAATAAGATTTTCATTTGTAAAAAAAAGAGAGAACACTAGAACAGAGTTATTGCCCTACAAAACCCGGCCAATAATCAGCTGGACCCGGTGAGAAAGCTAGATTTGGAAAAAGCAATAGAGGAATATAAAGCATACCTTCAGGAAAAAGCTCAGCAGAGATCTTTCTTTGCAGGCCAGAGACATTTTTGTGAGGAGGGTAGACCTGGGTGTCTCCTAGCTATGATTATATAGAGTCAAAAAGTTACTAAACAAATTAAACGCATTAGGTTGGGGAGTGGTATCCTCTCCTCGGACAGAGACAATATTAAACAGGAATTTTTAACATATTATTAAATATGTTCCACCGCCTGTATTATACCCCGGTGATTCTATCCAGGATATATAAAAATGACCACAGGTGTTGGAAATGTAAGGGCGATCAAGCAGACTTCATACATATGATCTGGGCATGCCCACTTATCCAGTGCTTTTGGAACCGGGTGTACGAGGAGCTGGCTGTAAGATCTGCCACTAGACCTCCTTTTGATGCGTCTGTTTGTGTTGAGTCTTTTTCCTAACTCACAGCAAACGCCTGGTAAGGTGGATATTTTTTGGCTTAAAACGTTATTGCTGGCTAGAGTGGTTATAACAAGAAAATGGGGCTCAAATGTTGAACCTTAATTCCAAGAGTGGAAAAATCTGGTATGGAAAGATTTGCAGAACTTGCAAGCCAATCAGTCCGACAAAAAATGAAATGGGCCCAAATTTGGGCACATTGGTCCTAAACTGGTATGGCTGGGCCGGGTATCATGTTTCATTCTGGCAACTTGTAAAAAGTCGTATCTATGGTTGCGTATGGTGGTGGGGAGTCCATGGCCTCCGAGACAAAGGGGAAATTTGGGGAGGAGGGTTTGGGGGAGTTTTATTTTGGGGTTGGGGATTGGGTGCCAGTTGATTGTTTTTTCTTTTTTGTTATGACAGTGTAAAAGGTGGGCAAAGTATGTAATAGTGTGGGGGGCGGACCCTAACCGCTGTGCAGGACGGAGCTGTGAGTGAGAGCTCTCTCCTCCATTAACCCCACTTCACAGCTTTTGCACACTCTCTGATAAACTAAAATGGGGAAGATCGGCAGAGAACGATCCAGAGAAGCCCCTGACACCCCAAAGGGGAAGAAGATCCAAGCGGGATCTGGATAAATTTGTACACAAACGATCCATGCATTCTCCTGCATGCCTAACCAAGATGGCCCCCAGGCACAAGGAGCGGGAGTCAGACGGAGAGGTCGAGGAGGAGCTGGACTATGCAGAGTCCCCAGCGGAGGACAATCCACAGAATGATGCAGAACACATCACTAAGTCCTTCCTCACAGAGTCGCTGTCACAGGCCCTGGCTCCTCTGTTACAGGAGGTAAGAGACTTGCACCATGACATGCAGGCCCTGGGATCGCGAGTTGAGCTGCTGGGGTCCCGCCAAGAGCAAGTAATAGCTCACAGCACAGCTCTATCAGACATCTCAAAGGAGCAAATTACTGCCCTAAATAATGCTTTCCTCATGATTGAGGACCAGGAAAATTGGAGGAGGAGAAAGAATATACGTATGAAGGGACCACCAGAGTCTGTGACACATGAAGACTTAGAGGGGACTGCCTTAGCCCTATTTGCAAGTCTGCTGGGAGATGAAAGGGCATCCGCCATTATTGTAGAAAGGATCCATCACTCCTTACGCCCCGTGCCTAAAAATAAGGACCCCCCTTCCCGAGGGATGTCATATGTGGCCTCTTAAGCTACAGGGACACGGCTGCGATCCTTCAAGCCGCAAGGAAAAAGCCATCCTTATCCTATGAGGACTCACCCATATCTCTTTATCAAGACTTAGCCTCCTCTACATTGGCCAAGCGCAGTCTTGAAGCCGCTCACGGATCATCTGAGAAATCAGAAAGTGAGGTATAAGTGGCTATTCCCTTTTGGGATCACATTTGCTAAGAACGGCAGAAGATGTTCAGTTAGATCACCCCAGGACTTGCGGGCCGCATGGAAAATCCTGGAAATCGCTCCGCTGGAAATAGATTCCTGGTTGCCGATTGATATCTCTACCTCTCGTCTGCCTCAATTACCGTCTTCAGACCCTTGGGCGGCAGTGTCCCGGCAGAGAACCTCAACCAGCAGAAAGATGCCAGGTTGAAGAGCCCACGTTAACCCTGGAGTTCCTGTGTCCAATTTTCTTATCCAGTAGAACTAACTCTGAACTCTCCACCTGCTAGGTGTTCTCAGTGGCGCTTCCCTGTTGTCCCTTCTGAGATTGTTTATCTCTATACCATGTCTTCAGGAGATTTAGATATCTCCATTTACAGAGTTTGTCTTTTTATATCTCTCAAATTGTGCATTCCAGTTATTAACACCGGTCCTGGACTTGTGTACCAGGCAAGGTTTCAGTTAACCCTTTGAAATGGGGGAGGGAGGTTTTGCGTTAGGATGTTCCTCCGGTCATACAGTTATCCCCTCGCCTTGCAGCCTTGGTGTATAACCTCGGCCGTATTCTTTTATTTTCATATGCTTATGGTTTTATGTAGTTCCTGTTATAATTTTATTTTTGCTCATTGCAGTTCGGATGGTGGTCGTGTGCTCAGCCCGGAATGCCCCCTCGGTGAGTGTCCACTATGCTCAATGTCAGTTACCTACCATGTCTATTTCTTGGTTAGTGCCCATACTTCGAAATAATAACCAGATGCCCAGCTTGCCGGTCCTTGTCTTAACAGAAAGCCCTTACTGTGTATTCCCACTACTTGTTCTCCTGACTGCAGCCAGCATACTTACCTGGTGTTTCATATTTGATCTACCTGTCCCATTATATGTATTCAGCGTTCGCCCTCCAATTTATGTATTCAGCATAGACGCATGCTCAGGTGCGAGTGGCTCCCCCATGCATACAGATGTACTCAGCTTAGTTCTTCAAAGATATGTACCCAGCTTTTCTACTTGCACTAGTGTACTCTGCTTCTTTATTCATGTACTCAGCGTATTTGCCCGCTATTGTGTATTCAGCATGCTCTCTAATTATTATGTACTCAGCTTCTTTATTCATGTACTCAGCGTATTTGCCCGCTATTGTGTATTCAGCATGCTCTCCAATTATTATGTACTCAGCTTTTTTATTCATGTACTCAGCGTATTTGCCCGCTATTGTGTATTCAGCATATTCTCCAATTATTATGTACTCAGCTTACTTGTTTCCTTTATATGTGTCTAGTAATCCAAGCCTCCTCGGACGTGCCCCATTTGATACCCAGGTGTCCCCTCACTGTGTGCACGCCCTGCATGGGACTTGGCTCGACGGGTCTATATTTGGTATGTACTATGTCTATGCGGTGTACTGTCAACTATCTGCTCTAGGTCAGTTTACCGTTATTAAATGGTGGAACTAAAAGTTACTACCTTCAATGTCAGAGGGTTTAATTCACCACAGAAGAGGTCCCAGATTTATACGCTCCTGAAAAAACTTGGTAGTGACATTTGTCTTTTACAGGAAACACACCTTAAAAAAGGGAAAATTCCCCTTGTTTCAAATCCGCAATTCCCCAAATGGTTTCACTGT
Source organism: Bufo bufo (assembly GCF_905171765.1). Taxonomy (NCBI): domain Eukaryota; kingdom Metazoa; phylum Chordata; class Amphibia; order Anura; family Bufonidae; genus Bufo; species Bufo bufo. The sequence continues at coordinate 108,410,638 of NC_053391.1, forward strand.
ACCTATTCGTCAGACTCTAGGGGAGTAAGCATTGCCATTAGCAAAAATGTCCCATTTGAACTTCCTCTGATACAAGACGACCCCGAGGGCAGATTCTTATTTGTAAAGGGCAAAAAAGGGGACCTTCTGGTCTCAATAGCAGGCCTCTATGCACCCAATACCAGACAACATAGATGGTTACGTAAGACCCTACTGAAGTTCCAGGACTTTGCCGAAGGTATGAGGATTATTGGGGGCGACATTAACGTTTCCCTGTACCCAAATTTAGACACATCCCTAGGCAAGTCTACCGCGTCACAGAAAACGTTAGGCGGAATTAACGGTTTATTGAGAAACTCGCAACTGACAGACACATGGAGAGCTTTACATGCCTTAGATAAGGATTTCAAGTTTTACTCCTCAGTACATAAATCATTCCAAAGACTTGACTATATTTTTCTCTCCAACTCACACATTGGCATGTTACGACATTTGCAAATAGATTCCATCACAGTTTCGGATCACGCTTTCATTCGCCAACCTCCCTGTGAGGGAATGGTCGTGGCGGCTAAACAAAACTCTGCTTGATGCGGACACACACATTTCTGACTTGTCTATCAAACTGTCCCATTATTTCCACGATAACACGGTAAACGATACGTCCCAGACAATTATATGGGAGGCTCACAAAGCCTTTATCCGTGGAGAACTCATTGCCTTAGGTGCTAAAGTTAAAAAAGAAAGACAAAAGAAACTGAACTCACTGTTAAGCCAAATAGCGACCATCGAATCTATTCAGAAACAGTCCAGACTTACCCATGCTCAAGATGAGCTCAAATCCTTAAGGAGGCAGTTAAAGGAGCTACTTAACGTTAAGTGCGCAAAAGCGTATCAGTATACCAAATTTAAACAATACTTACACGGAAACAAGGGAGGCAAACTTATGTCCCACTAAATCAAACATCATCTCCTCCATTAAATCCTTAAGAGGTGGATATGTCTCCAACACTTCTGAAATAGCAGCAGAATGTTGCTCTTTTTACAAAAAGCTATACAATCTTGGGACCTCTTCGGGAACTACCTCACAGGGGCTGTCAGAGGCTGAAAGAGTACACCGCATAGATAATGTTCTAACAGCCTTGAAACTTCCAGTCCTAAGCAGGGATGATGGCCTCAGTTTGACGGAACCTTTTTCAGAAAAGGAAGTAAAAAAGGTGATCGAGGGAATGCCTTTGGGTAAAGCACCAGGCCCTGATGGTCTACCGATAGGGTACTATAAGAAGTTTCTCCCATCCCTTTTGCCTCAGTTGACGAAGTGGTGTCAGGCGCTGGCGAGGGGTGAACCTCTCCCTAACCAGGCACTAGAGGCCATGATCACAATCATTCATAAAGAAGGTAAAGACGCAAAAGAGTGTGGTAATTATAGGCCGATCTTGTTGTTAAATTTGGATATAAAGATTTGGGCCAAACTTCTAGCCTCCAGGTTATCCTCTTTGATACCCAAGATTATTAATAAAGAACAGGCTGGCTTCGTGATGGGCAGAGAGGATCACTTCCAATCTTGTCGTCTCATTAACGCCATCCTGTGGTCTAAACTTAAATCACAGCCTCTTGTGATGATGAGTACCGATGCCGAGAAGGCTTTCAATCGGGTCGACTGGTTATACATGCAGTGTACCCTTCACAGGTTTGGAGTTCCCTCTGAGTTCATAAAAGCGATAATGTCTCTTTATAGCGCACCCAGCACCAGAGTACAAGTCAATGGCACACTGTCAAACAAGTTCCCTATCCCCAACGGCACCCGTCAGGGTTGTCCATTATCCCCGTCCCTGTTCATAATGGTTATGAAAACGTTACTACAAGCGTTTCGCGATAACTCATTGATTAGAGGTCTGCAGGTTGGGCCTACCTAACATAAATGTGCAGCATTTGCTGACGACTTAATGCTACTAGTCACAAACCCCAGACAAGCCTTTCCTATGATTTTAGATCTTTGTTCCACCTTTGGAGAATTATCTAACTTCAAAATAAATTACTCTAAATCAGTGGCGATGGGAATATCGCTACCAATTGCCACGCTGAAAACTCTCAAAACGACATATCCATTTAATTGGAATGACGTCTCCCTTACAAACTTGGGCGTGGAAATCACAAGCGACCCCTCAAAACTGTATAACATTAACTATTTATCCCTCTTAAAAAAATTACAAACCCAACTGCACTCGTTAACGCTCCCATGGGTCTCATGGATTGGTCGCAAGAATGTCCTACAAACGTATATAGTTCCAAAATTGCTTTATTTGCTACAAATGATACAGATTAGTGTACCACAATCATTCTTCCGGCTTGTCCGTCAACTGTTTACGGCATTCCTCTGGAGGAGTAAGAAACCCAGAGTGGCTTATGATAGATTAATTAGTCCCCGTTCACATGGAGGGTTCGGACTCCCAGACTTAGCTTCTTACCATAAAGCCATACAACTAAAGAGATGGTTACTTCTTTGTGTACCAGCCTACAGACCCCTGGGAGCAGATATTGAGCTTGCGATGTTGACAGAAAAGCAGTTAGCGGGCCTATGGGGACTTTATTTACCTGATGCTAAACCAATGGGGTTAACCATGAGCCTTTTTATGACAGTTAGAAACTTCATGGGTCATATGGAACCCTTTTCGACTCCACCCTACAATCTACCAGCTATGGCTATTCCCTTCCTGTTAAAAGCTGATACGCCAACCATTCCACAATTCTGGAGAATACTCAAGAACACCCCATTGGCATCCCTCCTTATCAGATTAAAGACAGAGGGAGACATACCCCCGTTCTGTTCAGACTTAGTGGGAGTGGAAAATTTCTTGGTACTTAATGTGCTTAAGAACGCTTGGCAAGAATTAATAGCCAGATATGACGGACCCCCTGTGCCTACTTGTTTTGAACAGCTCACGTTCCATGAGAAACTACCTAGGCGTAGCATCTCGTTTTTGTATAAATGGTTACTGACTAAGAGGCCTGTTAGCACCCCAGCTTTTATTAGAGCTTGGAAATCTGACTTAGACCGTTCTTTCTCCCCCTATGAACTAACTCAGATATACCAGAGATCCCATGGGTTTTCTAAATGCATCACAATACAGGAACATTCATTTAAAACTATGACTCGCTGGTATAATGACCCGTTCAAGCTTTTCAGAATGGGACTGATCTATGTTGGCGGTGTGGGGGGGTGAGGGGTACCTTGGGTCATATTTTATGGTTCTGCCCGAATATCCAACCATTTTGGGAGCTGGTAGAACGCCAGGTGAATGTAATTTGTAAAACTTCAATTAAGTTATCCTCTGCATCAGTATTACTATGGCTGCCTTCCGACACCTGGCGACCAGCTTTGTCGGACCTACCGACCATATTAGTACAGGCAGCTAGACTATTAGTTCCACTAAATTGGCTTCGGCCTACATCTCCCTCCTTGGAGGATTGGCACACAAAAATAGACCAAATATTTTTGATGGAGGAATTGGCAAGTTGGGCTAACAGGACACATAGTAGATTCTTCGAGTTGTGGGCTGCTTGGAAAGAGTTTAGGGGGACATAATTTAAAACTATGGTGTTGAGGGAGGGTATTTTACCCATATATTCCGTATATTTGGACGAGGAGGGCATCTGGAGCTGGGCGCACACATGAAGATTCAGAACTGCAATATTACTTATAGAATCAACCAAATCGTGGAATTTTTTTCTTTTTCTTTATTTCCATGTTCATGTCGAAACATGTATCTATGTATACCCTGATGTTTCGGTTCTCTGGAAAATGTCGGATCACTTAGGTCTTGCTTCTGTACGTATTATCCTTGCTTATATCTCATCTGTGATGATCTGATATTTTGACTCTCTCGAAAAAAAGAGATTTGTTAAAAAAAAGTATGTAATAGTGTTTGCCCACTTTTTAACCTGCTTTTATCGAAGATGTGTGAAGTTATAAGCTGCATCAATGTAATGTTGTATTTTCTGCTAGATATTATGCACTGTATGTCTTTTTTATAAGATTGCAAAATAAAATAAAAATGTAAAAAAATCAAAAAATAAATAAAAAAGAGGGGGATTTCGTTAGCCATGTTTTTAATCCAATTTAATATTTTTAGTTCTTTTAAATAAATGTATTTGTACTGGACTTCAGTAAAATTGATATCCATTGCCCGTCTACTAGACGTCCAGCCACATACTTACTTGTTCTTTTCTGTACACTAAATGCATACTTTTTGGGGCCTGTAGTACACTGGCCTGCTATAAAATTGATATCCAATGACCGTGTAATCTACCTCCAGCCACATACTTACTTGTTCTCTTCTGTAGCTGAATGCATAATTTTTGGGGCCTGTAGTACACTGTTAAAATAATATAACAATAACAAAGACAGGTGCACTCTGCGGTCTTACTAACCCTCATACTGGTGTAAAATTGAGAGATTAGCCAACATATCCTACTTGGAGGACATTTCTGAGCCCGAGCCCGATGCTCGGGCTCAGACATGTCCTCCAAGTAGGATATGTTGGTTAATCTCTCAATTTTACACCAGAATGAGGGTTAGTAAGACCGCATAATGCACCTGTCTTTGTTATTGTTATATTATTTTTATTGTTTATCACATCCACACATTTGCTATCCTGTGTAGGATGTCCATTGTGGTATTGTGGTCCGCTGCAGGCATCCTCCATTGTATGCATTTTTGCTGGGGATTGCCATTAGCAGCGGACCACAAGTGCAGGATCTGCCCCCCCTGTATAGATGCACTACTGCATATGGGGTTGAGCACTCCCTGCTTTTTAATACCACGCCAATCTGTAGTTTGTATCCTGTAGTACACTGGCCTTCTAGAAAATTTGTATCCAATGACAGTGTAATCTACCTACAGCCACATACATACTTGTTCTTTTTTGTACGCTGAGGGCATCATTTTTGGGGCCTGTAGTACACTGCCCTGCTGTAAAATTGATATCCAATGACCGTGTAATCTACCTTATGTTTTCCCCTTTTTGGGTTGTTTGCATAAAATCTTATTGAAAATCAATAAAAAAAGATTTGATTTAAAAAAAAAAAATAGTGATATGGACCATGCTAGTATAACCTGGGTATCTCCAGTATATAATTCTATATGTACAGCTGATATAAGTTATACATCTTCTTGTATATAGTGATATGGACCATGCTAGTATAACCTGGGTATCTCCAGTATATAATTATACACTGCTCAAAAAAATTAAGGGAACACTTAAACAACACAATGTAACTCCAAGTCAATCACACTTCTGTGAAATCAAACTGTCCACTTAGGAAGCAACACTGAGTGACAATCAATTTCACATGCTGTTGTGCAAATGGGATAGACAACAGGTGGAAATTATAGGCAATTAGCAAGACACCCCCAATAAAGGAGTGGTTCTGCAGGTGGTGACCACAGACCACTTCTCAGTTCCTATGCTTCCTGGCTGATGTTTTGGTCACTTTTGAATGCTGGCGGTGCTTTCACTCTAGTGGTAGCATGAGACGGAGTCTACAACCCACACAAGTGGCTCAGGTAGTGCAGCTTATCCAGGGTGGCACATCAATGCGAGCTGTGGCAAGAAGGTTTGCTGTGTCTGTCAGCGTAGTGTCCAGAGCATGGAGGCGCTACCAGGAGACAGGCCAGTACATCAGGAGACGTGGAGGAGGCCGTAGGAGGGCAACAACCCAGCAGCAGGACCGCTACCTCCGCCTTTGTGCAAGGAGGAACAGGAGGAGCACTGCCAGAGCCCTGCAAAATGACCTCCAGCAGGCCACAAATATGCATGTGTCTGCTCAAACGGTCAGAAACAGACTCCATGAGGGTGATATGAGGGCCCGACGTCCACAGGTGGGGGTTGTGCTTACAGCCCAATACCGTGCAGGACGTTTGGCATTTGCCAGAGAACACCAAGATTGGCAAATTCGCCACTGGCGCCCTGTGCTCTTCACAGATGAAAGCAGGTTCACACTGAGCACATGTGACAGAGTCTGGAGACGCCGTGGAGAACGTTCTGCTGCCTGCAACATCCTCCAGCATGACCGGTTTGGCATTGGGTCAGTAATGGTGTGGAGTGGCATTTCTTTGGAGGGCCGCACAGCCCTCCATGTGCTCGCCAGAGGTAGCCTGACTGCCATTAGGTACCGAGATGAGATCCTCAGACCCCTTGTGAGACCATATGCTAGTGCGGTTGGCCCTGGGTTCCTCCTAATGCAAGACAATGCTAGACCTCATGTGGCTGGAGTGTGTCAGCAGTTCCTGCAAGACGAAGGCATTGATGCTATGGACTGGCCCGCCCGTTCCCCAGACCTGAATCCAATTGAGCACATCTGGGACATCATGTCTCGCTCTATCCACCAACGTCACGTTGCACCACAGACTGTCCAGGAGTTGGCAGATGCTTTAGTCCAGGTCTGGGAGGAGATCCCTCAGGAGACCGTCCGCCACCTCATCAGGAGCATGCACAGGCGTTGTAGGGAGGTCATACAGGCACGTGGAGGCCACACACACTACTGAGCCTCATTTTGACTTGTTTTAAGGACATTACATCAAAGTTGGATCAGCCTGTAGTGTGTTTTTCCACTTTAATTTTGAGTGTGACTCCAAATCCAGACCTCCATGGGTTGAAAAATTTGATTTCCATTTTTAAATTTTTGTGTGATTTTGTTGTCAGCACATTCAACTATGTAAAGAACAAAGTATTTCAGAAGAATGTTTAATTAACTCAGATCTAGGATGTGTTATTTTTGTGTTCCCTTTATTTTTTTGAGCAGTGTACATGTACAGCTGGTATAAGTTATACATCTTCTTGTATATAGTGATATGGACCATGCTAGTATAACCTGGGTATCTCCAGTATATAATTATATATGTACAGCTGGTATAAGTTATACATCTTCTTGTATAAAGTGATGTGGACCATGCCAGTATAACCTGGGTATCTCCAGTATATAATTATATATGTACAGCTGGTATAAGTTATACATCTTATTGTATATAGTGATATGGACCATGCTAGGATAACCTGGGTATCTCCAGTATATAATTATATATTGTGGGGATTCGCTCTGGTAGGCAGGTTAGCGGACGCAATATAGAGGCAATGGACCAGGTTTTAAATCAATCTTCTGTTATTATTCACACGCATAACATAACAGTCCCTTTTCAGGCTTTGTGCTTGTTCACACACAGAAAAAACTAAATAACATTCACTTGGTATCCTGGGTGTCAGTTCACACCCGGCTGAATGCTCAGCCTCAGAAAGTCCACTTGCAGGCTGTAAGGCGGCCTGCTCGCCTGACATACGGCCTTCAGACCTCAGCACAGAGAGCTCCCACTTCGCTGTGAAGTGAAAGATAATCCCCCAGCTGAGACTGCTGGCTGGGTTTTTATCCCAGCCAAAACCTGGCCTGGAGCGTGGGGAGAAGCCACCCACCCTGCACTTTGGCTGCTCCCAATAAGAGCCGGCCCGAATCGGTTTTACAGCCATACTAACTAACAAATAATGTCAGTCAGCACTAACTGTCGCTGACACTTAAAATACCGTCTCTTACCTCACCGAGGCCAGTAATCTCGGTGACACATACCTTCCGTCAATGACGGACCCTTGCGCCTTCCTACAATATGTACAGCTGGTATAAGTTATACATCTCATAGTATATATTGATATGGAGCATGCTGATGTAACCTGGGTTTCTCCAGTATATAATTATATATGTACAGCTGGTAATAGTTATATATCTTCTTGTATATATTGATAAGGACCATGCTGGTATAACCTGGGTATCTCCTGTGTATAATTATATATGTACAGCAGGTATAACCTGGGTATCTCCTGTATATAATTATATATGTATAGCAGGTATAACCTCGGTATCTCCTGTATATAATTATATATGTATAGCAGGTTTAAGTTATATATCTTCTGGTATATTATATAACAGAAGATCTATAACTTATACCAGCTGTACATATATAATAATATACAGAAGATACCAGTAGTACTTGGGCCTAGGTCCTTGTGCCTAGTGGGCTGGCTCATGCTGAATCGACTAGTGCTGCTGAACACTGGCGGCTGGGCTGGCTGGCTGAGTCAACGCTGACTGACTATGCCTGGGCCTGGCAATCAGAGAGAGAGAGAGCGAGGGCGATGTGGTTTCAACATCTGCATGGTGGTGGGATCGTGGATGGCTGGACAAGATGCCAGTGAGTGAGTAGATTGGGCACTCCGTTCCTGCCTGCAGAAACCAGAATTGGCCGATGCAGCAGCGCTGGTGACCTTGTGACGTCACGTCATACAGCGCGCTGTGTGATCTGGACATGCTGCCTCCTGCCATGGGGTTAGGGATATGCAAAGTGACCATGCCCACTGTTCCATCACCCATAACCACAAAAAAAGGAGGACTTCTGGCCGTCCGTCCTGGCATTGCGCCGGACGGAGGACCAGGGGTCTAAAAACCGGACTGTCCGGGCTAAAACTGGACATCTGGCCACCCTAATGGTTACAGACCACCGTGCAATCCATTAGTGGTAGTTGTGTTGGCACAATATAGGGAAAAGCACTAGCCTATGTGCGCTACCATGGTCCCGGCCACCAGAGAGGCAAATGCTTTTTCCTATAGTGTGCCAGACGCCCAGTTTTATGCCGGACAGTCCAGTTTTTAGACCCCTGGTCCTCCCGCTGGCGCAATGCCAGGATGGATGGCCAGAAGTCCTCCTTTTTTGTGGTTATGGGTGATGGTACAGCGGGCATGGTCCAGTTTACTTTTTCTGTAGACGATGTCCGATGCGAACAGTTAAATTATCCACGCCACATCTCCTGTGTAAAGTGTGCGCATCCCTAAAATATCAGTGACATCCAGTGTACTTTTTCCGTAGACACTGCGAACAGTGCCATTACCTGTGTTACCTGTCCTGTATAACGTTTCCTCATCACAAATACCTTTGTAAAAAAATTTGCGCATACACTTCCAAATCCTACGCTACTGTACGTGTGACATACTTTCAAGCATATATCACATTAAATAAAGAAGGCAAGCAGTAATGGACGGGGCAATGGCCGAGATGCTGATGGTGCACGCAGAGGCCATGGGCCTGGGCGCGGAGAAACTGTGCCTGCTGCCAGAGCACAAGAAAAACAATCTTCCACCATACCTAGTTTCATGTCCCTGTTTGCTGTGAGCCACAGGAGAACGCTCGCGAAGTCAGCCCAGTGCGAGCAGGTTGTTGGTTGGATTGCAGCAGATAATGCTTCCAGTCGGTTAAGCACCACCCTGTCTTCCACCAAGTCCAGTCTCAGTAGCCAGGAGTCTGGTCAACACAATCCTCACCCTCCTTCCTCCCACCATGTACAGTCTAGCCAAACAAGTCATCCCACTCTCGGATATTCCAAGGACCTCTTTTCATCAGCATTACTTGATTTGGCCCTCTCGCCAAGCACGCTTGAAGAGGGACATGAGATCTTGTGCCCTGATTCCCAACCTCTTAAACAGCCACAGTCACAAGAACATGACGGCAATTAGTGTTTAATGAGGTGGATGATGATGATGAGACACAGTTGACAATGAGTCAACCGCAATTACTGTCTCAAGAGGTTGATGAAGAGGATGAGTGTAACGGTCACGTACACACACACACAGGGGGAAGGATAGTGACCACTGCGCTCCACCCTCACCCCTGGCCCTGCCTACCTGCCTCACGAGTCCCGATGACAGGGGACAACTGGACGGCAGTCCCTAACTTAGGATACGTGCGGGAAGGACAGACAAGACAAATAACGGATAGTGAACGGACCGGGTCAAAACAAGAGGACAACGCAGTACAGAGGAATAAGCAAAGAATGGTCAGGAGGAGCCGGGGTCATAAATACCAGGAGAGTCGAGAAGTACCAAAGGAGTCCGCAAAGAATAGTCAGGTGGAAGCCGAGGTCAAAATACCAGGAGGGATGCGCAGTACAGGAGGAGCAGGCAAAGGATCGTCAGGGAACAGGATCAGGTAAGATACAGGTATCCAACAAACGCCAGGAACCTAAATTAACAGGCAACTTGTAATTGGCGAAACCTAAGAACCGTTGTATGGCCTTTAAGGATGAAGGTCTTACCCATTCCTTAATTGCTAGTACCTTACCAGGATCCATATTGAAGGCGTGAGGAGTCAGAACATGCCCTAGAAACAGAATCTTCTGTACACCAAAGACACATTTCTCTTGCTTAGCGGATAGCTGATTCTCCCTCAACACCTCTAATACTTGTTTAACATGAGACACATGGGATTCGAAGTCAGGAGAGAATATCAAAATGTCATCAAGATAGACAATAACAAATGTACCTAAGAACTCCCTAAGAATGTCATTCATAAAGTTTTGGAACACAGCTGGGGCATTGCTGAGTCCAAAAGGCATCACCTGATATTCAAAGAGTATTGAACGCCGTCTTCCATTCGTCTCCCTCCTTGATTCGGATTAGATTGTATGCCCCTTTCAGGTGAATCTTGGAAAACCAGGTTGCCCCCAGAACCTGGTTAAATAAATCCGGAATCAATGGGAGGGAGTATCTATTCTGGACAGTGATTTTATTTAATCTCCAGTAATCGATACATGGCCTAAGACCACCATCTTTTTTCTTAACAAAGAAAAACCCCGCCCCCATAGGAGAGACAGAAGGTCTAATATGCCCTTTACCAAGGCTCTCCTTAATATAATCTTCCATGGCCTTGCCGAACGCAAGGCCATGGAAGATTATATTAAGGAGAGCCTTGGTAAAGGGCATATTAGACCTTCTGTCTCTCCTATGGGGCGCTCCACCCTCACCCCTGGCCCTGCCTACTTGCCTCACGAGTCCTGATGACAGGGGACAACTGGACGGCAGTCCCTAACTTAGGATATGTGCGGGAAGGACAGACAAGACAGATAACGGATAGTTAACGGACCGGGTCAAAACCAAGAGGACAACGCAGTACAGAAGGATAAGCAAAGAATGGTCAGGAGAAGCCGGGGTCATAAATACCAGGAGAGTCGAGAAGTACCAAAGGAGTCCACAAAGAATAGTCAGGTGGAAGCCGAGGTCAAAATACCAGGAGGGATGCGCAGTACACGAGGAGCAGGCAAAGTATCGTCAGGGAACAGGATCAGGTAAGTATACAGGTATCCAACAAACGCCAGGAACCTAAATTAACAGGCAACCTGTGGCCAGCAGGCTGCCTGTATTTATAGTGGGGAGTGAGGGTCATGTGACGTGGCCACCGTCACATGACCGACAGACCGACCAGTCGAGCACCGAGTGATCAGCTCGGCGCTCAAGGCAGACCTAAGAGCAGGGAGCCTCCCAACTAGCAAAGCCGCCCTGGGAACGAGGTCAAACACAGATCATTGCTCCCGAAGCTAAGCAGCAGGTCTGCGGCTGATGGGAGACCGAGTGCGCCTTTGGCACCCCGTTACAATGAGACACAGTTGTCAATCACTGAGGTTCTGGTTTGGTCAAGAAATCAGGAGGATGATAAGAGTGAAGAAGTGGAAGAGGAGGTGGTGGACGATGAGGTCACTGACCCAACCTGGGAAGGTGGAAAGCCGAGCGAGGACAGCAGTACAGAGGGGGAGGTATCTGCAGCACCGCAATAGGCTTGAAGAGGCAGTGGGGTGCCAAAAGGGAGAAGGCGGGCCACACCACAGGACCGCAAATGTTCCACGATGCACCCCCTTGCGGAAATCTTCCTTGCCAAGGGGTAGATGTTCCGCAGTATGGCGCTTTTTTGAGGAAAGTGCGGACGAGAAAAGAATAGTAGTTTGCAGCTTGTGCCATACCAAAATGAGCCAGGGCGTGAACACTAGCAACCTCACCACCACCAGCAAATCCAAGCACTGTAGTAAGTGGGTCGAACGTCTGGGTCCACAATCTGTGTCTGCGGGTCACACCACTGCCTCCTCTTTCACTATGTTACGTGCTGGCCAATCCCCTGTCGAAGGCGCAGGCCTAGATGCCTCCCGCCCTGCACCTGGACCTTCGCAAACACCATCAGCGACCACATCCACTTCCGTGTCCCAGCGCAGCGTCCAAATGTCCTTGCCCCAGGCCTTTGAACGCAAGCGAAAATACCCAGCCACAGGCCATAGCACTAAATACGCAGATTTCCAAATTACTGGCCCTGGAAATGTTGCCATTTAGGCTTGTGGACACTGAGGCCTTCCGCGGCCGTCCCGCGTTACGTAGTCGCCACTATTTTTCAAGGTGTGCCGTGCCCGCCTTACACCAACATGTGTCCCGTAACATCACACGTGCCCTGACCAACGCTGTTACTGGGAAGGTCCACTTAACCACGGACACATGGACAAGTGCATTCGGCCAGGGACACTACATTTCCCTGACGGCACACTGGGTGAATGTTGTGGAGGTTGGGAGCAAGTCGTACCCTGGGAGGGCACAGGTGCTACCGACACCAACGATTGAGGGCCCTATGTCGATTAGGGTTTCCGCCAGCACCTACGTTAGTGGCTCCAAACTCCACTTCTCCTCCTCCGCCTCCTTCTTCACTTCCACCTCTGAATTATCCGCGTGCAGCACCAGTCAGTCATTAGTCGGTAGCTGGAAGCAGTGTAGCACTGCAGTGGGGAAGCGGCAACAGGCCGTGCTGAAGCTGATATGCTTAGGGGACAAACAGCACACTGCCGCAGAGCTGTGGCAGAGGATAAGAGACCAGACTGAGCTGAGGCTCTCACCACTCAACCTACAACCAGGCATGGTTGTGTGTGATAATGGCCGTAACTTGGTGGCGGCTTTGGAGCTCGGCAAGCTCACACACATCCCATGCCTAGCCCACGTCTTAAACTTAGTGGTTTAGCGGTTTCTCAAAACCTACCCCAATTTGCCTGAGCTACTGGTGAAGGTGCGCCGCGTCTGTGCACATCTTCGCAAGTCATCGACAGCTTCAGTTGGTTTGTCAACGCTGCAGCAGCGCTTGAAATTGCCAGCTCACCGGCTGTTGTGCGACATGAGCACGCGCTGGAACTCCATGTTCCACATGTTGGCCAGGCTTTGTGAGCAGCAGAGGGCAGTAGTGGAATACCAGCTGCAACATGGTCGTCGCCTTTCCAGTCAGCTTCCGCTATTCACAAGCGAGGAGTGGGCATGGATGTCTGACCTCTGTGAGGTTTTAAGAAAGTTTGAGGAATCAACACAGATGTTGAGCGGCGATAGCGCTATTATCAGCGTAACCATCCCACTTCTGTGTCTACTCAAACGCTCGCTGCTCACAATTAAGGACGACGATTTGCATGGGGAACAGGTGGAAATGGGGGAAGACATTACACAGGGTGATAGCCATACCACCCTTAGTTCGTCTTCTCAGCATGAATTGGACAATGAAGAGGAGGAGAAGGGTAGTACCCATGGAAGTTTAATTCCATCTGTTCAGCGTGGGTGGGCAGAAGAGGATGAGGAGATTGAGAGTGAACCTCCTGATGAAGACAGCAAAGTCTTGCTTGTTGGTACTCTGGCACACATGGCTGACTTCTTGTTAGGCTGCCTTTCCCGCGACCCGCGCGTTATATGTATTTTATACAACATGGATTACTGTAAGCCTCACCAATTAATTGTGCACGACAAACATGGTAGTATGAAAATAAGTAACTCCTTTATTAATACATACTGTATAATAACATAGACATAGGTGATAAAATACACAGGACAAAAATAGGGACCCAATATTCAATGGAAATATTGATAAGACTGCTATCCTCCTACAAGCATGTTCAAGCAATTACTTATACCACCCCATAAGCGACAGCTTCACAGTGATAGGGTATAACAAACATCAGCAGCATGCTATATAAAATGCCAAGTGCATATCCAACATGTGGAGGCAAGAGGATAAAAGCAGGTTGTAGTATACTAACCAGAGAAGGTCCCAGACAACCCCGACGCACATTTCGCGTTAGCTTCCTCAAGGGGATATCCTGTTTTAAATGGTCAGATCAGCAGGCCCTTGCTCCAAATGTTTTTGAGGGTCACCAGCAGGCCTTCACCTACAATATTTTACAGGGTCAGCTCACCTGCAGGCCCTCACCTAATTATACCTAATAGGTAATTTGCGCGCATGCTGCCCTGCTTGGATGTGGTAGCCGTAGCTGTTTCTCAGACTCCCTCTCTGGAATCGAACCATGATTCCTCCGTTACCCATGGTCTACATGGTTTGGGCTGAAAATAACATCGAAAGTTGATAGGGCAGACATCCGAATGGATCGTCTCCGTCACGGGGACTTGTGATCGGCCCAAGGTTATCTAGAGTCACCAAAGCGGCAGCAGGCCCTCACCCATAATGTTTTAGATGTCAGATCAGCAGGCCCCTGCTCCAAGTGTTTTTGAGGGTCACCAGCAGGCCACCAAACCATAATTTTTCAAGGCTGTGTATGATGCCCTCCTTTATGTGTAACAAAGGGTGTATTGGAGTGCCGGTTCCTTGTAATTTTTGGCAGTCCTTTCACTTAGTGCATAGGCTTTATGAGTGTAGGAGTCCCACTACCTTAACAATTGTACCACAATGTGAATGAGGCCCTCCTTTATGTGATTTACAGGTTGTATCGGAGTGCCTCTTCCTTGTAATTTTTGGCAGCACTTGCACTTTATATACAAGTAAATATACAGTAGAATGTTTCCTAACAATTTTTCCTCTGAAATCGATTTTATCTTCGGTTTGGGGCGTATTATTGTCAGTCTGTAAAAGTGGTGTACTACTCTGACAACGTCGTTCCCAGCAGCGACCTGGGAGTCCAAGATGCATCCAGACATCCTCCCTATGCTGCTCCTAAACCATTTCGGTGGTGTTTCCATCATTTTCTGACCTTTTCCTATGAACCAGGCACCCTCCCCTCTTCAGAGCAGGGGGTGCCTGGTTTAATGCTCGGGTTCTCCCATTGACTTCCTTTATACTCGGGTGCTTGGTAGATGTGTTCGGCCAGAGCACCCCCTACTCGGGGGGGAGGGATGTAATACTACCACTTTACAACGCAATGGTGCAGCCTTATCTGGAATATGCAGTTCAGTTCTGGGCACCAGTCCATAGAAAGGACGCACTGCAGGTGGAAAAAGTACAGAGGAGAGCAACTAAAATGATAAGGGGCATAGAGGGTCTTCTTTATGAAGAAAGATTAAAATAATTGAATTAATTTAGTCTTCAGAAGAGACGTCTAAGGGGGGACATGATTAACCTATACAAATATATAAATGGGCCATACAAAAAATACGGTGAAAAATTGTTCCATGTAAAATGCCCTCAAAAGACAAGGGGGCACTGCCTCCGACTGGAGAAGAAAAAGTTCAGTCTCCAGAAGCGTTAAAGCTTCTTTACTGTAAGAACTGTGAATCTGTGGAATAGATGTGGTAACAGCAGGAACAGTGGTCAGTTTTAAAAAGGGTTTAGATGAATTATTAAAAGTAAACAACATTAATGCTTATGAAAACGTGTAGAAATCTGAGTCTCACTTTCTTCTGGGATTCGCGTCCCCACCTATCCATTGGTTGGACTTGATGGACTTATGTCTTTTTTCAACCTTATCAGCTATGTAACGAGACTCATATTTGCCATATAACTCCACCAAGAATATTACATAAAAATTATCCAGCAATACTGTCCTTTTCTTATACTCGTAATGTGCTATTTTTTGCTATAATCGAAAATTAGGCGTATTTATAGCATTCAGATCTTCATTAGCTATTGTAATCCACGATCAATATACTGACCCGCAGAGTAGGTTCATTATAGGACACTGTACTATAAATATTATAGACTATACCCTTTCAATCCATACACTCCAAATTCCAAACTTTTTACAATAAATTAATGAAACATATTGCTAAATTTAAGAAAGGAGAAGTAATAAGAGGGGTCTCCGAAAAGTTTCCGCAATTTTAGATTTTCGTTGGAAATGGTGAGGACGGGAAGAGTAGTAATTGGTCATGTCATGTGAGTAGTCTGTCTGGAAAGCCGGCTGACCTTGCAGTTTAGTATAAGAGTTGTCACACTGTGGTAAAGATGACTGCAAAACTTGCAGTGTTCAAGCAAATGCTTTTTTGGGCAGAAGGTGTGTCGGGAGCACAAATTAATCTCGGTATCTGTGCTCAGAATAGGGATAAAGTTCTCTCTCGTAGATAACTTGCCCATTATCATGAAGGAGGCAGGGGTGCACCGCCAATGAGGTGAGGTGAGGCAGTTGCAACAGGCAGCACCAGATACGGACAAGTGGAGGCAGCGGAAAGGTCTTGGGCAATGAGTGCTTTTATTGTGGAAGAGTTCCTCTCTACATATTCAACTGGATTGCTATATTAACCAGTATGTTTTGTAGCACTATATGTAATGTTTTCCAAGTATGCCTTTAACAGTAAGGCTGGAAGGAAGGGATGAGAATTTGCAATGAAGCGGAGGGGGGGTCATTTTAGTTTTCGCTTCAGGCAGCATAAAGGCTAGATGCACCCCTGGAAGAAGGTGACAGTTTTCTGCAGCAGATAGTCACTGGCGATGAAACATGGGTTCACCATTACAAGCCCCAAAGCAGGCCGTAGAGTTTGCAATGGAAGCATCCATCATCTCCTGCAGCAAAGAAATTCAAGAAGCAAGCGGCAGCAGGAAAGTTGATGTTGACCATCTTCTGGGACTCTCAAGGGCCTTTTCTTCAAACCTAACAGGAACATGGAACAACTGTCACAAGTGCAACGTGCTGTGTCATGCTTCAGAGAGCAATGAAATCCGTAATCCGCTCTAGAAGATGAGGAAATCTATCAAAGGTAATTGTGCTGTTGCACTTTAATGCCCGTCCTCACACTGCTGCCCACACATGGGAAACCCTGAGACAATTGAAGTTGGAGGTTATGGAACTCCCAGCTTATAGACTGGATTTAGCGCCATCTGATTGCCACCTTTTTGGACCACCCAAAGAGCTTTAAAGTATACCTAGACCTTTAAGTAAATTTATTAAAACCTATGGGAAATGGGCTCAAAATATTTGTAATTCACTTCTTTTCCCCCGTGTGAAATGGGCCGCTGAAGTTCAGGTGCCTATTCGTGCTTTAGAATCTATACACCCATAGAGCGCTGTGTATGAGAGTACGGACTCTCTCCCTGCAGCCATACTGTAAGCCCTGTACAGGCAGGGGGTCCATAGCACATTGCTGCTCCTGTCTGTATCAGCGCTGGCATACAAGTGCTATATCAGGCTTTAGCAGAGCGGCACAGCCAGAGGACTGAAGTCTTATGTCAGCTTCTGCACTGCGCTCACTCAGCTAACTACAAATAATCTCTATGACATTTGGTGTTTGCAATACGCTTCAGAAAGAGATTACTCTTACTGTTCTCCCAGACATAAATCTTATTTTAGAATTGATTTCTTTTAATCGAAAAGTCCATGACAGACAGATCCACTAATTCAGAGATAGGACAAATCCACTGGTCTGAACATGCTGCAATAACACTTTTCACAAAGTCTTATCTTAAAACTATATATGGCTACACATAAAGAGCCAACTCCTGTATAATTGCTCATAGTAAATATGCAAAAAACTTTTGAAAGAATATTTAAAATGTAATAATCTACCAGAGACTCATACTTACTGTGGTATGCCCAAAAGGGGGTTATTAGAGGGGCTTTTTATCAAACTGGGTAGAAATCTTAAACATCAAAGACAGCTTATCTGATCCTGTAAATACCCTCCGAAATGCCCGGGTCCCTCATACAGAACATAATTACATGGGGGGGCGGAGCTTGGCAGCAGAGCGGAACACACATGCCGTTGTGAGCTCTGCTCTGGGTCCTGTGAAAACGAGTTTTTTCTGAATAGATCCTAGCTTAAAAATGGGCAAGACACTTAGAGAAAGGTCCAAAGACACGCCAGGACCGAATAAATCCGGCTCTGGACACGGAGACATGGATAAATTTGTCCGCAAACAGAGTGCGGCCGGAGGCAAGCTGGCTCTCAAGATGGCGCCGAGAGCGGAAACCCCTGCAGCATCGGAGGTTTCGGCTGATTCAGACAGAGAAAGTGATCCAGAACATGAACATGAAGGAGAAAACCTGCCTTTGTCGAGGAAATTCATGAAGGATCTCCTGGCTGAGACTATTTCCCCTCTCCGAAAAGATTTGCAGGACTTTAAGCGAGACCTCAGGCAAGTGAAGGAGAAGGTGGAAGGAGTTGAAAATCAACAAGAGGCAATCATAGCTCATAGCGCGGCGGTGGCTAGCAGTTTGGATAGAACGCAAGCCCACATCAACCACCTTTATGAGATGGTGGAAGATCAGGACAACCGAGGTCGCCGCAATAATATCAGGCTGAAAGGCCTACCAGAAGATATAGGGCCTGACGCCTTGCGTGACGCGGTGACCGAAATGTTTACGGCTCTGGTAGGTCCAGATTCTGTGGGGGATCTCACCATGGATAGGATTCACAGGGCTTTGCGTCCCCCCCCGAAACAGGGGGAGCCTGCAAGAGATGTGATATGCCGGCTAGCTAGCTTCGTGTCTAAGGATCAGATAATGAGAGCAGCCAGAGCCAAGAAATCGATTCCTTTTGGAGACGTAGAGGTCCAGATTTTCCAGGACTTGTCCCCGTTTACCCTTCAAAAAAGAAGGTTGCTGAAACCCCTCCTGGACATCCTGAGGAATAAGAACATCACTTACCGGTGGCTTCACCCTTTCGGCTTGCTGATTAATGCACCCGGCAGAAAGTTAACAGTGCGCTCGCCTGCTGACATTCCTTTAGTCTGCGACGTTCTGGGAGTGAGCTCCGTAGATGTCCCTAACTGGCATGCGGCAAGAGATCTGACCGACTTACCGGACTTACCAGGAGGAGAACCGTGGATCCAAGTGAGCCGATCAAAGGAACGCCGCAGGGGCAGGAGGTCCGGTGACCCCTCGATGGCAACATCAGGAACGGACATTGAGTGAGGAGTCTCATCTGATGCTACATCTGGTATGGGACTTTCTTAATGGGCCGATCCGGGCCTATATTGATGCCTTAGTTCCCGTGGGTTATCCGTTATAAGGATCAGTTGGGAATTTAGTTAGTTATTTCTTTCAAAGTATAACCCTTTAGGGAAAGCTGTAATATATATGATGCGGCAGTATGAAAACTGCCTTATGTGCAATTTCCTCCATTCTGCTGTAGGGTTAATTTGATACGGTTGCAAATGTTATGTGATTTTATAGCTGTGTCTTACCATTTACATCCTGATACTCGTTCTTCACATTCAGGACCCGTTCCCTGGTCCTCTCTACCCCCTATAGATGCCCACAGTAGCATTACTGTTATCCGAATGCGCTGTTGTGAGCAGACAGTGGGTCTTTGAGAATTTATTACTGAAAATCTTAATGGTTTCTATATGTTTGATATGTTATATCTTTTTTCTTTTTTCCTCCTTTCTCCTCCCTTTCCTTCCCCTCCCTCCTACTCCCAAGGTAATATCAAGAAGGTTTAAGGGATCTAGATATTATGTGCAAGAAAGGATCACAATAGGTAAATTATGGCCGAACTAAAAATATGTACCTATAATGTGAGAGGATTGAATGCACCACCCAAACGTACTCAAATATGTCAACTTCTTAACAAACAGAAAGTGAGCATTGCTCTCTTGCAGGAAACCCATTTTAAGAGAGATCATGTTCCGCGCCTATCCCACATGATATACAATCAGTGGTTCCATAGTACATCCCCTTCCGGAGCCTCAAAAGGGGTTTCTATAGTGATTCATAAAAATGTCCCACTGGTGGTGCATTCAATCCTCCAAGATGAGGAACAGGGGCGCTACTTGTTTCTAAAAGGGTCTTTAGGTAATCAGAAAATCACTATAGGCAATCTGTACGCTCCTAATGTGGCTCAGGCAGTATGGATGGAAAAAACCTTGACTAAATTACAGGAGTTTGCTGAAGGTATTGTAGTGTTAGGAGGTGATATCAATGTGGCGTTAAATCCCCAGCTGGACACATCAACAGGCTCTTCGGCACTATCCCAGGTTGCCATAAGAAGAATTAAGAAAAAATTAGCTGACTTAGGATTAATAGATGTATGGAGGGCTATGAACCCCACAGCGAAAGATTATACCTACTATTCAGTGGCACATGTGTCATACCAGAGGTTGGATTACATATTTGTCCCTCCAGGGGTCTTGGGAGATTGCTCTCAAGCGTCAATAGGCAATATCATATTATCGGACCATGCCCCGGCATATCTGACAATTAGGGTTAAATCCCTACCCCGTACACAATTTACTTGGAGATTGGATGAATTCCTGCTGAGTAAACAGGAATATATCCTAGACATAAAAAAACATCTGGAAGAATATTTCAGTCTAAATGAGACAGAGGATGTGTCGCCGGGTCTGGTCTGGGAGGCTCACAAAGCAGTTGTAAGAGGGCATTTCATTGCATTGAATGCGCATATAAAAAAGAAGAGAGAGGCCTCTATTTTATCGTTGCAGGACCAGATTCAAGCATTGGAATTACTACATAAAAAACAGATGTCGCCAGAAGTTCTAGATAGACTAAATGGGTTGAGGGCGGAGCTTAAGAACGTGCTGAACAGCCGGGTGGCCAAACTTTATTTGTCGGCGCAGTTCAAATACTACGCACATGGGGACAAGGCATCAAAGTTTATGATGTCAAGCTTAAAAAAACGTAGAGTTAAGTCTTATATACACTCTATTAAAGATGCTTCAGCTAGACCTCTTATGTCAACTGAGCTTATAGCAAAACAGTTTTGTAAATATTATAGCTCGCTATATAATCTTAGGGAGAATAATACTGAGTTGGAAACTGGTAGGAGGACAGAAGACATTAACAAGTGGCTATCAGATTTGCGCCTCCCGGTTGTTTCCCATGTTCAGGCTCTGTCACTAGCCCAACCATTTACAATGCAAGAACTGAATAAGGCATTAAATACGGTCCCTAGACATAAGTGTCCCGGGCCAGATGGTTTAACTGCAGGATACTATACAACCTTTTCCGAGTTATTGTTACCTAAAATGCTTACCATATATAATGAAGTGTACAAGGGTAACCCACTACCACCACAAATGTTGTCAGCCCTCATTACTATACTACCAAAAGAGGGTAAGGACCCTTCTTCCTGTGCCAGCTATAGGCCTATCTCGCTTTTGAACGCAGACCTGAAGCTGTATGCCAAGATGCTGGCTCTTAGGTTGCAACCATTTTTACCCAGTTTAATC
Organism: Bufo bufo; assembly: GCF_905171765.1. Lineage (NCBI taxonomy): Eukaryota > Metazoa > Chordata > Amphibia > Anura > Bufonidae > Bufo > Bufo bufo. The sequence goes on from NC_053391.1 coordinate 108,431,843, forward strand.
AATGCAGAACAGGTGGGTTTTGTGGCTGGCAGGGAGGGAAGGATGAATACTGTTAGGATAGTAAATGTTATACATCAAGCTAGGGAAAAATCCATTCCGTTGGTCCTCCTGGGGACAGACGCAGAGAAAGCGTTCGATCGCATTGATTGGCTTTTTATGCGTCTGGCCCTGGCTAAGTTTGGGATTCCGCCCCAGTTCATTTCTGCTACAATGGCTATGTATGCTTCACCCACTGCCAGTGTGATGGTAAATGGCACCATATCTCCCAGATTTTCCATTGGCAACGGCACAAGGCAAGGGTGTCCCTTGTCCCCCCTGCTCTTTATCCTTGTGGTGGAGTGCTTATTTCAGGCGATCCGTCAGGAGGATAGAATCCAGGGCATGAAGGTGGGTAACACCTATCATCAGTTGGCGGCGTTCGCTGATGATCTTCTGGTTATAATAACCAATCCATTGGAGGCGTTCCCTGCTATACAGGAATTATTCCAGAAGTTTGGAAATCTATCAAATTTCCTGATTAACCCCTCGAAATCCCAGGCTTTAAATGTCACAGCAGGTAGAGACTTGCAGAGGACACTAGAAAGGCAATATGGATATGGCTGGACAACTCGTGCTATTAAATTTTTAGGAGTAAATTTAACCTCAGACCCTGGAAATCTTTATGAAGAAAATTTCAGTAATCTTCATAAATCAATATCAGCTACTATTGACTCCTGGTGTATCCCTTTCACCTCATGGTTTGGAAGGCGTACATTGATAAAATCAGTGTTAGTACCCAAAATCTTGTATTTCATGTTAGTATTACCAATTCACTTGCCAAAATCCTTTTTTGCCCAGCTTAAACAATGTTTTTCCAGATTTCTTTGGAAAAAATCCAGACCCCGTATTCCGCACTCGACTATGGTCCAACCCAATAGGTTGGGGGGAATGGGACTCCCTGATATGGAAGTATATTATAGGGCAATCCAGGGGATGAGATGTCTGGAATGGATTAGAGGCCCAGAGAATAGACTCGACATTCTAGCAGAAGCCGGGGATAGGAGACTCCCTCTGAGATCATTTCTTCTTTCTCCCCCTAAAGATATGCCCCAGCAGATTAGATCACTTAGCCTCACGACAAAAAATACACTAAACAGGTGGAGCTCAGATTTATCCAAGGTGCTGCTTTCAAGTCACGAGGTGTCACCAGTGCTTCAGATCAGGGACATTTTATGGAGCTCTGGGGATATATTTGGCTCTACTTTGCCAGGTGATCTTAAGGAGCTATCATTCCAATTGGTTGACCTATTAGATCCATCAGGTCACTTAATAGAAGGATGGGATAATCATCCTAAATTGCAAAAGTTATCCTTTATCCACAAACTATATATTAAACAATACCTAGGAAAAAAGAAAATTTCCACACGGGCTTCTACGACGCAATTTGAACAGATGACCCTCTCTAAGTCTCCTCCTGTGAAAAAAGTTTCGCGGCTATACTCTGTGTTGATCTCCCAGACCAGACCCGATACATATGGCTTCATTCGTAAATGGGAAAAGGATTTGGATATTATTTTTTCAGATAGGGAAATAAAGCAGATCTGCTCTATCACACCAAGGGTATCTAGATGTGTTAAATTGCAGGAAAACCTTTATAAGGTAATTACAAGATGGTACTTCACACCTCAAAGATTGCACCATATGTACCCAGAATGTGACTCAAGATGCTGGAGATGCTTCAGTGCAGAGGGTTCACTAGTGCACATATGGTGGACTTGTCCTGTTATTGCCAAGTATTGGACACGAATTTGTACAATAGGCTCACAGATTAGTGGTGTAAAGTTGACTCCTTCAGCTAAAGGGTGCCTGTTGGGGTTATTAGGAGAATTTAAAGGGAATAGGCATATGATTTCCTTGCTAGGGCATTTATTGGCGGCTGCAAGGGTTCTTGTAGCCTTTAATTGGAAGAATCGAAAGGCCCCTTCTATCTCCCAGTGGATTACGAAGTGTGATGCAATCTATAGATTGGAGCAGATTGCTGGGTGGGAGGCCAAAAGATCACAGGTGTTTGAAGCCACATGGTCCGCATGGAAGAAGTATAGAGGCTTTACAACCTAAAAATAATCTGAGTTATATAACATTCTTATCTGGGATGTAGGAATAACCCCTACCCCTTCCCCCCCCCCCTTTTCATTCCCTTTCAATCTTAATCCTCATTATTCTTAATTTTATCTGTACCCCCCCCTTCCTTTTCCCCTGAATTGATGGTACTTAATTAGGCTTTCTTTCTTGGCTGTATGATCGATATAGAAAAGTGCCCCAATGTGGGGTGAATGTATCTTTTGTATTTCTGCCATGATTCAAAATAAAACTATTTTAAAACCAAAAAAAAAAAAAAAAAAAAAAAAAAAAAAGAACATAATTACATGGTCCCCGATGCCTGCGTCCCTCCGGATTCCTGCATGGCCGCCGCTGCATCTCCCTATCGACGGTGACCTGCCCCCTTGAATCATGTGTGGCGTCACACGTGATGCTAGGTAAACAAGTCACCATCGCGGCCTGCTATTGGCTGCACCTCCCGTCACTGGATGTTGTGATCTGCACTTTTCTCCAAAAGTGTGTGTGTGGAAGGGGGGGGGGGGGGGGGGGGGAGATGGCAGGAGCAGTCACTTGTATGCAGGAGTCACAGGGAGCAGTGAATATAGTGCTGCCTGTACTTACCACTCCGTGGTCTTCCTCTGGGCACTGCACATGTCCTGACTGTGTAGAGCATCAGGATGTAGTGCGAGCACTATGACCTCATACTGTACGCGGTCCGTCACTGTGCAGAGAGGGCCCGGAGAAGAACAGGGAGCAGTAAGTGCAGGAGAGACTACCAGATTTGCAGAGTGGAGGCAGAGAAGGAGAGTTAGGTTAATTGATCTCTGATGGGGGTCTGATCTGAGCTCTGATGGGGTCTGATCTGAAGCTTGATATGGGGATCTGAGGTCTGATATGGGGGCCTGATCTGAGGTTTGATATGGGGATTTGAAGTCTGATATGAGGGTCTTATTTGAGGTCTGATATGGGGGTCTGATCTGAGGTCTGATATGAGGTTTGATATGGGGGTCTGATCTGAGGTTTGATATAGGGGGTCTGATATGGGGAACTGATCTGAGGTATGATGAAAAATATATATTTTTTATTTCTCTAAAACTTAGAACTCCTCTTATGGAATGAAAATATGGTAAATCATACATTTGCTACAACTTTAAAAATCAATAATGCAAGATTTAATTTAAGAAATCTACCACTTTATAAATGTGAATCGAAATAAAAAATCTAAATGACTATTACTTCCAAGACATAAAATATGGTTCTTTACTTGTGAAATGTTTAAAGTCAAGAATCCCCTCCATAAAATTCCTCTTTACAAATAAACTACTTCTCGCTCCAAGAGAAACTGCCAACGTGTTCAGGGACTAATAACATTGTCTCTACAATTTAAGTGTAGCCTCCTCTACTCCACAGCCGACACAAGAACAAATAAACTCTTTTATGAATAACATAAATCTTTCTAATCTCTCCTCGGAACATTTACTCCTTCTAAATAATCTGATTACTGACTTTGAAATTCATTAGGCTATAAAATCATTCCCTCTACATAAATCACCAGAGATTATTATAGGAAATTCTCTCATATTATATTCCCACACTTAAAATCAGTTTTTTCAAAAAGCACTTGAAGTCACTTAAGTGACAATCCCGAAACCTGGGAAACTTTCTGATTCTACTTAAAACTATTGACTGATTTCTCATTTAAATAGGGGTGTCAAATTATAAACCAAAATAATTGCCAGTGGATTACAAAACATCCTACCAACTCTAATTAATGTGACCAAGTAGGATACTTACTAGGTAGACAAGCCCCAGACAACACTAGAAGCATCATATCCCTTTTACAATGTTGTGAATTAAGATTAAGCAAAGTATTGGCTCTCCTTGAAGAGACCAGCTCTGTATGGAGACTTACTGAAGTGCCCCATGGTTTATTGAAAATGCTGCATAGGAAAATAATATGCAAAGAGGTATCTCCCAAGGGAAAAGTACCATCTCGCTAGTGCCACCTTGTGGAAATGTCTCCCTATGAATCAAAATACAACTTTTTGGAATATGACAAAGGAAAATGCCAAGCCAGATATCCATCCAGACAGCTGTTTCCACAAGGTGGTGCTACCGAGATGGTACTTCTCCCTTATTATTTGCATATTATTTTCCCATGGAACATTGCCAATAAGTCTCCATACCATGGAGCATTTCCAGTAAATCTCCATACAGGGCTGATCTCTTTAAGGAGAGCCAGTACTCTGCTTAAAGGGGTTATTCCATAATTAATGTACAAAGTGAAAATCATACATAATCTAGTACATGACAACCTATTTCTACCAAGACTAGAACCAGCCCTGTACCGCACAAGGATCTAGAGGTCTCCTCATTCATTGATCCAATTGTTCTGCTAGATTTATTTCAAGCTGTCAGCTTAGCGGGAGTGTCCTTTCTCAGAAAGTGTGTCCTTTCTGCTGAAGCTGGTGGCAGTTGAAGGATGGAATCGAGCATGTGCTTCCGTCTCAGTGGGCAGGACAGACAAATTAGAAAAATAGCAAACAGCAGGTGGCGCTATACAGATACATTTAATTTAATAGCTATAATACATTTTTAGTTACATGCAATTACGAAACTATTCTACAAACTGTACAATATTTTTGTGGGACAACCCCTTTAAGCTGCAGAATGTAACAGCGGCTGCTGTGTGCCGATGTTCCCTTGCTTGCCTCCACGGTCCCAGGCGCCGTGTTCAGCGGTGATCTGCTGCCAGTGTTTCCTTTCAGCCCTGGCCACAGCATGCTCGCTGCTTGCTTCCTGCAGCATTTTAGCTTAACATTCCAAGGTGGTACCCACTGCGCAGATGTTAAGAGTGTTATCTCTGTTTCTCTTATCTCTTTTTCTCTTTGACCAATGAAACAATGGTTTGTGTCTCAGTGAGGACTGCCCTCTTCTGAAGATATATATATGCTTACCTCATGTAATAAAAGTTAGAGAGAGAGAGATTGCTTTGACCAACTTCTGTGTCAGTGTTCAGTCTTTCTACCACGTGTGGATATTAACCCCCTGAGGGTACATTGATTCGGAACACCAGAGTGTATCTTAAATGCCCTAATTTAGTTGTGGCTTTAACAAATGGCGCCCGAACACGGATTCTGAGCGAAAGTAGCTTCCAACAGCCGACAAGACGGGCCCTGAGCTTGACGAACGGCAGAGGGGAGAGGACTGCAGCCTCAAAGAAAGGTGAGAAAACTTTTATCTTATCTGCCTTTCTGCTATTTACTTTGTCATGCTCAGATAGCTCAGTCTGCTGTGGGGTGGTACTGATGTAAGTATAGTAGTCGGCTGTAATGCTGACAGCTTAGAGTCTATTAAACCAATAGTCTGAAATCATAGATCACTCTGGTGTGTATATGTTTTGTGTGTGTCTGTGATTTATGTGAGGAGTGAGTTGAGCATAGACGGTAAAACCACAGACAATTATTCCGACCCTAATCCACCCCACCCAGATGGGTTTCACACAAGGGAGACATGCAGTTAATAATGTCCGCAGAGTAGAAGCAGCCACAGTCGCGGCTCAGGACCCCACGCAACCACAAATACTCCTTCTCGGCTTAGATGCCGAGAAGGCTTTCGACAAGGTGTCTTGGTCCTTCCTACAAACTGTCCTAGATATCCGCGGCTTTGGCAACGGATTTAGGCAATTCATAACTAATACATATACTGATGTCACAACTATGATAACTATTAACGGGAAAAACTCGGGAGTCCTCGACTTCTTTAGGGGTACGAGACAAGGATGCCCCCTTTCCCCAATCTTGTTTAATCTGTCCCTGGATCCGCTCCTATACTATCTTCAATCCACGCATAGTTTTCGTGGGGTGACGATAGGTAACACGGAAATGAGAACGGCAGCATTTGCGGACGATGTCCTGCTCATGATCTCCGACCCCAAAAATTCACTTGAAATTTTATTGGCTGAGATCCAGGATATTGGTACTTTATCAGGATATACCATAAACCTGGACAAAACGGAGGCACTACTAGTGAGCGGACCTGGGAGGCCGATATGGACAAGGGCCTTCCCATTTTCATGGAACGATAAGACCATAACATACCTAGGGGTTTCTATCCCCAAAAAACCATCGCAATTGTATAACTGTAACATAGGACCCTATCTCTCTTCTCTGGAGTCTACCCTGGCGACCTGGAAGCATTTCACACTCTCATATGTGGGAGGACAAACCTTCTTAAAATGTCAGAGTTTCCCAGGCTATTGTATATCCTCCAAATGCTGCCCATCTGCCTTAGGCCTAAAGACGAAAAAAGGATAAACTATCTATATAGGATGTTTGTCTGGAATGGGAGGCGCCCTAGAATAGCTTGGCACATACTACAACAACCAAAATTAAATGGGGGCCTAAACTTTCCTAATATTAGATTATACAATATTGCGGCTCTGATGAGAGTGGTACGAGACTGGCTACACTCTACGTCGAAATACACTCTGGTTACACTGGACCAAGCCTTTATTCCACATATAGCACTACCGAACCTACTGCATATCTCAATCGGAAATCTCCCCCAAATGGTAAAAACTAATCCTCTCCTCATGACAACATGGCGGGCATGGTGCAGGGCAAGAGTTCTGTGTAAATTACATGCATCATTTTCGGTGCATCTGACACTAGTAAGGAACCCCTCATTTCAGAACGGATCTTCCCACTCAACATTCAAACGCTGGCAATCGCAAGGCATCACCAACATTGACAAACTTATAAGCACGCAAACACGAATGGTTAAACCACTCCAGGACTTGCAGAAGGAATACCCACACATAGTTTTTCCTTTTTTCCCATACTTACAAGCAAAAAGCTATATCAATGAAGTGATTTCCGCCTTGACGGAACGTGAGTGGAGTCCATACTTTAAAAAATGGTTCTCGAATCCCAATGAGGGGAAGAAACAAATATCATCAAATTACAAATTCCTCCATGTACCAATTGACTATTCCACATCCACAGTTCCCATGACTAGATGGCAGACAGAGGTACCACAAGCCACCCCATCAGTGATACTCCGGGCACTGGAATTCTCATACAAACATTTACCTGTAGCAAGATACACAGAGATGATCCTACAAATCTGTCATAAATCATATCTGACTCCGAGAAGGGGGTTTAGAATGGGTATATATGACACCACCAATTGCTTTAAATGCGGGACTTTGGACGCTGGACTTTACCATTGTCTATGGGACTGTCCAATGATAAGAAAGTTTTGGGACAAAATCATCACCTTCACTAACACACACTTGACCAATTTTACCCCACGCGACCCACTTTGGGCGCTGTTCGGTTATTTGGATAAGGACAAATACAACTGCACCCCGGGATGTAGGAAACTGCTACACTTTGTGGCAGCGGCAGGCACCAAGGCAATTTTGCAAGTCTGGTTACAGCCCACAATTCCCCCTTTTAAATTATTCTTGGAGAAACTATCTTATATCATGCGCATGGACTGGGTGGAGGCGTCACACCATAAAGACAAAAAAGTAGAACATTTCTTTCAGGTGTGGGAAAGCTTTATTAATATACTGCCGTTACATATCCGTAAGGCCATACACGAATGCTTTTCGGGGACCACGTGGTTTCTGCAACAGATGACAGCGGGCGAAGAACCGGTTCTACTATCCTGAATTGGGGTGGGGGGGATCATTGAGCCCAAACACTCCCGAGCATCTCCGTTTTTGTTCTAGTCTTTTCTTTATTTGTCTGTGTTGTTCTCTAATTCACTACTACAAAGTACAATAGGAATGAGACAATATCAGGGCATCTACCCCGGGAGCCCACTAGGGATCATATCAGTCTATAATATTAAGGCTCTCTCGGGGATGGCTGCTATTGTATCCCACGGAGGCGGACGGCTAATACTGACAGTTTAGTTGGGTTTTTGTCAGCCTCTGTATGTTCATGGACACTACAACTGGTAAATTACTTTGCACTTGTAAGAATGGATACCAATGGTAGCAGTGCGACACTGCCTTTGTTTGTATGTTTATTCTTTAAATATTTGAAAACTTAATAAAAACAGTTAAAAAAAACAGAAAAAAAAACACAGACAAATGGAGGGGACAGTAACCTCCTGGTTAGGAAGGGGGCGCTGTAGCGCCGAGGTGTGGGACAAAGTAAACTCCGGCTGACCTGACCAGGAAGACTGTAGAGCCTCATGACCCAAAAGGGAAGACTGCAGAGATATTCTCTACCTGACCTGACCCCAGGAAGACGCGACGGAGCCCGCCTGACCCTCTAGGGGGAAGACGTGCGGGGAGTCCCAGCTGACTAGTCAAAAGTGATAGTCAAATTTGAGCAAACCAGTGGGGAGGGTGAATCCTTTGTCTGCGGAGGAAAGGGTTAAAGGTGCTGATCACTCCTCTGTTTTGTGTGTGTGTCAGTCTGAAATACTGTTGTTAAGATGGGTCAGTCCCACTCACATGGAGAAGGAGAATATACTGCTCCTCAGATTGTAGCGAGAGAAGAAGGAAGTCAACATGTGAAAAGTTATAAGAAGTTAATGAAAATTGCAGGATGTGATATAAATGGAGAATTGAATGTTGAAATATTGAAACGGCTGGTACAGCGATGTCGGGGAAAGCTGAATGATGAAGGATTATTAGGTGCAGCACAGGCATGGCACCGAGCGGCAAGTCGATTTATGGCAACTGGAGGGACAGAAAGATGGGATGAAAAAACAAAGATGTATATGTATACTGTGGGACCAGATGAGTCACCACCACCATATCAGGGTGCTCACAAACAAAAGAACTCGCAGCCCCTGTTGAAAAGTGCCCTCCCCAACAGAGACCTGAGGGGTGGGTTTGTACTGGCTGCAGGCAGAAAAATCCAGATGCACATAACACTTGCCTGGCATGTGGAGCCCCCATGCTTCGTAACGCCTCCTCTCTGATAGCAGTAGCTGCAAACCCCTCAGCCCCCCCCCCCCTTGTGGCTGCAGATAATGTACCGCCTCTCATCTCCCTTGGGGAAACACAGGAGACAACTCAGCCCATGACCCCCCTGCCAGCGCCCATATATCCAGTCATAAATGCTGACGGCACCTACTACGTACCAGACAGGGGAGTGTCACAAAGAGGGAAATCAGTGGTGTCAATCATGATGGGGGCAGGAGAGGGGGGGGGAGTGAAGAGAACAGGAGCTGCAAAATCTAACAGAATGGAGGATCAGAAAACAGACGATGAGGACAAGGAGAGTACAGGTGTACCAGAAGGTGTAGCAGATGAGGAACCACCTGAGTTGGATGATATGTCCAGAGTAGAGAAAGAGAAGGAACTGGATCTGATGGTAGCCAAACTGTCTGGACAAATAGACATCCTAACACGACAAGCCCAGACCTCAACAGCCAGGTCCAGTGAGGAGTATAAAACAGGAGGAAGATATGTTACGTTTAGCCCCACCCAAGCCACAAACTTAGTGAACTCACTCCCGGATCCAGAACTGCACCCTATGCCTTTCTACAGAGCAATAGAGCAGATAAGGAAGATGCATTCAGCTGCATGGAGGGACTTGTCTGGGCTGGTACAAATCAAAGCAGGGGACTCCTTCTGGCCCACCATGCAGCGAGAATTGAATCTCCCACCGTATGCATCAGAAGAACACTTAAAGACATATGAGTCAGGGGAGGAGTTTAGTCAGAAATTGGAGGAATGGGCAAGGGGGAGATTAGCTGATCAAGCTACACAGATACAAGATATAAAGCAGGATAAAAGTGAATCCGTAGAAAAATTTGCTAACAGGATGGAACAGATGTTCCGGTATCTAGGATTCAATCGTAATGATACAGTACAAGTAAGAATGTTATCCAGTGCCTTCGTGGATGGGCTAAAAATACCTATCCAAAAAGCCTTAAAAATTGCCCGCCCTGAGTATCGGACGGTTGACCTGGAAACACTTGTAGTAATAGCAAAAAGCATTGAGGCGGCCCCTCAAACTCATCCTGTCATGGTTAGCAGGGAAGGGCCCAGGGGAGCAGAAGACAGATTTCAGGATCCAGCCTGGAGAGCCCGTATCACCTGCTATGGATGTGGACAACAGGGACATTTTAAACGGGAATGCCCACATTGGCCAAGGGAGGGGCAGAGGAGACCTTCCCAATTTCCCCAGGCAGTTCAACAAATGGGGGCACCCCCAAATCAACCGTAGGAAGGGGGCAAGCCGGATCCACAAGTCGGAGAGGCCATTAATACTATGGCTTTGTGTCCTCCCCAGTGTGGCCCTACACCAACTGTGCAGCTGCAGGTGGGGGGGAACCCACACACCTTTCTTGTGGATACTGGTGCAGCCAGAAGTGTGCTCCGACTTGAAGAGATCTATGACCCGTCCTTTCTGGACAATATTACTGTACAATGTATTGGCATTGATGTTGCCGCAAGAACATCTGTGCTGACTAAACCATTGCCTGTGTCCTCAGGTTTAGTCCTTTCTCCCACGGTCCTGTCACAATTTGTAGTGTCTACTACCTGCCCTCTCAACCTCTTGGGGGCAGACCTACTCCAGAAAATGCAAGCAAACATCCAGTTCCATGAAAACGGAACAATTACACTTTCTTCCCTCCTACAACCAGAAGAGACAGTTATGCTTGCTGCCCTACAAATAATACAGGATGAGATATCTGGAACAGCTATCCCATCAGATGTAATGAAGCTGATACCTCCCCATTTATGGTCCTCAGGGCCACAAGATATTGGAAGACTAAAGGTCCAGCCAGTAGTAGTCACGCTCAAGCCAGGTGCCATCCTACCACGCAAACCCCAATATCCATTGTCAGTGGCACAAATAGATGCGGTGACTAAGCAAATCCTGGCATTCCAGGAAAAGGGAGCAATAATTAAAACAACCTCTCCGTGTAACACGCCCCTTTTCCCAGTTAAAAAGAAGGGGAAAAAAGGACAGCCAGACACTTATCATATGGTACAAGATCTACGGGCTGTCAATGAAGTTACAATCCTGGAAACACCAGTGGTATCAAACCCATATACCCTTTTGTCATGTGTGCCTCCAGAAGCCACCCGTTTCACTGTAATTGATTTGGCGAATGCCTTCTTCTCTGTGCCACTTCCTTGACCCAGTGGCCAGAGGAAGTCCATCATGTATCCGAGCCATTCATGCATGTCACTTGCTATTGGATAAAACGGCTGATGTTGTCCTGGGTCATTCACTTCAAATCCTGGCCCCTCATGACATATCAGCCATCCTTCAGCAGACTCAGCCAAAACACTTGTCTGCAGCTAGACATCTCAGAATGCAGTGTTCTCTCTTACTTCCGGATACGGTCACTATCAGCAGATGCCATGTCCTCAATCCAGCTTCACTCCTTCCTTTCCCTCAAGGGGGGTCTCAAGAAGGGAAGGACGACAACATCGATGCCACATACTCAGATGATGAGTTTTATAACGGGTAAGCCTATGATTGCCTACAATTAATTGAACAAGAAACTGAGCCCCTATGGAACATCAAAGAAACTCCTATTCTGGACCCGGACTTGACACTGTTTGTGGATGGATCTAGATACGCAGATGAAACAGGAAAATTCCACACAGGATATGCAGTTACCTCAATGGAAACAGTATTACAACAACAACCCCTTCCACCGGATAAATCAGCACAGGAGGCTGAATTAATAGCTCTGACTGAGGCTTGCAAGATGGCAGAAGGGAAAACTGCAAACATCTATACTGATTCACGTTATTCCTTTGGAGTAGCCCATGACTTTGGACCAATATGGAGAAGCAGGAAGTTTCTGACAGCAGGAGGCACACCTGTGAAGAATGCGGAAGCTGTGCAGGCCCTGATGGAAGCTCTGAGCCTCCCCATACAAGCTGCAATTTTGAAGATCAAAGCCCATTCAAAAGCGGAAACTCCAGAGGCCCAGGGGAATGCTCTAGCAGACAAGGCAGCTAAAGAAGCGGCAGTGAGGGAAACTAAGGATCTCAGCACCATAATGGCTTTCGCTCCGGGTAAAGTGGCCAGGAAAGAAGGTGGAATTCCAAAGGGATTGTTCCTCGCTAAGGATATCTTGGAAGACAGACAATGTGAGGCTACAGATGATGAGCATGAGGTGTGGGCTCGGAGAAATGCTGGCCCAGATGAAGATCGAATATGGAGATTGGGCCACCTCCTGTGCCTAACGAGAAGTTTATATCCAAATGTAGTCTGTTGGGCCCATGGACCCACACATCTAGGGAAGACAGCCATGAACAATCTCCTATCCTCCATATGGTTTGCACCCGCCATCTCCACCTACACCTCTCGATATGTGAACAGCTGCATGGTCTGTGCCAAGTGCAATCCAGGGAAGCTGGAGAAGGTTCCCACAAAGTGCCTAGCAAAACCCTTGTACCCTTTCCGAAGGATCCAAATCGACCACATCCAAATGCCCCCTACACAGGGGTTCCATTATGCTTTGGTGGTTGTAGACATGTTCTCTGGATGGCCAGAAGCCTACCCCGTGAAGAACCAGACAGCGAAAACTACTGTGAAGAAGTTGTTGAACGAAGTGGTTTGCCGGTTCGGCGTACCTGAAGTGATCGAGAGTGATCAAGGGACTGCTTTCACTGCGGACATTGCAGAGGAAATATGGACAGCTCTGGGAACGCAATTGGCCTTTCATACACCATACCGACCACAAAGCAGCGGAAAAGTAGAGAGAATGAACAGCACTCTGAAACTAAAGATGCTGAAGATGGCCCAAGAGAGTGGCAAACCATGGCCAGAAACCCTTCCAATTGCCCTGGCCAGTGTTCGCCATACTCCCAGGGGAAAAGAGAAACTATCCCCCTTTGAGATCCTATTTGGTAGTGCCCCTAAGCTAGGACAGTATTTTCCAGAACAGCTTGCATTACAGTATGACTGTCTAGCTGATTATGTGATTGCTCTATGTAAACATTTGACTGATCTACATTTTCGAGTTTTTTCTTCAATTCCAGATCCTGAGCAGATTCCTGGAAGTCACAAGTTGCAGCCCGGAGACTGGGTCCTGGTAAAGAAACACATCAGAAAGACACTGGAACCCAGATTTGAGGGGCCTTACCAAGTACTGCTCACCACAGCTACCTCAGTGAAACTTGAGGGAAAAAAGACTTGGATACACGCATCCCACTGTAAAAGAATCACGAATCCTGACCCACCTCCTGAACAATGATGATATCCTTTTTCATTCTATTCATCATATGGGGGGGGGGAGGGGGGTTATGTAAGCTCAGACAAATGTTTCTACAAAGATGTGTGCCCAAAACCTCCGCTGAAATGTCATTATTGGGAACCACATTCAGACAGAAGTCCTTTGGTCTTCTGGGTCAACTTAACTAAAGAACTTCAAGTATATGACTTTGATTACTGTGATGTTGCTGATTGCAGATGTTATGATTTGATGACCATACAGGAGTATAAACTGTTCCAATGCTATATCTGTGCTACTGAAGCAGGTAACTCTTACTGTTCCTCCTGGTCTAATGTCATCACTAACACAGGGGAAGATTGGGGATATAGGCCCCAAAAGGCTTTAAAAAGTAAGGATAAACAGGGAAAGAACCTGATACATAGAATGCGTTTATTTGACAGAAATGTGGGGAAAACTCGGCCCAGTGGTTGTCAGCTATATCCAAATACTATAACTTACAAGGGTCCCCAAAAAATGTTACCCCCTGACCCGAACATTGCAGAACCCACAAAGGACAGATCTGGGCATGTACGTACTCAGAAGATACCCGTCAAATTATAGAAATTATGCACCTTGGGGCCAGTTCTACCTAAAGGATTTGGCAAGTAGGTTCATTGGCCCCACTCCAACCCCTGGAAACCCCTTACTGTCCCTTGCTCGCAGTCAGGAGGGAAGGAAACCCTACACAGTGAAAGAAACCTTAGTCACAGAAACTGACTTTACAGATCGTAATGTGTGGCTTGATTGGGTGAGATATACTACAGCCCAGGCCAATAGGAGTGCGTGTATAACTTGTGCTGCAGCCCGGCCCCACCTAGGTACCGTTCCTCTGCATCTCCGTCGAGATCATTTCACCTGTTTCCTTGGCCTATACACCAATTCCACATCTAAAGATATAGCCTTTGAACGATGGAAAAACCAGTACCCTCTTCTTAATGAAGGCCCCAAGATAGCTGGTATTACTATATACAAGGGCAACTACACTTGTTTTGAGATAGAGGGCAAGGAAGGAAAGGAGATGGGAAAATTCCCAGAAGGATATTGTGGTGAGATAGTAAATACCACTGGACAGGAGTATAAAATCCATTTGGTGAACCAAACCCAGGCTCTAGGAGATATAGTATGGATATGTGCAGACATTAAATTGAGAACAAAAATCGAGGTACAATGGCATGGTCAGTGTGCATTAGCCATGGTATTGATGCCCTTCCATATTTTCGATATCCCTGATTGGAAGAAGGTTGTAAGTCATATACAGCAGTCTCCAAGATCCCAGGATCACATAGGGACGAGGGGAAAACGGGAGACTATTCCAGGTGGTAGTTTGGATGCCCATGTATATATAGATGCTATTGGAGTCCTGAGGGGGGTCCCTGATGAATTTAAGGCACAAAATCAAGTTGCAGCAGGATTTGAATCTATATTCCCAATAATTGTGGTAAACAAAAATGTGGATTGGATAAATTATATCTACTATAACCAGCAACGCTTTGTGAATTACACTCGGGATGCCCTAAAAGGTATAATAGAACAATTGGGTCCCACTAGTACTATGGCATTCCAGAACAGAATGGCTTTGGACATGTTGCTGGCAGAGAAAGGAGGAGTTTGCAAAATGATAGGAGAATCCTGCTGTACTGTCATACCCAATAATCTAGGGCCCAATGGGCAGGTCATGAGTGCTTTAAAGGGATTGTATATCGCTATTTAGAATAAGTGACTTTTAAAAATACCTTTAATAGTGATACAGTGGGTATAGGTATGTATATACCAACAGTGAGTGCTACAATTTCAAAAGGTTTATATATAAATTTCTTTTGACAGGGGAGTAGTAACCCCTAACAAAGGACATGTGCTAGTGATACAAGGACTATCAATAGACTTAAGGTGGTCCGAGGCTCAAAATCGAAAAAATTATTATGGGCTGGTGGGAGGATACCGTTGTCTTCCCAGATCAGCACCCATGGTGGAGTGAGAACATCTCTTTTTGGACACGTTATATTGACGATGTCTTCCTGATCTGGGAAGGCACCATTCCAGCTTTCCACAGATTTATCGATACCCTCAACCATAATGATTTCGGCCTGAGTTTTACCTATGAAACCCAATTAGGACAGATCACCTTTCTGGATGTGGTGGTGACTAAAGTAGAGGGTACCTTAAACACCTCAGTCTTTCGGAAACCTACGGCAACTAATAGTATCCTCCATTGGGAGAGCCACCACCCTACCGCAGTCAAAAAGGGGATCCCAAGGGGACAATACCTGCGAGTCCGTAGGAACTGTTCCTCGGGAGTCAATTTTTATCAAGAATCAGGAAAACTCAGGAAGAGGCTGAGGGAAAGGGGCTTTCCCCCTAAGATCCTTAGGGACTCTTTCCAGTTCGCAGAGTCTAGGAAAAGAGACGAACTTCTGATACCAAGAGTGAGAGACATCGGCGATCACCCGATACGTCTCGTCTCTACCTTTGACTCTGGGAACAGCGAAGTGGTGTCTATACTAAAAAGGCACTGGGCAATTCTGACTATGGACCCCGACCTCACACAGGTAATTAGGAACTATCCACAAGTAACGTACCGCAAAGGGAGAAGCCTACGAGATCGGCTAGTCCATAGTCATTATGAGGGCCCAAAAAGAGAAGGCACATGGCTAGACCGTAGGCCCCTCGGTGTCTTTAGATGTGGCTCCTGCAAAGCATGCAAGTTTATTAACCCATCTAAAACAATAACTTGCTCGGTGACCCAACGACCTTTTGTGATTCGTGACTTCGCCAATTGTAAAACTAAAGGCGTAGTCTATATTTGCCAATGTAGCTGCCCGCTTGACTACATTGGCAAAACAAAGAGGGAATTACGGAGAAGAATCTGTGAACACCTGAACGACATTAAAAAATCTAAAGACACCCCGGTGGCCCACCATTTTAACAACTGCCATAAAGGGGATGTAAGCTCGGCCCGTTTCTCGGTGCTGGAGGTGGTCCCTTTCCCTGAGAGGAGAGGTGACTGGGACAAGAGGATTCTCCAAAAAGAGTCCTCTTGGATCTATCGCTTTCAATCCCAGTCCCCTCTCGGTCTCAATGAGAGACTAAACTTTGCATGTTTTATTTAATATCCTCCTTGTCTTAGGGTTAATTTTGACATCCCTCAGTAATCTTTCCAAATATCACTGGTATGTGACCCAGGGTTCTGGGCTGATCAGTGCGAAAAGCACCACTAAAATAAGGGGTGTTCAAGACTGAATCCCCATATCTAATTAATAACACTACCTTGTACCTCTTGATTTTATCAAAATCAATATAGAGGTAGGTGTGTGGATGTATCAAATTTTGTTAATATCCTCCCTCAGTATCATATTGTGCTGTTTGTCTTGTGATTCATTACTGTTCAAAAATTTAAAAAAAGGGGGTTGTTCCCGAGGGTTCTCTAAAATTATTGCGCCCCCAGGTTATTATTTTTATTATCTGGTGGCACTTTCATACTTAGGGCATGCCATCCACAGCCGTTTTCAGCTTTTACCGACTGGCTCATTTTTTCAAACCCCCTGTGATTCTTCATGCATTGACAGCACGGCCCCTGTTATCTTCCGGTGCCGGCATCGGGCCCTATGCGGCTCACGATGCGTTCCACGGTACCGGAAGTGACGCAGGCCGGAAGTCCTGTGCGTTCCATCATGCGCTCCAGGAGACCGGAAGTGCCTTCTGACGTCCGGGCCCTCTGTATCTGTATTGGCATTACACCTGGGCCCTCAGCCTATACTCACTGGCCCCCTCATTAATCCCCATGTGCTCGCATGGTTAACATGGTCCTTGTTATCTTCCGGTGCCGGCATCGGGCCCTATGCGGCTCACGATGCGTTCCATGGCACCGGAAGTGACGCTGGCCGGAAGCCTGATGCGTTTCACCATGCGCTCCAGGAGACCGGAAGTGGTTTTTCCGGCGTCCAGGCGCATTCATCAGACCCTATAAATGGGTTTTATTTCCACCTGCACTCCACCTGGGCCCAAAGCAGGCTACTGGGGGAGCCAATGGCCAGCATCAACACCATGTAAGTCTTTTATGCTACTTGAATCTGCAGGAGTTATTTATAGAGCTGCGAGTGATGTTAATATATACTGAAGTGTCCCTTTGTATATACACTTTTTTTAAGGTATCACGTATTGATGTAGCTATCTTGCCATCTGGTAATACTATATCTACGCCTCCTCCTATGAACATCTATAGCTAAGTATCGTTCCTATAGATATTAACGCTATCATTGGTCACATCTGTATCTGTACTGGACTCTGTCCTTTTCTACCTACCTCCTGATGAGCCTGATTCTATACAGGCGAAACGCGTTGAGGTCTGTGTAACAAGATGTGCATTTTTTAAAAACGTGCGTATTATTTATCTGAGAGGATTGGTGATTTCCTGAGTATCTGGATCCCTCCCCACTCCTTCTCTTTTTGTATATGTTTTTTTGAATTTCGGAGAAGACAGGTGGTGACCCTGATCACCTGAGCCACCTGCCCATTCCCCCGTTATATTTTGATATTATCGTTGTATACCTATCATTATTCCCTGGCTAGGGTCAAACTAGGGAGTCGACAGGTATAGGTTCGGGGACAGGGAACCTCCACCATCAGGGGGTTACCCTGGGCTGAGCAGTATTTAGGGCATTTAGGGTAAGCATCAAGTCTGCCCTGCCCTTTTCCCTCAGACCCTATCGTATTTATATAATAATTTTTTCAATTTTGAGCCTCGGACCACCGTAAGTCTATTGATAGTCCTTGTATCACTAGCACATGTCCTTTGTTAGGGGTTACTACTCCCCTGTCAAAAGAAATTTATATATAAACCTTTTGAAATTGTAGCACTCACTGTTGGTATATACATACCTATACCCACTGTATCACTATTAAAGGTATTTTTAAAAGTCACTTATTCTAAATAGCGATATACTTAAAAACCCACGTGACAATATTAATCTAATAATAATCTAAACATTAGGCTCTTCTACTTTAAAGGGATTGACCTCCCTATCTGAAGAATTAAAAAAGAATTCGGGAATAGACAATTCATGGGCAGAAGGGCTAGAGAACTGGTTCAAAAATTGGAAGCAGATGTTGTTGCAAATTGGTATCATCATCATCGTTGTTTTGATTTTGCTTGTTCTAATTATCTGCTGCATTATTCCCTGTGTAAAGAAATTGTTCAACAAGGCAGTTGATGAGGCCACACCAGAGATGATGATGGGAGAAGTGTATGAAGACTTCGATCCAGAAAATCAGGAGCACTAATGACCTCCAGTCCCCCCATGTAATGTCAACGCCGGTTAGGAAAAGATCATCTGACTTCCCCGTGCTCAAATCCAGTGTCACGGGAGGTTGTTCGCTAGGAATGACTTGTCGTGGAAGCTGGTGAAGAGGACGTCGGAGCATTGGGACAGATGGTTAGGTTTAGGGAGAGAATGAAATTCAAGGGGGGACTGTTAAAGATATGTGAATTTTAGATATACAAAAAATAAAGAATTTTATTCTATATTTTTTGTATATCTAGGACTGTAATGAGTTAAACTTTTTCTCTTCCAAGTGCCTCCCTCCCACCCCTCTCTTTGTCTCAAGCCGGAGAGGTGAGGAAGGGGGGCAAAGGGCAAAGTGCTGTGCTGTGGGTAGTGTCTGATTTCTCACCTTTCTGTGGTGGAATGTGTAAACCAATCATATGGCTAGATGATATATGTTGTTCACTGCCTATAGAGAAGCACCTCTTTGAAGTGTCACATATGACGTATGCAGTAGTATTGTTAGACTGTCCACCATTACAAAATGGAGACCCTTAGATGTTTACATTAGCTTAACATTCCAAGGTGGTACCCACTGCGCAGATGTTAAGAGTGTTATCTCTGTTTCTCTTATCTCTTTTTCTCTTTGACCAATGAAACAATGGTTTGTGTCTCAGTGAGGACTGCCCTCTTCTGAAGATATATATATGCTTACCTCATGTAATAAAAGTTAGAGAGAGAGAGATTGCTTTGACCAACTTCTGTGTCAGTGTTCAGTCTTTCTACCACGCGTGGATATTAACCCCCTGAGGGTACATTGATTCGGAACACCAGAGTGTATCTTAAATGCCCTAATTTAGTTGTGGCTTTAACAGTTAGATCATGTGACCTCACTGACCAATCCTAGCCCTCCTGAACATATATAAGTGGCTCAGCCCTCTTCCCAGATGCCCCAGGTCCTTGTGTCCTGCTAAGGTGCCTGATATTTGCTTGTGTTCCTGACTCGTACTTGTATTCCTGGATTCTGCTACCTGTTTGATCCCTGCCTGCTTGCCTTGACTCTCCTGTTGCCGATCCGGATTGCCTGCCCTGTACTTGTGCCGCCTGCCCAGACCTATTGCCTGTTTGACTTTGCCTCTGCCTCATCCTTCGATCCTGCACTGATGCTCCTGGTTACCACTCAGCCTGCTGACAACACCTGTACCTCTGGTACCTCCTGGTCCGCCTAGACCAGATGCCTCATGTGCCAATCCTCCTTAGGAGGTAGCGACCTGGTGTTTCCCTTGGAAAAGTCTATCCCCACCATCAGGGGTACTGTGAAGATCGAGGGGTTCACTTAGACAACGCCCTTAGAGGAGGTAGGAAACATGGCACAGTGGGTTCACACCCGCTGGTTCGTGACACAGAATACTACTGACTATGGATGGATATCTGGCTTGGCATTTTCCTTTGTCATATTCCAAGGCTTGTTAAAAAGTCGGATTTTGACTCATAGGGAGCCTTTTCCACAAGGTGGCGCTAGTGAGATTATACTTTTCCCTAGGGAAATAACTCTTTGCACAATATTGTGAACTAAATAAACTCGCTTCAACTTTTCCCATTATTGACGCTCAAAAGGCATTCGATAGGAAAAAACGGAATTAATCTTTTTTAGTTCGAGACAAATTCAGCTTTATAGCCCATTTATCCACATTATATCCAAACCCATCCGCAAAAGTATTCCTCAATAGCTCTGTATTCCAAAAATTTACAATAACCAATGGAACCAGGCAGGGATGCTCCTTATCTCCCCTTTTTTATTCTATCCATTGAACCCTTTGCCGAATTCATTAGACAGTCTCTTAAGAGTCTAGGGTGGGATCAACTGAACACAAATTGGTGTTATTTGTCTACAACATTATTCTAATAATCACAGACCCTTCAACTTAATAAGACATGGCTCTTATTACAAATTATTCCGCGCGACGGGGAGATGCAGCGGCGGCCGTGCAGGAATCCAGAGGGATGCGGGGGTCGTGGAGCAGGTAAGTATGCTCTAGAGGAGTGGCCCGGGTATTCTGGGAGTCATTTTAGGGATTGAATAACCCCTTTCAGTTTCCCTTAAATACCCATTTTCGTGTGTCTGATAATACACACTGACAAGCAAAGGGGTAACAATGCTTTGAACTTTTGACTTTCAGGCTTCATATCCCACCATCCACTACAGGTTCAAATATGAGACTACCATCATTTTATAGACAATCATCTTGGCCATCTCATATATAAATTGGATTTGCAACTACTGAGCTGATCCTGTAAAAGATTGTAGGTGAAGGCCTGCTGGTGAGCTGACCCTGAAAAATTATGTGCGAGGGCCTGCTCTGCCCTTGGAAAACATTATATGCGAGGGCCTGCTGGTAAGCTGACTCTCTAGAAAATTATTAAGGGGTGCATGGGAATACAGTGTATTCAGTACATTATAAACAACACATTTAAAGTGCCTTTATGTTCATCAGCTTTCCTATGGTGGAGTCGAGAAGTCATTGTCAATCCAGGCCTTGTTCATTTTTCTAAGAGTCAACCTGTCAGCATTTTCTGTTGACAGGCGGATACGCTTATTAGTTATTATGCCACCAGCAGCACTAAATACACACTCAGACAAAACACTGGCGGCAGGGCAGGCCAGCTCCTCCAAGGCGTAAAGCGCCAGTTCGTGCCACGTGTCCAGCTTGAACACCCAGTAGTTATAAGGCACTGAGGGATGATTGAGAACACTGACACGGTCTGCTATGTACTCCTTCACCATCTTTCCAAATTTTTCCATCCTTGTGACACTAGGCCGCGCATCAGGGTGAGGATGCTGGTGGGGTGTCATGAAACTGTCCCAGGCTTTGGAGAGTGTTGCCCTGCCTCTGTTGGGACTGCTGTGTGTTCCCCTTGTCTCCCCTCCTTGGTTGGCCAAGGAACTACAGGCTCTGCCGCCAGTGTTGTCAGATGGAAATTTTTGGAGCAATTTTTCAACAAGGATCTTCTGGTATTGCACCTTTTGCTCGTCCTCTCCACCAGAGGAATGAGAGATGAGAAGTTCTCTTTGTAGCGGGGGTCGAGAAGGGTGAACAACCAGTAATCCGTGTTGTCGAAAATGCGTATAATGCGTGGGTCACGAGAAAAGGCAGCCTAACATGAAGTCAGCCATGTGTGCCAGAGTACCAACAGGCAAGACTCCGCTTCATCAGGAGGATCACTCTCAATCTCCTGATCCTCTTCTGCCCACCCACACTGAACAGATGGAATTAAACTTCCATGGGTACTACCCTCGGAAGCAACCATCTCCTGTCCTCCTCCTCCTCTTTATCATCCAATTTGCGCTGAGAAGATGAACTGAGGGTGGTCTGGCTATCACCCTGTGTAATGTCTTCACCCCTTTCCACCTCTTCCACATGCAAAGCGTCGTCCTAAATTGTGAGCAGCGAGCGTTTGAGTAGACACAGAAGTGGGATGGTTACGCTGATAATAGCGCTATCGCCGCTCACCATCTGTGTTGATTCCTCAAAGTTTCTTAAAACCTCATAGAGGTAAGACCATAGGCGTGCGCAGCCTATTCCATTAGGTTGTGCACCCTAAAGCTCAAATACACACGCCGCGAGCGTGTGTGTGTGTATATATATGTCGCAGGGAAATGATGAAAATGGAGATTTGATCAAATTCCTAAGAGAGATGATCAATTCACGGAAGATGTTTAAAATAACATTTCTGTGGGGTGATTTCCCTAAAGAAAGTAAGTGATTTAGTTCAAATCCCTTAACTGTTTTAGTGAAAAGATGAAATAAACAAGTAAGGAGTCCTGGAAAAAAAAGAAAGCAGTCGAAGGACCTTTGATTACCTCATAGACATGTGACCAGTAATGTGACCAGTAATATTGCTATGTTACTGGTCACATGGTGATGATGTCATCAAAGGTCCTTTATCCCACAGCTCTCACAGTTTGCTGATAAAAGGCCCTAGCGACACCCCTGATTCTAGTATATACTATTCTGGCAGGGGGAACACAGCCAGGCATATTTCTGTGGGGGCACACTCCTGGCCATGGGTTCAGATATAGAAAAAAAATCTAACTCTGACCGAAGTTGTATCTGAAGAACAGTTTAATGAAACTATCAGGATGTTTTTGAACAAGGGGCATGATAAAGAAAAACCTATCACAGTCATTGAGCAATTTAAATTAGCACCACTACTTAAACTACAACGGACACATAAACAGTACTATTATTGAAAAAAATACGATGTTATGCAAGTAGGTACTAAAAAATCTTTGATTTTGAAGAGAAAATCTGACTCCGATCCAAATATCTAAACAATTTTATTTCATATTATCATTATATTATCAAAAATATTAAACTTTTCACTAAAACAGTTAGGGGGTTTGATGATCAAATCACTTACTTCCTTTAGGGAACATTATCTTCCGTGAATTGATCATCTCCCTTAGGGATTTGATAAAATCTCAATTTTCATCTTAGGGATTTGATAAAATCTCAATTTTCATCTTTTCCTTGCGACATATATACATATGGGGGTGCACACAATGCCCCTCTATCATGGGGTGCAGGTCCCCACAATGCCCCTCTATCATGGGGTGCAGGTCCTCACAATGCCCCTCTATCATGGGGTGCAGGTCCTCACAATGCCCCTCTATCATGGGGTGCAGGTCCCCACAATGCACCTCTATCATGGGGTGCAGGTCTCCACAAAACCCTTCTATCATGGGGTGCAGGTCCCCACAAAGCCCCTTAATCAGGGGGTAGGGGTCCCCACAAAGCCTCTCTATAAGGGGGTAGGGGTCCCCACAAAGCCCCTCTATCACTGCCACTTTATCAGAGCATCGGGGTCTCCCACTTCAGCAAAGCAAGTCACCATCTCCACATGACTACCCTCCAGACTATAAGAACAGCCTGGCTGCAAGGTGAACCCCAACTTCAGCGCTCACTCCGCTCCAGCTCCCACTAATTGCAGTCAGAGGGGTGCACGCCGCGCACTTACCTGCTGGGGACACACCTGCTCTGGGCTCCCTCTCACTCCACAACTAGAAAGTTTGTCGGGCGCCCATGCTGCCGGCCCTGTTTGTAGCGTCACTCACCCCAGGGGCTGAAGGCTCCCGCTAGCTTAGCTCCTCCCGGTCTGTGTAAAGATGGCGGACGAAGACTGGATCAACTCTAGTCAACGGAACGGGGCGGCTGGCGGTGCAATGCAAGTGATTTATAAAAAAATATAAAAAATTCACAGTCGTCGGGCCTGATTAGGGTGTGCCCAGGCACACCCGGCACACCCTGTGCGCATGCCTATGGGTAAGACATCCATGCCCACTCCTTGCTTGTGAATAGCGGAAGCTGACTGGGAAGGCGACGACCATGTTGCAGCTGGTATTCCACTACTGCTCTCTGTTGCTCACAAAGCCTGGCGAACATGTGGAACGTTGAGTTCCAGCGCGTGCTCACGTCGCACAACAGCCGCTGAGCTCGCAATTTCAAGCGCTGCTGCAGCGTTGACAGACCGGCTGAAGCTGTCGATAACTTGCGGAAATGTGCTCACACGCGGCGCACCTTCACCAGTAGTTCAGGCAAAATGGGGTAGGTTTTGAGAAACCACTGAACCACTAAGTTTAAGATGTGGGCTAGGCATGGGATGTGTCTGAGCTTGCCGAGCTCCAAAGCCGCCACCAAGTTATGGCCATTATCAGACACAACTATGTCTGGTTGTAGGTTGAGTGGCGAGAGCCACAGCTCAGTCTGGTCTCTTATCCCCTGCCACAGCTCTGCGGTGGTGTGCTGTTTGTCCCCTAAGCATATCAGCTTCAGCACGGCCTTCCCCACTGCAGTGCTACACTGCTTCCAGCTACCGACTGATGACTGACTGGTGCTGCACGTGGATAATTCGGAGGTGGAAGTGGAGGAAGCAGAGGAGGAGAAGTGGGGTTGGAGCCACTAACGAAGGTGCTGGCGGAAACCCTGATGGAACTGGGGCCTGCAATCCTTGGCGTTGGTAGCAACTGTGCCATCCCAGGGTATGACTCACTCCCGTCTTTCACAACATTCACCCAGTGTGCCGTCAGGGAAATGTAGCGTCCCTGGCCGAATGCACTTGTCCATGTGTGCGTGTTTAAGTGGACCTTCCCAGTAACTGCGTTGGTCAGGGCACCTGTGATGTTACGGGACACATGTTGGTGTAAGGCGGGCACGGCACACCTTGAAAAATAGTGGCGACTGGGGACTTCGTAACGCGGGACGGCCGCCGACATAAGGCTGCGGAAGGCCTCCGTGTCCACAAGCCTAAATGGCAACATTTCCAAGGCCAGTAATTTGGAAAACTGCACATTTAATGCTATGGCTTGTGACTGGGTATTTGCGCTTGCGTTCAAATGACTGGGGAAGGACATTTGTACGCTGTGCTGGGACATGGAAGTAGATGTGGTCGCTGATGGTGCTTGCGAAGGTCCAGGTGCTGGCGGGAGGCATCCGGGTCTGCGCCTTCGACAGGGGATTGGCCAACAGGTAACACAGGGGAAGAGGAGGCAGTGGTATGACCCGCAGACACAGATTGTGGACCCAGGCATTCGTCCCACCTATTACGGTGCTTTGATGCCATGTGGCGGATCATGCTGGTGGTGGTGAGGTTGCTAGTGTTAACGCCCCTGCTCATTTTTGGATGGCACAGGTTTAAAATTACAATTCTTTTGTCGTCCGCATTTTCCTCAAAAAAGCGCCAGACTGCGGAACACCTACCCCTTGGGAAGGGAGATTTCCGCAAGTGGATGCTCCGGAGAACAGTTGTGGGCCTGTTTGGTGTGGCCCGCCTTCTCCCTTTTTCCACCCCACTGCCTCTTCCAGCCTGTTGCGGTGCAGCAGATCCCTCCCCCTCTGTACTTCTGTCCTCGCTCGGCTTTCCACCTTCCCAGGTTGGGTCAGTGACTTCATCGTCCACCACCTCCTCTTCCACTTCCTCACTCTGCTCATCCTCCTGACTTGTTGACATAACCACTACCCCAGTTATTGACAACTGTGTCTCATCCTCTTCCTCAAACTCTTGAGACAGTAATTGTCGTTGAGTTATTATCAACTGTGTCTCATCATCATCCACCTCATGAAACAGTAATTGCCGTTCCCTACTGTCATCTTCTTGTGATTGTGGATGCTCAAGAGTTTGGGAATCAGGGCACAAATTCTGTCCCTCTTCAAGCATGCTTGGTGAGAGGGCCAAATCAAGGAATGGCGCTGAAAAGAGCTCCTTGGAATATCCGAGTGTGGAATCACTTGTTTGCCCAAACTCTCCATGTGGAGAGGAAGGAGGATCAGGGTGAGGATTGGTTTGAGCAGACTCTTGGCTACTGAGACTGGACTAGGTGGAAGACAGGGTGGTGCTTAACCTCTTAAGGACACATGACGTACCGGTACGTCATGATGTCCTGGTACTTAAGGACACATGACGTACCGGTACGTCATGTGTTGTTCCGATCACTGCCGCCCGGCCGGCAGTGATCGGAACCCGGTGCCTGCTCAAATCATTGAGCAGGCACCTAGGCTAAATGCGCGGGGGGGTCCCGTGACCCCCCCCCATGTCGGCGATCGCGGCAAACCGCAGGTCAATTCAGACCTGCGGTTTGCTGCGATTTCTGCAGTTTCTGGTCCCCGCGGTCCCTGACCGCGGGGATCAGAAACTTTATATGCCTAAAAAAAGTTTTATTCACCCCCCCCTGCACCCCCGAATGATTTTTATGGTGGCGGGAGGTGCAGGGGGAGGGTTGCGGGCGGTGTGGGAGGCGGGCGGTGCGGCAGGCGGGATCGCGATCCCCCGCCCGCCTCCCCTTGAAAATTCATTGGTGTTCAATGGGTATACCAGGGTGCCAGCACATTGCTGGCACCCTGGTATAAACGGCTGACATCTGCGATGCGATGTCAGCCGTTTAACCCTTTCCATACAGCGGTCCGTACGGACCGCTGTATGGAAAAGGTTAACAGCGCAGGGAGCTCCCTCCCTCTCCCATCGGGGGGCTGCTGTGCCTTTGCAGCCCCCCGATGGAGAGGGAGAGAGCCCCCAGACAGCCCCCCGAGAGATCCCCTCCTTACCCTTCCCGTCTGCGAAGTTCTGAGCAGACGGGGAAGGTTCCCATGGCAACAGGACGCCTCTCAGGCATCCTGCTGTCCATGGTGCTGAACAGATCTGTGCTGAAAGGCATAGATCTGTTCAGTGTAAGTAAAATACAGTGCAGTACAATATATATTGTTCTGTACTGTATTATACAGACATCAGACCCACTGGATCTTCAAGAACCAAGTTGGTCTGGGTCAAAAAAAAGTGAATAAAAGTGAAAAAAAAGTAAAAATCAAAAAACACATTTATCACTGATAAAAAATGAAAAAAATAAAATTCCCTACACATGTTTGGTATCGCCGCGTCCGTAACGACCTGATCTATAAAACGGTCATGTTACTTTACCCGAACGGTGAACACCATAAAAATAAAAAATAAAAAACTATGATGAAATTGAAATTTTGCCCACCTTACTTCCCAAAAAAGGTAATAAAAGTGATCAAAAAAGTCGCATGTACGCCAAAATTGTAACAATCAAACCGTCATCTCATCCCGCAAAAATCATACCCTACCCAAGATAATCGCCCAAAAACTGAAAAAACTATGGCTCTTAGACTATGGAGACACTAAAACATCATTTTTTTTGTTTCAAAAATGAAATCATTGTGTAAAACTTACATAAATAAAAAAAAAGTATACATATTAGGTATCGCCGCGTCCGTATCGCCCGGCTCTATAAAAATATCACATGATCTAACCCCTCAGATGACCACCGTAAAAAAATAAAAATAAAAACGGTGTAAAAAAAGCCATTTTGTGTCATCTTACGTCACAAAAAGTGTAATAGCAAGCAATCAAAAAGTCATATGCACCCCAAAATAGATGCCAATCAAACCGTCATCTCATCCCTCAAAAAATGAGACCCTACTTAAGATAATCGCCCAAAAACTTAAAAAACTATGGCTCTTAGACTATGGAGACACTAAAACATTTTTTTGGTTTTAAAAATGAAATCATTGTGTAAAACTTACATAAATAAAAAAAATTGTATACATATTAGGTATCGCCGCGTCCGTGACAACCTGCTCTATAAAATTACCACATGATCTAACCTGTCAGATGAATGTTGTAAATAACAAAAAAAAAACGGTGCCAAAAAAGCTATTTCTTGTTACCTTGCCGCACAAAAAGTGTAATATAGAGCAACCAAAAATCATATGTACCCTAAACTAGTACCAACAAAACTGCCACCCTATCCCGTAGTTTCTAAAATGGGGTCACTTTTTTGGAGTTTCTACTCTAGGGGTGCATCAGGGGGGCTTCAAATGGGACATGGTGTAAAAAAAAACAGTCCAGCAAAACCTGCCTTCCAAAAACCATATGGTGTTCCTTTCCTTCTGCGCCCTGCCGTGTGCCCGTACAGCGGTTTACGACCACATATGGGGTGTTTCTGTAAACTACAGAATTAGGGCCATAAATAATGAGTTTTGTTTGGCTGTTAACCCTTGCTTTGTAACTGGAAAAAAAATATTAAAATGGAAAATCTGCCAAAAAAGTGAAATTTTGAAATTGTATCTCTTTTTTCCATTAAATCTTGTGCAACACCTAAAGGGTTAACAAAGTTTGTAAAATCAGTTTTGAATACCTTGAGGGGTGTAGTTTCTTAGATGGGGTCACTTTTATGGAGTTTATAATCTAGGGGTGCATCAGGGGGGCTTCAAATGGGACATGGTGCCAAAAAAACAGTCCAGCAAAATCAGCCCTCCAAAAACCAAACGGCGCACCTTTCACTCTACGCCCCGCTGTGTGCCCGTACAGTAGTTTACGGCCACATATTGGGTGTTTCTGTAAACAGCAGAGTCAGGGCAATAAAGATACAGTCTTGTTTGGCTGTTAACCCTTGCTTTGTTAGTGGAAAAAATGGGTTAAAATGGAAAATTAGGCAAAATAATGAAATTCTCAAATTTCATCGCCATTTGCCAATAACTCTTGTGCAACACCTAAAGGGTTAACGACATATGTAAAATCAGTTTTGAATACCTTGAGGGGTGTAGTTTCTTAGATGGGGTCACTTTTAGGGAGTTTCTCCTCTAGGGGTGCATCAGGGGGCTTCAAATGGGACATGGTGTAAATAAACCGGTCCATAAAAATCAGCCTTCCAAAAACCATACGGCGCACCTTTCCCTCTACGCCCCGCTGTGTGGCCGTACAGTAGTTTACGGCCACATATTGGGTGTTTCTGTAAACGGCAGAGTCAGGGCAATAAAGATACAGTCTTGTTTGGCTGTTAACCCTTGGTTTGTTAGTGGAAAAAATGGGTTAAAATGAAAAATTAGACAAAAAAATGAAATTCTCAAATTTCCTCCCCATTTGCCAATAACTCTTGTGCAACACCTAAAGGGTTAACAACGTATGCAAAATCAGTTTTGAATACCTTGAGGGGTGTAGTTTCTTAGATGGGGTCATTTTTGGGTGGTTTCTATAATGTAAGCCTCGCAAAGTGACTTGAGACCTGAACTGGTCCCTAAAAATTGAGTTTTTGTAAATTTCTGAAAAATTTCAAGATTTGCTTCTAAACTTCTAAGCCTTATAACATCCCCAAAAAATAAAATATCATTCCCAAAACAATTCAAACATGAAGTAGACATATGGGGAATGTGAAGTCATCACAATTTTTGGGGGTATTACTATGTATTACAGAAGTAGAGAAACTGAAACTTTGAAATTTGCAAATTTTTCCAAATTTTTGTTAAATTAGGTATTTTTTGGTGCAAAAAAAATTATTTTTTTGACTCCATTTTACCAGTGTCATGAAGTACAATATGTGACGAAAAAACAATCTCAGAACGGCCTGGATAAGTCAAAGCGTTTTAAAGTTATCAGCACTTAAAGGGACTCTGGTCAGATTTTCAAAAAATGGCCTGGTCCTAAGGTGTAAAAAGGCTGTGTCCTTAAGGGGTTAACCGACTGGAAGCATTATCTGCTGCAATCCAACTGACCACCTGGTCGCACTGGTGTGACTTCAAGAGTGGTGTCCTGCGCCGCCCTGCAAACTGGGACATGAAGCTATCATGGATGATTATTTTTCTTGTGCTCTGGCAGCAGGCACAGTTTCACCGTGCCCAGGACCACGGTCTCTGCCCCGTCCCTTACTGCTCGCCTTCTTCATATTAAATGTTATACATGATTCAAAGTCTGTCACACGTACAGTAGTGTAGGATTTGGAAGTGTATGCGCAAACAAATTAAAAAAGGTATTTGGTATGTGGAAACGTCACACAGGAGATATCCCGCAGATAATGTCAATGCTGTCACCAGCGGCTAATGAAAAATTACAGGGAATGTCACAGGTATTTGGGATGAGGAAACCACTGGTAAGGTCACTGTACGCATCGGCTATGCTAAAAAAGTACACTGTATGTCACAGATATTTTTTGGATGCGCACACTTTACACAGGAAATGTGGCATAGCTAATGTCACTGTCCGCAGCGGACACCATCTACGGAATAAGAACACTGTATGTCCTAGATCATTTTTGGATGCGCACACTTTGCACAGGAGATGTGGTGCAGCTAATGTCACTGTCCGCAGCAGACACCGTCTATTGAAAAAGTACACGGTATGTCAGATATTTTTGGGATGCGCACACTTTACACTGGAGATGTGGCGCAGCTAATGTCGCTGTCTGCCGCGGCCTAACTATTGTACGCTATTTAGCACAGGATGCGCTAAAAATTGATATTGCTGCAACACATAATAGTCCTTAGAAGGACTTTTGGGTCTGTAAAGTTTTAGCTATTTAGCGCAGGTTGCGCTAAAAATATAGATTGCTGCTGCCACACACAATAGTCCATAGGGTCTATTTACACGTCCGCAATTTCGTTCCACATTTTGCGGAATGGAATTGCGGACCCATTTGTTTCTATGGGGCAGCACGATGTCCGCAATTCCGTTCCCGAAAAAAATAGAACATGTCCTATTCTTGTCCGCAATAGCGGACAAGAATAGGCATATTCTATTAGTGCTGGCAATGTGCGGTCTGCAAAATGCGCAACGTACATTGCTATGTCCGTGTTTTGCAGATCCGCAAAACACGCTACGGACGTGTGAATGGAGCCTTAAAAGGACTTTTTGGTCTCTGAAAAGTTTTGGTGGTAATATTCTTAAATCACTCCCTACACTGTCTGTCCCTTCCTCAGCACAGCTCTCCCTAAGAATGAGCCGAACATGCGTCATCGGGGGCATTAGGGCTTGTTCACACGACCGTGCCGTTTTTTGCGGTCCGCAAATTGCGGATCCGCAAAAAACTGATTCCGCCCATGTGCCTTCAGCAATTTGCGGAAAGGAAGAGAAGGCACATTATAGAAATGCCTATTCTTGTCCGCAAAACGGACAAGAATAGGACAGGAGTCAAATTTTTGGGGGGCCACGGAATAGAGCAACGGATGCGGACAGCACACATTGAAATTAATGGTTATACAGACCGCATGTGGAACGCAGAAAACGGCTGGTATACGGAACACAAAATATGTTCGTGTGAACGAGCCCTTACAGCGAGGGCAGTACTTACCTGCACGTTTATTGGCAGCATACCAGCCAAGAAACGTGCGGGGCAGAGACTCGAGCACATGCGGTATTCGGCCGAATACAGTCATGTGCCGAGCATCGAGATGCTCGAGCCGAACAGGTGTTTGGCCGAGCATGCTCGATCATCACTAATAAACAGCATCATCCAGCTCATCAATATCGGTATCTTGGCCAAGAAAATTGCCAAACTGCATCATGTAAGTAGAAGAATAAGAAATGAAGTCCGTCCATTCATTCCAAAGCCAAGAGGTGGACGTTCAGGCAAAATATCTGAGTCAACAAGTCAGCTCATTACAAGGTCTATCAGTTCTAGCGCAACAAACACGGCAGTAGAGGTGGCTTGTATGCTTCGTAATAGTGAGATCACAGATGTCCATGCAAGCAATGTGCATTACACAAGTCTGGAATGGTGGCTAGAAAAAAGTGAAGAACCTCAACTTCAATATCGTCATAAGAAGTGTAGGCTTGAGTTTGCAAAAAAAAGTACGAACAGTGGATGGTAGAAGATTGGAAACGGGTGATTTGGAGCGATGAGATGAAAGTCAATAGACTGAGCTCTGATGGGTGCAAATGGTTCAGGAAGAGACCAGTGAAAAGGGGGCTAATGGATTGAGAAATTAAAGGAACTGTTCAGTGAGGAAGCCAAAGGTGTTTGATACTTAACCAGGATCGATGGTGATCTCAATGCTGAGCTATATGTCAGTATCCCACAAGACGAGTTACTTCGTACACTCGAGTACTATGGGTATAAAAAGGACAACATATTGTTCCAACAGGACAACGACCCAAAGCATACGTCAAGATTGGCGAAGAAATGGGTCAATGACAATGAAGTAGAGTGGCTAGATTGGCTCCACAGTCCCCAGACCTCAACCCAATCGAAGACTTATGGGTAGAATTGAAGAAAAATCTGTATTCGTACCTAAGTAAGTTGACCAGTATGCACCAACATTGGGAATGTGTAGAAGAGATCTGGGAACAGATTACGGTCGAGACATGCTTGAATATGATCGAGGGCATGCCCAGAAGGATTCAGGCAGTGTTGAAAGCCAGAAGTGGATTTACAAAATAATTTAAATTAAAGGGGTTTTCCCATCTCAGACAATGGGGGCATATCATTAGGATATGCCCCTATTATCTGATAGGTGTGAGTTCCACCTCTGGGACCCACACCTACATCGAGAACAGACCCCTGAAAGTTGTGGAGGGCGCACTGCGCATGCGCATCTGCTCTCCATTCATTTCTATTGGGCTGCCAAAAATAGCCAAGCTATTTCTGTTGGCCCTATAGAAATGAATAGGAGCGGTGGCCGCACAAGCGCAGTGCGCTCCCACTCACTTCTATGGGGAGAGCGCTTGAAGTAGGCCGGACCCTGGAAAACCCGCTCAGTTCTCGGTGTAGGTGCGGGTCCCAGAGGTGAGACCCGCACCTATCAGACAATGGGGGCATATCCTAGCGATATGCCCCCATTGTCTGAGATGGGAATACACCTTTAAAATTTTAGGAGCAAAACAGTAACAATGCAGTTACACGACAAGAATTTGCATAACTAATCATATACTAAATAGTTGCAAGTCCAATGTATGTATGAGATAGCCAAGATGATTGTCTATAACATGATGGCGTCTCACGTTCAAATCTGTAGTGGATGGTGAGATGTGGAGCCTGAAAGTCAAAAGTTCAAAACATTGTTACCCTTTTGCTCATCAGTGTATGGCGCATATTTCTTTATTTTAATAAGAAAAATTTTTTGTGTCCTTTTAAAGGCTATGGACAACTTCGGGGCAATTTTATTTTTGTATTTTACTCATTTTGGGCTGAAAAATTTAAGATTACACTTGCCGGTAATCACTTTTCCATAAGCCCATGACAGCACCCTTGAGAGACCGCCTCTATCATAGGACAGGAAACAGGTATTTTCGTGGAGAGCTCTTAAGGAGGGGCATGGCCCCTAGACCACCAGTTAATCGCGAGAACTTGTCCTAAAACACACACTTAGGCCCCTTTCACACGGGCGAGTTTTCCGCTCTGGTGCAATGCGTGAGGTGAACGCATTGCACCCGCACTGAATCCAGACCCATTCATTTCTATGGTGCTGTGCACATGAGCGGAGATTTTCACGCATCACTTGTGCGTTGCGTGAAAATCGCAGCAAGCTCTATTTAGTGTGTTTTTCACGCAACGCAGGCCCCATAGAAGTGAATGGGACTGCGTGAAAATCGCAAGCATCCGCAAGCAAGTGCAGATGCGGTGCGATTTTCACGCACGGTTGCTAGGAGACGATTGGGATGTGGACCCGATCATTATTATTTTCCCTTATAACATGGTTATAAGGGAAAATAATAGCATTCTTAATACAGAATGCATAGTACAATAGGGCTGGAGGGGTAAAAAAAAAATAAAAATTTAACTCACCTTAATCCACTTGATCGCTCAGCCCGGCTTCTCTTCTCTCTTCTTCTTTGCTGTGTACAGGAAAAGGACCTTTGATGACGTCACTGCAATCATCACATGGTCCGTCACATGATCCATCACCATAGTAAAAGATCATGTGATGGACCATGTGATGAGCGCAGTGACATCATCAAAGGTCCTATTCCTCAAAGAAGAAGACAGAAGAGATGCCGGCTGCGCGAACAAGTGGAATAAGGTGAGTTAAATTATTTTTTTTTAACCCCTCCAGCCCTATTGTACTATGCATTCTGTATTCAGAATGCTATTATTTTCCCTTATAACCATGTTATAAGGGGAAATAATACAATCTACACAACCTTGAACTCAAACCTGAACTATATTATATATATATATATATATTTTATTATTTTTATTTTTTTTGTGTATACACAAAGACAATTAAATATTTGATCTATATAGGGTGTGAATAAATCCTGGGTGCTGTCATGGGCTTATGGAAGAGAGATTACCGGTGAGTGTAATCTTAAATTTCCCTTACGGCCATGACAGCACCCTTGAGAGACGACTAGAATAGTAATCCTTTTAGGGGGGGGGGGACTACTGCCTGGAGGACTTTCCTACTGCTCTCTAGAGCCTAGGTCTTGTCTGTAATGACGAAAAAAGGTACACGGAGACTGCCATGTGGCTGCTCTACAAATCTGTTCTAAGGTAGCATCAGCCCTCTCTGCCCAAGAAGTGGAAACTGATCTGGTGGAATGAGCACCAAAACCTTTCGGGGGAGTTTTCCCAGCTGAAGAATAGGCCAAAGTAATGGCGCGCACAATCCATCTGGAAAGAGATTTAGGAGAGGCTGAGAGACCCTTATTTTTTCCACTGAATTGAATGAAAAGCTTAGAGGTTTTCCTCCATTGACTAGTAATGTCCAAGTAATGGGATAGATATCTTTTTACATCTAAGCAATGGAGTTTCTTCTCTTTTTCATTATTTGGATTTTGGCACAGAGAAGGAACGACAATGTCCTGTGTTCTATGGAACATAGAAACTACCTTCGGGAGAAAGAAAGGGTCTGGCTTAATAAGTACCCTGTCATCCAAGATGTTCGTATAAGGTGGGAATGTTGAAAAGGCTGAAATTTCCCCGACCCTTCTGGCTGAGGTGATTGCCACCTGGAAGGCAGTTTTATAGGAAAGGAGTCTTATAGATAAGTCCTGTACTGGTTCAAAGGGAGGCTCCATGAGGCTAGTGAGGACTAAGTTGAGGTCCCAGGGAAGAACTGAGGGTCCGAGTATCAGTCTAACTCTGCTGATGGCTTTAAAAAAATCTCCTAACCCAGGGATGGTTAGCGATCGGGGAATCAAAAAAGGCACTTAGGGCAGATACCTGTACCTTGAGAGTGCTAGGCCTCAAATTATTTTCATGACCAGCTTGTAAGAAATCTAAGATCTTACACATAGGAGGAGGGTTTAAAGGATTTACCGGATCCTTGGCAAACTTTTGAAAGGTCTTCCAAATTCTGAGGTAAATCGAGGAGGTAACCTCCTTTCTGAAGATAGCAAGGTGGAAACAACTTTCTTGGAGAGGCCTCTAGCTTCTAGGATTTTCCCCTTAAAGAGGACCTTCCACCTTGAAAAACATTGTGAACTAAGTATTCTGCCATGGAGAGCGGCGACCGGGGATCTCACTGCACTTACTATTATCCCTGGGCGCCGCTTCGTTCTCCCGTTATCCCCTCCGGTATCTTTACTCACTAAGTTATAGTAGGCGGTGTCTGCCCTTGTCTTGTGGGTGTCTCCTTCTCCTAGGCTGTAGTGCTGGCCAATCGCAGCGCACAGCTCACAGCCTGGGAGAAAAAAACCTCCCAGACTGTGAGCTGTGATTGGCCAGCGCTGCAGCCTAGGAGGGGGAGACGCCCACAGGACAAGGGCAGACACCGCCTACTATAACTTAGTGAGTAAAGATACCGGAGGGGATAACTAGAGAACGGAGCGGCGCCCAGGGATAATAGTAAGTGCAGTGAGATCCCCGGGCGCCGCTCTCCATGGCAGCATCCTTAGTTCACAATGTTTTTCAAGGTGAAAGGTCCTCTTTAAGAGCCATGCTGTTAGATGTAACTGTCTTACATTCGGATTGATGACAGGGCCTTGAAACATAAGATCTTGCCTCTCCGGGAGAATCCAAGGGTTTGCTAGGGAGAGTTTCCTCAACCAGGTGAACCAGGTTCTTCGGGGCCAAAATGGAGCAATTAGGATCACTCTCGTTCGTTCTTGTCTTAATTTTTGGAGAAACCTTGGAAGGAGTCTTAGCGGAGGAAACGCGTAGAGAAGCTGATTCGACCAATGGAGGGAGAAGGCATCTATCCCCGTTGGTGAATCTCTTGCCCTGAGGGAAAAGAAAAGTTGGCATTTTCTGTTCTCCCTGGTTGCAAATAAGTCCAGATGCGGATGACCCCAGAGGAGAGTTATTTGGTTGAAGACTTTTTGATTTAGACACCATTCCCCCTGGTCTAGTGTGTTTCTGCTTAAATCTGCTACCTTGTTTTCCGTCCCCTTTAGATGTACTGCCGCGATGGACGGAACGCAAGGAATTACAAGAGAAAAAATGTCTGCGGCCAACAGCATAAGAGTTTCTGATTTGGTTCCTCCTTGTCTGTTCAAATAGGAAACGACTGTGGCGTTGTCCGAATTCTTTTTTATAGCTTTCCTCTGAATTAAAGGAAGAAATTCCTTTAAAGAGGACCTTTTACTTGTATACAAACTAAAAACCATCTATATCAGTGGGCAGAGCGGCGCCCAGGGGTCCCCCTGCACTTACTAGTATGTCTGGGCCCCGCTCCGTTCGCCCGGTATAGGCTCCGGTGTCTGCGCTCACTGGACTGATTTTTTGTATGAGGCGTGTCCCTTGCTGCAGCGCTGCTCATAGCGCCGCTCTGCCCACTGATATAGTTAGTTTTTAGTTTGTATACAAGTGAAAGGTCCTCTTTAAGGCAAGAAGAACTGCTCTCAGTTCTCTCATGTTTTGAGAGTCTTGACTCTCCTCCTTTTTCCATACGCCTTGTCGTAGGTTTCCCTGACAATAGGCCCCCCAGCCGAAAGGACTTGCATCGGTGGTAAGGGTTACAAAATTCTGTTGGTACCAAGGGAGACCTTGGGACAGATTTACAGGATTCAGCCACCAGTGTAAAGATTGAATTACCTGAGGGGTGAGTGTGAGTGGTGCATCTAGCGGAAAAAGGGCGCCCCGCCATTCTTTCAGGATTTGCCACTGGAGGGGTCTGGAGTGAAGCTGGTGGTCTAGGGGTCATGCTCCTCCTTAAGAGCTCTCCACGAAAATTCCTGTTTCCTTTCCTGGATAGAGGCGGTCTCTCAAGGGTGCTGTCATGGGTGTAAGCCATTTTAAAGATACAAGGGTTAAAAAAAAAAAAAAAGTCTATTTGCAGACTGTTATTCCATCTGATGGCTCATGTGAAGCCCTATCTCTGACCTCCTAAACACTCACTATAGCTAAACTCTTATCAAACTGATAAGAATAGGGCTTAAATGAATGGAGATCAGAGACAAGGCTGATGCGAATGACAAGTAATGACAAGACATGTATCTTAAAAACAGCTGAACACTTTTCATAAAGACCCATTGAAAAAAATAATTAGTAAAATACAATCGTTAAAAAAAAAAACTGCCTTAGGGCTCATGCCCATGACCATGCTGAGGGACGCAATGCACGGTCACTGGATGTGTGAACCCACTGACTTGAATAGGTCCGCGATCTGCAAAATGCAGCCAAAGATAGGACATGTTAGATCTTTGGCTACATCTTGTGGATCGCACACTCATTGAAATCATTGGGTCTAAACTGCACGCGGCCGGCGCCTGTGTTTTGTAGATCTGCAGTTTGTGGCCTGCCAAACAGGCATGGCCATCACACGGTTGTGTGAATGCGGCCTTAGGCTGAACTCACACATGCTATTTGTGTTGCAGATTTTAAATCCCAATGCAAGAGATAAAACCAGCCTAAGGAGGATCAGCCTTTCCATTATTTATTTTTCCCTTTCTTTTAAAGTGAACACGGCTGAACGGCAATACCAAACACAACCTGTGGTGCTGTTTTTGGAAGAAAGTTGCCATGTTTTCCTAAGGGCTCATGCACATGAACGTATTTTCCTTCCATGTCCAATTTATTTTATTTTTTTTAGGGTCCGCATAAAAAAAAAAAAAACGGACACAGAAGGAAAATACGTTCATGTGCATTCATTTCAATGGGTCCGCAGAAAATAAAAAAAAGGAAGTTAATTCGTGTGCATTCAGTTTCCGTATGTCCGTTCTGCAAAAATATAGAACATGTCCTATTATTGTCCGCATAAGAACAAAAATAGGACTGTTCTATTAGGGGCCAGCTGTTCCGTTCTGCAAAATACAGAATGCACACGGACGTCATCCGTATTTATTGCAGATCCTTTTTTTTTTGCGGACCGCAAAATACATACGGTCGTGTGCACGAGCCCTAATCTTGGACATTCCCTGTAAGTAAGTAAAAAGAAACATCGACACCTTGAGCCTTCTTGATTTATTAGGGATCTGATATTTACTTCCGACATGACAACAATCACTTCTTGCTTACATGTTATATTGCTTGCTCGGCGAATCCACAGAAAGGTATCGACCCTAAACTGCTTGCTTCCGGTATTTACATGTGTCCAATTTCTAAAGCATCTCCTTATATAATTCTCATTATGTTACTACAGCATAAGAAGGTAGCAACACACTGGGAGTTTGGTAGATGAAACAACCGAATGGATAAATATCGGGGAAATCAATCCAAATGATGAGATCACTAAATAAAATGATCTGCAGTACCTACTGGAGTCAGGGGTTAAAGCCTAACTGATCGGTGCTGCTCCTCCACCAGTCTCAGTACTGGGGTCATGGGAACAGAACATACGTACCCTCAAGGAACAAGTCCATGGAGCTCCTGTACAACCTATAGAAAAATAAATATATAATGGACAAAGCCATTTTTAAACTAACTAAATATTTCCGATACCGTAATTCCCTCATATAACACTAACAAAATTCATCTGGAACTGGGAATGTTTTGACCAATTGGGGGCGAACACGTGAGAAGAAATTAAGTTTCCCACAGCAGCCCTTCAAGGGTTTATCAAGTTCTCAGTGGTGAGAGGAATGGGGTTGTCGTGATCGTCGAACACAGCTCAGAACGCAGTCACTAGGCTGCTGACGGGGAATCTAGTCTTTGGTTAAAGGGGTTGTGGTGTGCAGTAATACTGGTCACTTATCCTCAGGGTAGGTCATCAATATCAGATCCGACCCCCCTGCCGATCAGCTGTTGGAAGGGGTCTGGCGCTTGTGAGTGTGCTGCTTCCTCTTTAAACTTTACCTGAGCGTCGACTGCTTTGCAGTGGTGGTGCAGTGTAATTACAACTGCTCCGTTCCATTCACGGCCACTACAAAGGCGCGCAGGTAAACTTTGAAGAGGAAGTAGCACTCCCACAAGCGCCGTGACCCCATCAAACAGCTAGTCGGCAGGGGGTTCTGGGAGTCAGCCCCCTGCCGATCTGATATTGATGACCTAGGTCATAAATATTACCTCACTGCACAACCAAAGGTCAACCTTCACTTTAGGTACCAGATTTGTGCCAGTAAGTTTCTACACAGAGGCTTTAAGACCCTAAAGTGGGTTTCTGGACAAAAAACACAGATCCTTGGTGCTCCTGTACCAGGGCTGCCTGGTTCTCCACCGCTCTCTGCTTCCTTGTCCAGCAATGACATTCCAACAAAGAGGCATGTGACTGCTACAGCCATTCACCAGCTGTATCCGGTCACCAATGAACCAGTGACTGGCTGCAGCGGTCACATGCCTCTGTATCAAGATGTCATCAAAGGACCAGAAAGCAGAGAACCAGGCGGTTTCAATGTAGAAGCAATGGCAGATCTATAAGGCGAGCATTGTGTTTTTTATTTCTAAACAGCAATAGTGTCAAACTTTTTTTCGGGGCACAAACAACCTACACAACACATACTGCATATAAAGGGACTGCCTCTTTAGCAGTCTCCATGTATTGCATGATTAAGCATATTAAAGAAGGAAAGTTTTCTTTTTGTGACACCCCAGGGAAAAAGCCAAAAATCTGGCTTTTGCACGCAATGA
Source organism: Bufo bufo (assembly GCF_905171765.1). Taxonomy (NCBI): domain Eukaryota; kingdom Metazoa; phylum Chordata; class Amphibia; order Anura; family Bufonidae; genus Bufo; species Bufo bufo. The sequence continues at coordinate 108,471,626 of NC_053391.1, forward strand.
AGGTGCCCTCTCCAACATGGCACCTACTGTCCAATCAGAAGATTCCTGCATTCTGGCTATAAACTCAGGTCCCAAGCCGCCGTTGCCCTGTCCTTCTTGTGAACATGTATAGGAAATAACAGTTATCCCTGCATGAGCACAATGAGTTGTTTCCTATACATGTTCCCAGGCTGGTCATGACAACCACTGCATGGGACCTGGGCATACAAGGTGGCTGCAGGAGCGGTCTACAAAATGAAACCCATGGATCTCACAATTGGTAAGGACTCTTTAGGTTACACTCAAGTTTAGGTGGATGCCTCTTCTCTGGGAAAGACATGGGGTATACACAGAATTAAATGCACAATAGGACCTAAGGTTAGTAGTCCGTGTTACTAGTTATACCGAACACATTCTCTGTAAAATAATAAGCACTGGAATGTTTAAAAAAAAATACTTAATACTTTGAGTATTATGTCTACATCTGCCATGTGCAAATTTAGTCTTAAACCCAAAAATCCCTGCTGCTAAACAGCATACATCTTCAGCTTATAATTGAGTGGAGGAATAGCAAGAAAGAGGCTTTAAAGGGTCATTAACTTTTCAAAAAACTTTTGATATGCCAGAGAGAAAAGTCAGAATCTGAGCCCTGAGACCCCCAGTCCCTAGAATGGGTGAAGAGAAGAGTGCACATATTGCGCGCTCTCTCTCGCCGCTGCATGAGACAAGCTCCATAGAATTCTATGGGCCATCTCAACTCCGTCCTCAGCGACGAGGAGAGAGAGCACAATATGTGCACCCCCCCCATTCTAGGGATCGGTGGGTGTCTCAGTGCTCAGGCCCCGTCCAATCTAAACTTCTGATATGTTTCTATGACATATCAAAAGCTTTTTTTAAAGTTAGTGACCCTTTAAAGGATCAGGATGACAGAATTATCTTAAAAGGTGCAAAGTATATATCGGATATGAATAATAATCTATAAAATACTATGATACGGAGCTGAGCCCACTGCAATACGGACTTATACGGGGTGGAAAATGTCTTTTACTTACTAAGTTTCACTAAAATTATACCTAGATTTTTATTCTCCTAGTGTAACCAGCGGCATAGCCCCCATCAATGTTCTCCACGGGGGTACGCTGGTGTAATACGCAAGAGGTCAAAAAGTCCATGGTGGAACACTGTAAAATCAGGTGGGGAGGGTAGCAGAGATGGGGGCAGATGACAAAATAGCCTTTGGACAAGCAGCCACGAAAAGGCAAAATAATAACCTTGTTCCAAACATATGAAGGAGACGGCAGCAAGACTCTCAAGATGTTACATCCGAAAGGCAGAGAAGATACAGAGGACTGTTTAGGGTTTAAACGTCAATTTAGTGGTTGGTAGATCCGTCCTTGTGAAAAATACAAGAGACTCACGATTGCCCTGCTGTCTAAAGATAATAAATAGATTACACTGCAAGTCTGAGTAAACCTTGGGCCAAAATATGAACTTCATTTCATAATCTTTGACCTTTCAAGTCCACAATAAGCTGACCCAGGGCTGCTCCATAAATCATGGAAAAAAGAAGTTCAGTGAGTAATGATGATGATGATGATGATGATTATCCTGCATAGACCTGTGGCTGCAGTGGTGGGGGCAGACGGTCGTCCTCCACGTTCTCAGAATCGATAGAGGCCAGAGCCTGGCTGTTAGTCTTTATGTATAACGGGTATTTTTCCACAATATCCTGGACTTCACGGGTTACATCTTCCGTCCAATCAATCAAGTCCTTCTCTAACTTCTTGGCTTCTGTCACAATGCGTTCTTGCCTCTCTGACAGCTGGGAGAGCAGTTCTAGGTTCCTGTGCATCTGTTTCACTCCTGGGCACGTATCCGCATCCCAGATATCAGAGTCTTGTTTTTTCGGAGACGCTTGGCCAGACATGTACCTGCTGAACTCTTCCTCGCTGAGGTTAAGAGACTGGGCATCCAGCTTCTCAATGAAGGCTATAGCGCAGCACTGTGGAGGAGACATAGAACTGTCATGAGGAGTGTGTACAACAGTATTTTCATTTTAAGCAGAATTACTTTATTTCGGGTAAGTCCACCTGGGGTGGCTTTTCCTGCAGTTTGCAGCAGAGTTCACTGTGCATTGCAAAGGGTGAAATTCAAAGTGGAAATTCGCAGCATAAATTCTATGGGTTTAAAATCGGCACTGAATGGCAATTTTTGCTGTGGATTTTTTTGCACAGCATGCGGATGAAATTTCTTAAAATTTATCCACTTTGCTAGTACTGTAAAAGGCTGCAAAATCACCTTTACATTCCGTGTGAATGTTCCTTTAAATAGCTAAATCTGCAATGGAAAATAGTCCATTCAATAGCTCTTGCCTTACCAGTACTCCATGTCCCTATTTTGTTTAAAACATATGTTGTGGTGGTCACACCACTCGCGGCATGTGCATTAGGTGGTCTCGCATGTGCAGTTCTCTGTCTCTCTCTCTTTGGACCTACAATGCTCTTTGCCTGCTCTCTCCAGCATGCGCGCTTTCATTCACTTGAATAGGAGCTGAGTTGCAATACACTAGTGTGGTCACTACATAGAGGACGCGGCCTTCTGCTTCCGGCTTCGTCCACTGTTGTGTTTTTGGTGGCCACCAGGTGTTGGACCCCTGACATTCTGATACTGATGTCCTATCCAGAGGAAAGGTCATCAATACTGAATAATCTCTTTAAGGTATATTTACACGTACAATTTGGGTCAGGTTTTGTTCAGTATTTTGATGCAGTTTTGGAAGCCAAAACCAGGAGTGGATAAAAATAGAGAAGTCCTATCTGTACTTTACACTTTCTCTTCTTTTAGGATCTACAACCTGGATTTAAAAATTGCATCAAAGATTCCGATCAAAACCTGCATATGTGAATATACCCTAACAATACTGCACCTACAAAATACAGACACTCTAGACCAGGGATCAGCAACCTCCAGTACTCTAGCTGTTCGTAGACTACAACTCCCAGAATCCTCTTTTCACTTCAATGAGAGTTACAAGAACAGCCCAGCAAGTGTGCATGCTGGGAGTTGTAGTTTCGCAGCGGCTGGAGTGCCGAAGGTTGCCAATCCCTGCTCTAGATTATAGCAGATTTATGTGTTCAAGCGTGTTTGGCTCACAGAATCGGAAGCATAAAGAGGATCATGTGACAAACAAAGGAACGGAAAGGGAAAGAAGGGAGGAAGGAAAGGAAGAAATAACATATATACATATTCCAGTAACACAAACCAAGATGACCACTCACCAGGTTAGTGAAATAGTACCCATCCTCACCAGTCATCAGTCGGCTTGGATTACAGAATCTGGTGATGTACTGGATGTTAGACTGCAGACGTGGCGGATTTGCTTTAAGTACAATGTAGATCAGTGTGGGGAGGAAGTCATCTGCAGACGCAGGTTCATTTTTCGTGGTCCTAATCGCATTAAAGATTTGTTTACTGCACCCAGTGATACATGCAAGCTTATCACGAGGAATCCGCTTTGAGTCCATTTCTATGATATCTACATAATAAGGAGACATGGGTGACATTAATTCCCAGAGTTACACAATTTCTACAGGTTTTCAGTCAGGCTGATATGTGAACATTCTTATCTCTTCGGGTGCAGCATAAAGTAGTTCCTGACTATGATTTCAGCATTGTGTCACGCATGGGTTTTGTAGAACTCAGGCCATTTGTTGCAGCGTGATGCCAGTGTTGTGCATGGCTTCCCCAAACTCTGGATCGGTGGGGGTTCAGGCAGTCAGACCCTCGCTGATCTCATACTGATGACTTATCGTGAGGATAGGTCATCAATATGTAAATCTCAGAAAGGCTAGTCAAGAGCAATGCGACTGAAAACAGATCTGCCTGTATAAATGGGCAAACTGCTGATACAGGGAATAATCTATATTACGTGGGCATACGGCCCATCATTGGGGGAGGTCAACACTAAACCTACATAGATTGTATACCACTCCAGGTTATCTATGCAGAATGCCAGGTCCAATATGTTTCTACACCCCCTTTCTTCTAGGCCACATATTGGACACACCAGCCCATGGGATCAGATATTTCACTTTCCACATCTGACGTTCTACTTTGCCATGTGATGGTGATTATGCACTTCACCATGATTTAAGCTCAGTTTCCACATTCAGGTTTTTAGATGCAGTTCTTAAAGAGGACCTTTCACCGATTCTTACACTATGAACTAACTATACAGACATGTGGAGCGGCACCCGGGGATCTCACTGCACTTACTATTATCCCCGGGCGCCGCTCCGTTCTCCTGCTATGCCCTCCGGTATCTCCGCTCACTAAGTTATAGTAGGCGGAGATACCAGTCCCTAAGTTATGGTAGGCGGAGTCTGCCCTAGCGCTGGCCAATCGCAGCGCAGAGCTCACAGCCTGGGATGTTATTTTCTCCCAGGCTGTGAGCTCTGCAATGCGATTGGCCAGCGCTAGGGCAGACTCCGCCTACCATAACTTAGGGAACGGAGATACCGGAGGGCATAGCAGGAGAACGGAGCGGCGCCCGGGGATAATAGTAAGTGCAGAGAGATCCCCGGGCGCCGCTCCACATGTATGTATACTTAGTTCATAGGGTAAGAATCGGTGAAAGGTCCTCTTTAAAACCAAAATCAGGTGTGGACCATAAAAGGAGAGAACATATAAAGGACAGATATTAGCACTCCTCTTTTTTCCAATCCACTCCTCCAAAAACTGCATCCAAAAGCCTGAATGTACCCAGCATAATGCAGTGACCTTTTCTTTACTTCTTTTGAGGTAGAATAGGAAAATAAATTCTCACTCTCTACTAAGTGATCTGTACTCTTTTACATACTGTGCGGCAGGCTCTATGAGGTTTTCCATTGGTATCTGCCCCTCTCGAAACCACAAAGCTCCACTGTCCCTGCCACCAGATCACCTCAAGTCTGACTTCTGAAACCTCTGGCAATCGGCTGTTACTGCAGTCTCCCCAGCCATACATTTCAGGAGAAAAGTAGTGTTACATGGCATCCACCCATGTCATTTGTGGATAGACAGGGTCTGGCTCATGGACGGGGGACTCCACCTGTATGACTTCCTTAAAGAGTAACAAAACTTTTAATGACTTTTTTTTTTTTTAATGTCCTAAAAATATTTTATTTATTGATTTTGCATTTTTACTAGAGATATTCGTCTCTAAAGCGTAGATTTCCCTGTGCGCTTTAAATTCACTATTTTCCACACCTCAGCGTTGTATGGAGTACGGACTGTACACTTTATGAATGGGGCCGCAGAGAACGGAGTACGGGCAGGAGCACACATTGCTGCTCCTGCCTGTGCCACCCGAGGCTTACTAAATGCTGGCATAGCATATGGGTACCCTGTAACCAAGTGCTATGCCAGAATTAGCTGAGTGGAGCGGCTCCTGCCCGTGCCTGCTTCGCTAAGCTAAAAGCTGACATGCTGGACTCTTAGCTTAAAAGAATATCTCTAGTAAAAAATGCAAAAAAAATATATATTAGACAAATTATCATTAGGGCATTTAAAAAAAACTTCATTAAAGTTGAGTCATTTAAAGGGAATCTGTCTCCTCCGGCAACCCCCAATAAGTATAGTATTAATTTATAGAAAACCTTCCGCTTTTGCTGGATCAGTAATTCGTCTGTCGATATGCGCCCCCCCCCCCCATTCCCACTCTGTGCCATGGAATGCATTCAGAGGACTCTTGTGCATCCGCACATAGTGGAGAGGACTCCATAAGGCCTCTCGATGCATTCTTAGGCTGGTTTGTGCGCACAGAGCAAGAGAATGGGCGTCAGTATCCACATACAAATTACTGATCTGGAGTCAGCAGCAGATTTTCTATACATGTATACTTGATAGGGCTTGCCTGAGGTGACAGATTCCGTTTAATAGGGCATATTGAAAAGCTTTGTGTCTGTGAGAAAACCCCTTCAATGACAATTTTTGTCACACTGACCTGTTATTGCCTTTACCACCATATCTGAGACTTCTGGAATATCCTCATTTACAGGAACACAGAGCATCTGTAGTGTTACCCAATGTAGAGCCCTAAGGAACAAACAAGGATGGGACATGTACAGGTTACAAGCTGAACACATTTAATGAGAGCATGTGCGATATCGGGCCTGAAAGAGAGCAAAAGAAAAAAAAAACTAAGTACAAAGGCCCTTACTGAAGGGACATTATCCTCACCGGATTCTCTTTTGCACAGTTAGGTCTTTCTTCTCATCATCAGTAGTCTCGGGACAAAATACATGCTTGTAGAGGCGAGTCATGATGAACTTCTCTATCTGATCCATGGCTTCCTCCACTTTAATAGGGGGCACTAATTTTTAAAAGACGACACAACAGTGTTACAAAATGATAGTGAAACTGCATCTGACCAATTTTTTATTTTATGCCGCCTATCCACTGGCGGCTCATGATCTGCGTGTGCCAAGAGTGTCCTTTTGGCATTTGCTAAGCCAGCATGTGTTGCTATACTTTTTTTTTTTCACTATATGTATTAGGGTCGCAGGTTATGCTTTTCCATACAGAGGCATACAATAAAAAAAACATACCACAGAATATATATTTTTTACATAGGGGTCCTATGGATGACATACGCCACTGCACTGTGGAATACTCGGACTCTTTGTTTGGAGGTATGTGACAAGAAATGCTCTCGGGGTATACCTCACAGAAAAAGCATTGTGGCCATGTTTCATAATTACTTAACCTCACATCAAAAAAATAACAGGAAGGAAACAAATCACGAAGCACTTCTGCTCTCCAAGAACAAAGCTCTACTGAATTGTGGTTTCTCTCTCCAATTTGCAGGTCCTATGAATGACATTACCTTTCCAATACATCTGCAGCTTGTCCGCTGTGTTCTGGTAAAAGTCCTGAGTGAACTCTGACAACTCATCAATGTTTGACTCCTGGATAACGAGAGAAAAGAAACAGAACAATGTAGGTGCATACATGAGACATAAATTACATTTCTGACCAGAAGACATGTGGCTGTACACTACTCCATAGCATATGTGAGTGACTAAGGGTCCATTCACACGTCTGTAAGTGTTTTGCGGATCCACAAAACATGGACACCGGCAATGTGCGTTCCGCATTTTTGCGGACCGCACATTGCCGGCACTATAATAGAAAATGCCTAATCTTGTCCGCAATTGCGGACAAGAATAGGACATGTTCTATTTTTTTTGGGGAACGGAATTGCGGACCCGGAAGTGCGGGTTCGCAATTCTGGATCCAGGCAGCACATAGTGCGGCCCCATAGAAATGAATGGGTCCACAATTCCGTTCTGAAAAATGCAGAACAGAATTGCAGACGTGTGAATGGAGCCTAACTTGTGCCATACAGGGTAGCAGTGTGGGCACGCAAAAGGTTATTCAGGTACAAAAAAATATTCTTCCCATGACCATAAAGGTGTCTTATATAGTACATGTAGGATATGAGTCTGGGAAAGACTGATGCACTAAGGAAAAGCAGGGGAATTATACTACTCCACCTATCCTCCAGGATAGCACCCACAGAACTCTCTCACTTGAGTTTAACAGGTCAGAAAGATTTTTTCCCAAATAGCTTCCATGTAAATGTTGGTATCCAAGTGAAATTACCTACAAAGTGTGCCCCTCAGGTGCCAAGAGTTTAATCACTAGGTCAAATGATACTTACATATCAGAAGCTCTACTCTGTATGCAGGATCTATGTGACAAATTCAATTTGGACTGTAGCTGCTGGTAAGTGATAAAGGGCATCTGTCAGGATATTTGTATTCATGAAACTGGCTGACCTGTTACATGTGCACTTAACAGCTAAAGGCATCTGTGTTGGTCCCATGTTCATATGTGCCCACATTGCTGAGAAAAATGATGTTTTAATATATGCAAATTAACCTCTAGGAGCAATGGGGGCGTTGCCATTACACCTAGAGGCTCTGCTCTCTTTGCAACTGCCGAGTCCTCTGCACTTTGATTGACAGGACCAGGTGTAATCACGTTTATACTGCCTGGCCCTGCCAATCAAAGTGGAGAAGATGCGGAAGTTCGGAACACCCCCGTTGCTCCTAGAGGCTCATTTGAATATATATATATATATATGTTAAAATATCCCTTTTCTCAGTAATGCGGGCACATATGAACATGGGACCAACACAGATGTCTTCAGCTGCCGAGCGCACATGTAACAGGTCAGCCAGTTTCATAGGTAAAAATCTGCTGACAGATGCCCTTTAAAGACAATCCCCAAAAACTGTATTTTAAGGCACAAATTTAAAGGGTGCACTGTATGTAAATGTATGTGCCTGTTGGCTAATCAGTCTATGGCTAACACTTTTGGGGTCGTAGTAGCCACTGGTTTACTCTCTAGACAGCATCTAATAGGATCTGTCCTAGTGACTGTCAAGTTATGGTGGCCTAATGGCTGCCCAACTTATGATGTGATATAAAAATGAAATAACTACATTGCAACTGTATGCAATATTCTATGCACTTTTCTGCCATTTAGTGAAAGAGCCTTGTTTTTTAAGGCAAAACTCTTGAAATTGTATAATGGGCGACGTTCCAACGGGACAACCCCTGTCCACGTGACCTGTCGAGGGACCCCCTGATCAGTACTCCTCCCAAGCTCAGAGAGCCGCTATCAAGCAGAGTCTCTCTCTGGTAAACTGGGACTGCCATGTATTAAAAGGACAACCATTCAATTAATCCGTTTATGGCAATTCGCCCCAACTAAATCAGCAGATTCCTTGGGGTGTCAGCAGCTGGACCTGTGGTGACCATATTACAGCAGTTGTAAGTGATGGAAAAAAAATCTATTGGGAAAAAATATAATTCTTTCTGCACAAATCACAAAAACATTCACATGTTTGCAACCCAATAAAATACGTTACACACAATATGGCAGGGTGATCTAATTTGTATGCATAAATTCCATGAGATTTATCAGGAGGATTGAGCTGTAATGCGCAGGTAAGGGTACTTTCACACTAGCGGCAGGACGTATCCGACAGGCTGTTCACCCTGTCGGATCCGTCCTGCCGCTATTTCGCTGTGCCGCCGCTCTGTCCCCTGTGACTATAATGGGGACGGGGGCGGAGCTCCGGCGTAGCACGGCAGTTCGCGGTGAGAGGCCGCCGGACTAAAAAGTCAGACATGCAGTACTTTTAGTCCGGCGGCCTTTCGCCGTGCACTGCCGTGCTGCGCCGGAGCTCCGCCCCCGTCCCAATTATAGTCAATGGGGACGAAGCGGCGGTCCGGCGAAATAGCGGCAGGATGGATCCGACAGGGTGAACAGCCTGTCGGATCCGCCCTGCCGCTAGTGTGAAAATAGCCTAATGTATAAATGTCACTACCTGAAATACGCAGAATGAATGTGTCAAAGAAAAAGATCCAGATACCTTCTTGTGGTGTACGGCTTCCAAGAAGACTCTGCACTGTTTGTAGACATCATGTCCTGCTTTTTGGTACGTCTTTAAAAACTCAATAAAATCTTTAGACACCCGATCAGTCTCCAGGCTGTACTGGCGCGTAAGAGAAGGGCTGGGGGCTTTGGCTTCTTTCATATCTGTTTCCAAAAAATAAATATTAAAAAACACATTACTTTGGATAAACTTTACTCCAAAACGTTCTGATCTGAGGCCCAAAACTGTTTTATGATTTATAAAGGTCACCTCTGAGACATTTTACAATCCCTTTATCTTTTCCTTCTGCTGTAATGGAATTTCAGGTCATATTACACAATTTACAACACTTACAATATGGTCTGGCCGTTACAGCACAGTTACTACGCTTTCCAAGAAATATCATTCCGCAGGGCTTCCAACCTTATAAGTAAAGGGGTATTACAGCTCTTACTTATAAAGGATATCCTTTGTATAAATACTACTTTCTGTATAATTTTCCTGCAGCTTCACAATCTCTGCTTGCAGCCACTCCATAGGAACCTTCAATGGAGTAAAAATCCTGATTATGGCTCAATAGTTACAGTAAATGGATCTCGCTGCACATCTTTAGTGAATCCCCCCAGAAATATGCATGTATTACATGTGGATTTTGCTGCAGATTCACAGAAGTTTTCACCCCTCCCACATTAAAGTAGTTCTCCAAAATAATGACTTACCTGTCAACGGTACTCTGCTTCCATCACTGGGCTCCCTTCTCCTCTGTTTCCAGTCCCCACTGGACTGGAAGTGTCATGTGCCATCTACACGGACGTCACTGCTGCCGGCAGTGGTTAGGTGCCGTTCCTGCACACGTCACTGATGAGGCCTGTGATTGGCAGGCAGCAGTGACTTAGACATATCACACTTCTGGTCAGCGGGAACAGAAGCAGAGGAGAACCAGAGCGCCAGTGACAGGGGAGTCTTTTAACCCTGCACCCTGCCTCCTGGGTCTCTGCTATAAAACTGCTGAAATCCGTCATGAAAATCAGCAGATTTGAAAGTCTAATCCTCTTCCCTCTGCAATACTCTGTGCGCATTTGCAGGTGCGCAAATCCACTGTGTGTGAATGCACCCTTATGGTACAGTTATGAGAGATGTGTCTTATAACGAGCCATGCACATGTGTCCATCCCATGACCAAGACAGATGTCTATACACAAGGCTTCTACTGAAGGACTGCAAGCAGAGATCTTGAAACTCCACGGTAGCGATACAGAAAGTATATTGTCACTATAGAGTATATTATATTTGTGGAGGCCGTATTACCCCTTTAAATACAGTATGATTTTTAAAGGAACATTTTATAAGCACATTTCACGCTAATGTCTGATTATTTTCCAGTCTCCACCTAGAAACCAGAATAATGCTGAGTGAATGATTTTTTGCGGAACGATTTACATAGCCAGACACTCCGTAAAGGTTCATTTATCCAGCCTAAGGATAGGCAGTTGTCTACCAACCCTATGACTGGTCATCCAGAAGAAGACATGCCATCAGGAAACAAGCAGCACTCAGAACTACACGTGCCGGGGACTGAAGAGGTCCATACGCTGAATGTTCGCTGAACTACCCCGTACACATGCATCCTCGGCTTGTCTGAGCATGTATGCGCTGTTAGTGGGGAGACAAGAAAAACCTCCGGTGTCTGGTAGCGGTTTCTGTTGCCAGAGTATAAAAATCGAGTGTCGAAATTCAGTGCGCCCCAACATCATCCATCAGTGGAGAGTCAGGAGCTCCCCGTACACATTAGGCCTCATGCAAACGACCATATCTGTTCTGCAGTCCACAAACTGCAAATCCGCAAAACACAGATCCTGACTGTGTGCATGACACCATTTTCTTTTTCCCTTCTATAGAAATGTCCTATCCTTGTCCGCAAAACAGACAAGTATAGGACATGTTCTATTTGTGGGACGGACATGCAGACATATGGATGCGGACATCACATGGTGTTCTGTCCGCGGTTTCTTTTCCGCCCCCACTGAAATGAATGGGTCCGCATCCAATTTCCAAAAAAATGTGGATCGGATGCAGAACAAAAATACGGTTGTTTGCACAAAGCCTTAGATTGTCAGCTGAACCCACTGAAAACAGCAGGTTTGGCTGACAGTGGTCAAATACTTCTGGGGACCTTGACTTTCATGGAATTCACATAAAAATCATTATGTTTACTACTGCTGCAATGCACACCGAGCATACAGTGCCAGCACCGATATCATGTACTCAGCATTACTCTTTAAGGGGCCGTGTAACAGAAAAACACAGCTGCTTTTTTCTCCCCAGAAGAGCGCCACTGTTGTCAACTGGGCCACACGTGGTATTGCAGCTCGGCTTCATTTAATTGAATAGGGCCGAGCACTATGGGTCTGTTTCTACTATTATACAGCCCAATGAAGAATACATTTAGATTTGTTTCAAAAGTGTCCAACTATAAGGCCTGGTACTACTAAACGGAGAATCCCATTGACACAACTTGTTAATGGTTGTGCACATCACTTTAGAGACTCAAGTTTGGCGTATACACCCCATGTAATCCTACGGCTCCATTCAGCCTATACAGTGGAATACGTTGGAGGCCTTCATCAGAAGTACACGTGGGGGACTCTCTAACGAATACCTCTAATATCGCCAAAAGGAGGTGTGAACAGAGCCTTATCCACCCTTCAATCAGCTGTGAGACGGAAGTCCGATGATGATGGTCACACAGATTCAATCTCTCGCCAGGAGAAGCAGGATTTCCGTCACACAAAAGATACCACCACAAGATACATGTGAACACACTCCAAGCACAGTGATAACACAGACACGTATGTTCTTATGGACCCACCTCGGAGCTTGTCATAGAGCACTTGTGTATATCGATGGAGGAGGAATGAAGTAAAACAGGACAACGACACATTAAAACACAGAGCGGTTAATACAAATGATAAATGAACAAAGGAATGGAAGAACTGAGAGACAGCGAGCAATAAAATGGCAGCAAAAGCACACGCACTGCACGCAATAAAAACTGCATTCAGCCATTGCTTATGTATATCTGCTTCTGGGAAAGCTGGATGCAAAATCAATCAACATCTCCACTGCTGTAGCTCACCAAAGGATTTCCCAGCCTCCTGAATGCCTTTCACTAAAATTATTAGATTTGCCACTATGCTAAATCTGTTGGAACTGAAAAAAGACAGCCATACTGTTTTTCACCCAGCTTTCCCAGAAGCAGATATAGCTATAAGTACTGGTTAGAATCAGAGCACTCAAGGAGGGAAAACATGTTCTCTAATAGTAGATTTCTGGAAGAAAACAACTGACATTCAGATATCATTAAAAAAAAAGAAAAAGTTCTTATGTAAAGAGGTTGCTCCATCGAGACAATCGTTGTCCACTGGACATTAGATTAGGGAGGGGGGCCCGACCTGGCACCAGCCTTTGTCGGCTACAGCTCAGGGCCAAGGCTTTTACTTTTCAGGACACTGGGAAGAGATCAGGGGAGTTCAGACATGGTGGATGAGCGCAAGTCTGCAGCGAATTACGGTACAACACATGACGTGAAAAGGGTTTTGAAAAGGCATGAAAAAACACGCAGGTTGTGGACTGTGAAAACAGCAGCTTGTCCGTTATAGTGTGGATAGGTCGCGGATGTATAGGGGTGAAATTCACGGTGAATCTGCAGTAAAATCAATAAGGGGATGTGTGTCAAGATCAGCGGCGGCAGAAACATTCCCCAAGCAAACAGCTCATCGATGGGAAAATCCACAGCGTAATACGGTACCGGCTATGTAGATGAGATTTTCAAAATCTCTAATTTTACGTGTGGAAATTGAGCTGTGATGTGGATTTGGAAATCCACAACATGTCAATTCTTTGTGCAGATTTTCGGTGCAGATTTCACCCTTTGCAATGCACAAACCGGACAAAATACAGTAGCTGTATATATACCCGAAATTAGGCTGTCCTAAACGGACAAACCCTATTTGCAACCCCCCTTACCTACCAAAATAAAGTCAGGATATGTATGTACTGATGTTGTAGCTAATGTTTCATTGTATTGCTTTAAGGTCTGTATCTGCAGTCATCCTGCACGTGGGGCTCCACAGGTTCTGCTATTGAGGATGTTCTCCACTATGCACAGGGGGATTTACACCTGCTTTACAGGGTTGTCTCACAATGACTGGTCAGCGGCAGGAATATTGGTGGAATTGTCTATTTACAGACTGCAATGCACAGACATACTGTACAGTATACTAATACACCAGAGGCTTCAGATCAATCACATTTACCTTACTAAAAGCTTTTCTAAACCAAAGCAAAGCTGCTATAAAGTGAAGCTCTACCTTTACGTTTGACCCATTTAAGGGAACCTGTCACTCCCATTATGCTGCCCTCTCTGAGTAGTGGCAGGCACTACGGTTGTTACACTTTTTTTTAACGTTTTAGAAGGCAGGAAATATGTTAAATCCATAAAAAATATATTTTTACCAGTTCTAACCCCCTCTGCTCCCGCGTTGTCGCTCTGGTCCTCCCCGCCACTCAAGCCATGACGTCATACTCTTGACTTCAGTAATAGCTTGCCTGTATACCAACATGTGACCACTGCAGCCACTACTTGGCCTCAGTGATCTTGAGCTGTATACTGCTGAGACCAGTGACTGGCTGCAGCCAACATATACAGGACGTCATCGTTGCAGGCAACATATGTCATGGCTGCAGCAGCGGACAGGATCAGAATGGCAGCAATGGAGGGGAGGGGGTTTGGTCTGGTGAGTATAACTTCTTTTATTATCTTAATACCTTATTTTTTTATGGAGACAACCCCTATAATGTGCTGAAGTTTTTGAAAACTTACATCTTAATCGTAGCAGTGCACGACCAGCGAGAAGACCCTCCAGTCCCCGACTGACATCTTTCTCCTATGTCCAGTAATATAGTGGTTGGAGAGCAGAGGAGTCTGCATATCATGCAAGTTCTCAAAAGCTACTGAACATAATTATATAAGCATGTCTGTCACTACTTTATGCTGCACTCAAAGAGGGCGTTACAACAGGGGATCACAGGTTCCCATGAATCAGTGTAAAATAAATCTATCCAGGGTGCTTATAGACATCCATACCCTGCAATGTTGTTTTTTGAACTTTTTAACAACAACCTCACCCCATTCATTGCTGCAGAACATTCAAAAAGCCCACTAGATAAATAGGGTGCCTGATGGAGGCCTCCGGTTTGGATTGAAATGCGTTGTTCCTACTAATAGAATAAACTTTTATGGAAGCACCCTTCATACTCTATAAGCGGAGTGCATGAAGAGTAATAGGAGCAACTTTCCAATATTGAGGTTGTATCCTAATTTATCCTCCGCCCCTAGCTTAGATCTTGTGTGAGCGCCGGTCACTGCTGGGTCCACGAATGCGCACTGTTCTGCCCACTATGGGAAGGAGCTCTGATCTTAACAGTGTGCATGCATGGGCCCGGTGGTGACCGACGCTCGCACAAGGACTGCAAGCGGAGCGGTTATGGTGGCACATGAGAGAGGGACCTGGGCACTTGCGGGACCTAATCTTGTGGACGTGGCAAAGACAGAATAAAGATACTGTTTTTATGTTGGGCAACTGTGCTATAATGTGATATAAGCGGTCTAAAACGCTTAAAGTAGGTGACAGACTCCCTTTAAGCACACAACCTGGTCTGGTTAATGGTTCCATCTTTCGATCCTTGAAGAGTATACATTGATATAAGATGATATATACCCCCAGAGAGTGCCCCCTTTTACTGTTTTTCTCATTTTGTGACTGGAATTGTGTCCGCACACACTCTGGAGGCTCCGCTATGTAATGGGTCTGGTTTGTGAATATACTGAAGTAATGAAGAGGGTGGACATGTTGCTGGAAAGTACTGACAACTCCACAGCAAGTACAGAATCACATTCTACATTGATTATACTGACATGATGGAGCTACACTTTTCATACAGACACACTGCACTCCCATCTACAACAAGAACAAGACACTAATCAGCAAGTAGCACTGTCTGAGCTGTGTTACCTTCAGCAGGAGAGGCCAGCTCCCAGGGAGGGACAAAGAGACCCTTCAGGTCCCTGAGAATGTCAGCACTGCGCTCCCTGCCTTCTGCCTGCACCGGCTTACCAGACTTTTCTTCCGTGTCTGGATAGTTTCAGGAGCAAATCAGATAGCCAAAAAGGTTACGTGACAGGAAAAGGGGAGAAATCAGGAGGAGGAAAAATAAATGCAGAAATGAAATTAATTATGATAAAAGGATGAAACAAAAAGTGCTAAATAAAGAGACAAAGTAGCATGCAGTTGTCACCAGTAAGGATGGGTCTGGGTTCCTACTGACTCAGGTTTGTGATCCTCTAACTAGATCATCATTGGTACTGGCATGGTTTGGGCACAACGAGCAATACAGCACCCAGGCATACGTTCCTCTTTATCTCTTGATTTTTCGGACATAAGAATCTGCTACGTGATAATGTGAACATACCCTTTAAGGGGTTCTCCAGGTTCGGCCCCCTCCCCACCATCCCTGGAGCTGAGGAGGGAAGTGCACTTACCTAGCTCCTTGCCATCCGGCCCACTGCTGAGGTCGCCCTCTGATATATACTGAGAACCCACACAAATATGTATATACCTTTATCAAAACCCATAAAGGAACTGCTTGCACAACAATTCCTTAAATGGGTTTTCTCATGAAGACATTCCCTGTCCATGAGCATATTAGGGAATATGGACATCAGGGGGGGAAGAGGTTTCATCAAAACAGGGAGCCGCTCTACACAAGCCATTCCTGTTATGGCAGACTATTCACCTAAATTACTGCCATGTAAAATACCTGGCTGGCTGCAGATACTCTGGCAGAATCAGCTGTTTTCCGGATATGCTCATCGTCCAAAGGTGCCACATTCTGAAAGTGGATATCTCTGATGAGACCACCCCTTTAATTGCTTCCCCAAAGGGTAACATTTCTTTAGTAGCTGCTCCGACTGTAATGAGGTCAGAGATGATAGCTGCTGACATAGGCCTAATCAATTCTGACCGGACCCATGCAGACCAGCAACGACTAAGCTGCCAGGGATGTCTGCAGGACTCCTATATCTTACTTCTCTCGCCCCATGCCGCTTGAGATGCCGGTACATTGTTCTAATGTCCTGCAGCACATTTTCCCATATGTCCGTCATGAGGACAAGCTGGTGTTGTGGGTGAAGGGCTTATATCTACTGCACAATTCTGTACAAAATGGGATGTAGTAAAGTGTTACAAGGCATGTCCAAGAGGCGATGCTTCATTTTCACTTATTTGTGTTCAGATATTAAAGGGTCTCTGAGTTTTCAAAAAACTTTTGATTTGCCATAGAGACATATCAAAAGTTCTGATTGGTGAGGGTGTGAATGCTGAGACCCCCGATGATCACTAGAACGAGGAGAGAGAAGCGCTCACATAGTTCATAAATGTTTTGGGCCTGAGAGATCAGGGAGCCTTCTCTTGCCCCATGGCAGACAACACCTTATTGCAGCGCAAAGGGGCAAAATGTGCAAGAAATCCACAACAGATAGAACATGCTGCAGATTTGCAGAATACTCTCAAATCTGTGCAGATTCTTTCTGCAGTGGGTGAATGGGATTTTTAGAAGCCCCTTTAGTCAGAAACATGTTTGTTACTATGAATGCTAGTGATTCCTGGCTGCATTTAAAGGGAACCTGTCACCAGGATTTTGTGTATAGAGCTGAGGACATGGGTTGCTAGATGGCCGCTAGCACATCTGCAATACCCAGTCCCCATAGCTCTGTGTGCTTTTATTGTGTAAAAAAAAAACGATTTCATACATATGCAAATTAACCTGAGATGAGTCCTGTACGTGAGATGAGTCAGGGACAGGACTCATCTCAGGGTAATTTGCATATGTATCAAATCGTTTGTTTTACACAATAAAAGCACACAGAGCTATGGGGACTGGGTATTGCGGATGTGCTAGCGGCCATCTAGCAACCCATGTCCTCAGCTCTATGCACAAAATCCCGGTGACAGGTTCCCTTTAACTTGATTGTTAGGGATTTCAAAGACTTGAACATTTAAGTGTTCGGCTGCATTCCCACAGCTAATGTAAAATAAGGGAGAGAAAACTAAGCTGCTACCTTAAAGGTATTATCCTATTACAAACACTTATCCCCTATCCACAGCACAGGGGATGATTGTCTGATTGGCGGCCCCCACTATTTATGAAAACTGGGACCCTGTGTTTTTCCCACTTGAATAGAGTGGCGGCAGTCACACATGCACACTGCAGCGTCAGGGGACTACCGGAGAGAGAAGAGTGCTTGTTCTCAGCTATCTCCGGCAGTTTCAGAGTAGAATGGACAGCCTCTTCGTTCAAATGGGGGAACATAAGGCCACCATGCTTGGGATCAGTGGGGAACTCTGCAGTTGGACCCCCGCTGATCAGACACTTACCCCTATTCTGAATGGGATAACCTGTTTAAAGCAAATGTCAGAGAACAAAAATATACATCACCTATTTCACATCCTTAAGCCGGTCTCAGAAGTGTGTGTAAGGTCTGTGAAATATGGTCGATGTGACAGCCGGACCTTCCATGGCTCAGTGGACCCAAACTCACTGTATCATAGTCACCTACATTCCTGTACTCACATCATTGATTAATTACTAAGTTGCAGTGAGTTCTGGTCCGCCGAGATGCAGTAAGGGTGCATTCAGACGACCGTGTTTTGCAGTCCTCAAGTTGGGGATCCGCAAAACACGGATACCGGCCGTCTGTGTTCCACATTTTGCGGACCGCACATGGCCGGCCCTATGATAGAACTGCCTATTCTTGTCCGGACAAGAATAGGACATGCTCTATATTTTTTGTGGCGCAGTGGAATGGAACTATACTTTTGCAGCCCTATTGAAACTAATGGGTCCGCACCCATTCTGCAGAACTGATGCGGACCCATTCATACGGTCGTGTGAATGAGCCCTGAGTCTGGGAAATGCTGCTGTCACATGGAACGCTCTTGACTGTGTGAAACCAGCCTAAGGAACATATTCTAAATTTCCGGAATTCTCTGCCCAAACTGGGATTGTCACATGACAGATTTACAAGATGCCACTTATGTGTAAGAAGTAACTTATTTTGGCAGCCGTGTCTTACCAATAATAGGGATATGGAAGATTGAACAGGAGGAGTCAGGAGCAATACATTACAACAGGGAGATACTGTGCACTGCTGTGTATTGCTTATACGTGTGGTTACCTTTCTTCGGTACACTTTTGGATGAGGCTGTAAAGAATTTCTTCACCGTTGTCACTTTTCTTGTCTTTTCATTGGATTTCTTTTCTTCAAATTTGGTAAAGCCCAGAGATGTTTGACCACCCTGCGCTCCTTGGCTGCTGGCGTAAGCCTCCTCTTCTTCCCTCTGCAAGCTGTAATGGCAAATGTCTACAGGTCATGCCTAGACATCCATGTGAAATGTTAGGATAATTTGCTTGTGGGGATTACCCAGTATATTATGTGGTTACAAGAACTTGTTCCGGAATAGGTTAAGACATGGTGAAAGTGGTGCTTGTCCTTACTGTTGTGGATAAGCATATGTCATCACTGGAGTATTGGGCTCGGAGATCTCCAGCATTAGGAAGTCAGAGCTCTTCAGGTGATCTGAGTCTCATTTAATCCACAGTATCTCGCCCATCTAATCTCAAACACATAGCGGTGCTACACTTCCATTAGGCACTATCTTTCTCTCTGTATTATATCAGATGGTCACCCGCACAGCTACTGCGTCTTCAAGATGTCATCAGGATGACACAATTCTTTCTCTAGAGATCGCTGCGCCGGAGATCAGATGATGCCTGCTGGTCCAGCTTTTAAATTACATTAAAGTTGCGGCCAGCAATACATTTTCTCTTGCATCAGTCAAAGGGAAAATGTAGACTTTCATGGTGGCCAATCGAATAATTACATAGATTGATCATATCCGACAAATACTGTCTCATCCTCATGAGGGGACAGTATGTGCAAAATGACATGGATTATCTTGTTAAAGAGGACCTGCCACCCCTCCTGACATGTCTGTTTTATACTTGTATTCCCCATAAAATAACAATACTGAAACCTCCGTTTTTTTTAAAGAGTTGTTCCAGTTTCATGATATTAATGAACCAACCTTAGGAAAGTCATCAATTTCAGATTGGTGGAGGTCCGATTCACTGTCCGATCAGCTGTTTGACTGGGCCGCGGTTCTTGTGCAAGTGCTGCATCATCTGCAATGTCTACCTGCACATCACCACCAGTACAATGTAGATGGCGTTCAGATAAACAAACTGAAGAGGATGCAATGCTCACCTGAGTGCCACAGTCTCTGATTGGCGGGGGTGCCAAAAGTCAGAAACCTATCCTGAGGATAGATCATCAATTTAATGAAACCGGAAAACACCTTTAAGAACTCTTCCTTGTGCTGTTCTTGTTATTCTGGAGGAATAACAAGAGGAACAGCACAATGCAGAGTTTTAAAAAAACACAATAATACAAGTATTTAATAAAGCAGACTTGTCCGGAGCCAACAGCTTCTCTTTAAGTGATCTTGACGCTTTAGTTGGATTAATAATCCTTCATTTTAACTCCCATTTAAAGCAGGTCGTGATGAATGATTTGTGTGCGAACACACGATAAGGGTACCTCTTTGGCGCACAGGGACGACCACGATTCAGAGATTATTTTTGTTGGTATAAATGCTATTTATTGTTCAGTGGACAACGCGTTTCGGAGTTTATAACTTCTTTCTCAAGTCTTAGGGACGCCAACAGCAAAAAGAAAAAAGAAAAAGGTGGCCAGATGGCTGGAGACTCCCTCTGGTGCGTGCTGCTGTGTCTGGCGCCAAAACGCGTTGTCCACTGAACAATAAATAGCATTTATACCAACAAAAAAAGAATCTCTGAATCGTGGTCGTCCCTGTGCGCCAAAGAGGTACCCTTATCGTGTGTTCGCACACAAATCATTAATCACGCCCTCAACAGTCCCTAGGAGTTTTGGCAACTCCATCCAAAAGGATTGGACGGGTACCGGCAGCACTGCCCCCCCCCCCACCCCTTGTGTGTCTACCCTTACGGACATTGTGCTCACACACCCAAAGGTGAGCACATTCCACCCATTTCGCTTAGTAGATTATTATCGCCTGCTACCCTATGAGCGCCTCTCCCTATTCTCTCTTGCCATAATTGCGATTTAAAGCAGGTGTTTGGGATTTTGATACCGATGGGCTATCCTAAGGACACACCGCCAATCAACTGCTTTGTTTTAGCTCTGCAACTACACCGCTCAATCCGTTGTGTAGTGGAAAGAGCTGGTAACTGCAGCACTGTTCCCACTGAAGTGAACAGGAGCAGTACTGCAGCAGCCAGCTCCGTCCACTACACAAGGGACTGAGCGGCGTAGTTACGGATCACATGGAGATGATTTGCCTGGTCACATGACCCGCCATCAGCAGCCATCTTATGGACAGGACCTCTGTCAGACTTTGTAAACAAGGGGGCATATCTTATAAAATATAGAAAATGGGGCAGCATTTTAACAAAGACTATATTAATAAGTGCTATATAATCATCTCACAAACAAATTAATGAACAGTAACCAGAAGGTGGCCAACCCCTTTAAGGATAGACTAACAATATCAAACCCCTGGACAACCCATTTAACAGCAGCATGCCGTAACTGTATGTAACCAGGTCATGTTTCCGTAGACGAGTATAAGTATACCGTTCTGCAAGCTCCCAGTCCTCCTGGATTTGTTTCTGTCGTGCCTTCTGGTACTCCTCCCGCCAGCACTTTGAGCAGAACCCTTGCCACGCTGGGTTTCCATAGTAGCCACATCCTTTTTTACAGAGTAATTCTGACTGGTCCACGTGGATGGCCCGGCGCTCCGATTTCAGACTCATCTTCCTGAGGAAGACAAAACGTCACATTTATTAGGTCTAAATCATTAAAACAAAACGAATTAAGCAGAGAGTAAAAAGGCCCCTTAAAATATTGGTGTAAATCACAAGAAGAAATTTGTGGCATCATACTGGACCTGCAGAAGATGTTGATGGCATGCAGAATGGCAAAAGATGAACTGTTTACCGTTTGAGAGAGAAAGGAATAGAGATGGCGGCACTTTATAAAATACACCCTGTTCAGATTCTTTAGCAGAATGGGTGAAGCTGTAATAAATGCTGCCGTACCCGCCCTGACATCTCATCCAGGAAATGGGCAGCAGACTGTCAGAGGACAACATGAGACCTCCAATAAATGTTCTGGATCAAGTGAAAAATATATTTGTACGGTATTAGCCAGTAAATAGAAGAAAACATAAAACTGAGATTGCTCAGTGGTTGATATCTTTTGTCGGTGAAACTGGTCAAAAGCTTAGAACAAGAATGAACTCTCATCGACACACAATAAAAGAAAGGAAAGAGATGCCTGTACCAAAACTTTTGCAGCCATGATCACAACATCACAGACATGAAAGTACTGATATTAAAAGGGAATTTCAAATCTTAAAAGGACAGGAGAGTCAAGGAATACAAGCTCATGACTGACATTTAACACACTCGGATCAGGAATGACTGTCTCAAGGATTTATATCCTTCTATATATCCCTTAAGGAATGTGCCCATCAGACATCTTGGGTTCGTCATCTTCATGGACTGGATAGCTATTAGAGGACAATAAAGATTTCACACTCATCTATAATTGCTACAACAATTTACTGTTTCTTGCTCCACTCATATTGACCGGCTTTACATCACTTGTCTCATCTACCTCACTATTAGGGCTCATTCAAAATTGCGAATCCGTTTTTTTGTGGATTAGATGCTGTCCTATTCACTTCTATGGGGGACCTATTCTTCCATTGCACGGCTCAGCAAAACAAATGAAACATGTCCTATACTTGTCAGTGAAAATCAGGACATGGTCCCATTGAAGTCTATGGGTCAGCAAAAAAACTTTCTGCAATCCGTTTTTTTGCGGACATGCTGAACTGTCCGCAAAAAAAAAAACGGGTCAGCATTTTTGTGGACAGCATATGGCCGTCTGAATGAGCCCTTACTATGTACTTTGGTGTATAAATATGTAAAGCTTCAGACACTGTATTAGGCTACTTTCACACTTGCGGTAGCCTTTTCCAGCAGGCTGTTCCGACAGGGGAACAGCCTGCCGGATCCGTGCTACCGCAATTCCACCGTGCCGCCGGAAGTCTGCTCCGGCCCCATTTACTATAATGGGAACGGGCCGGAGGTCCGGCAAACATGCCGAGTGGCGGCCGGACAAAAACCGCCCTGCATGTTTGCCGTGCTGCGGCCGGACCTCTGACCCGTTCCCATTATAGTGAATGGGGCCGGAGTGGACTTCCGGCAGCACGGATCCGGCAGGCTATTCACCCGCCGGAACAGCTTGCCAGAAAAGGCTATCGCAAGTGTGAAAGTAGCCTTAAAAGATGGAAAGAGGCAAGAAAAGCTCACAATTGTGTCATCATCTTTTCAGTAAGCCATTAAAAAAGGTATCAACCACTGAGGAATCTCAATTTTTATTTTTTCTTATCTCCCAGATCAAGTGAAGGTTATGCCCCCCTGGATTATTTATTTTAATTCATTTCACTTCATTAATAAAATGTAAAACAAGAAATAAACTATGTGCATCAATCATTAGTCACTTATTAGCACTAAAAATATTGGCAGGTGTTAGGAAATTTAGTGAACTACATTAAAATAACCCGGGGAACGTGATCTTCACTTGATCCAATTTTCCTGCTCAGCTCCTAGCTGTAAATCCTATGAATGCGTCACGGAGTTCACCGTGGGAAATATATTCCAGTGGTGGGCAGAGGTCACAATAATGCCTGTACAAGCGTCATAGATGCCTGTTCATTTTACTCTCTGAAAAATGTCTAAGGCATACCAATACGCCGTATACTTTTCTCCACTATTCATGAGCGCAGGGCGCGCTGTGAACGGCACGGGCAGCACAGCGATGCTGCCTGTGCCGAAATAACCAATAACAAAGCTGCGTACAGCAAGGAGCTTTGCTATTGGTTGGTTAGGGAGAGCTGGTGTCCTGCAGCAGGGGAAGCTGGCAGGAGCTACAAGGAGGAGGAGCTGGTTCCCGGGCAGAGTAGGGGGAGCGGAGTGATGTGCCCAAGGACACCGGAGAACATGGCGGCAGTGGAGCTGAAGAGGACTCATCAGTGGTGGGAAAACTACAGCCCAGACTCTAGTGCAGAACAAGGTGACAGCGCAGCGTGTTATGTATCAATGTGTGTATGTATGTAGTGTGTGATCATCACTCACATCTATACATCACACACATCTATACATCACACACATCTATACATCACGCACTGCACTACATACATCATACACTGCACTACATACATCACATACATCATACACTGCACTACATACATCATACACTGCACTACATACATCATACACTGCACTACATACATCACACACTGCACTACATACATCACACACTGCACTACATACATCACGCACATGTATACATCACACACTGCACTACATACATCACATACATCATGCACTGCACTACATACATCATACACTGCTGTACATACATCACACACACATCTATACATCACGCACTGCACTACATACATCATGCACTGCACTACATGATACATCACACACATGTATACATCACACACTGCTGTACATAAATCTATACATCACACACTGCACTACATACATCACACACATGTATACATCACGCACTGCACTACATACATCATACACTGCACTACATACATCATACACTGCACTACATACATCATACACTGCACTACATACATCACGCACTGCACTACATACATCACGCACTGCACTACATACATCATACACTGCACTACATACATCATACACTGCACTACATACATCACGCACATCTATACATCACACACTGCACTACATACATCACGCACGTGTATACATCACACACTGCACTACATACATCACGCACATCTATACATCACACACTGCTATACATACATCACACACTGCACTACATACATCACGCACATCTATACATCACACACTGCACTACATACATCACGCACGTGTATACATCACACACTGCACTACATACATCATGCACATCTATACATCACATCACACACTGCACTACATACATCACGCACATCTATACATCACACACTGCTATACATACATCACACACGTATACATCACACACTGCTATACATACATCACACACTGCACTACAGACATCACATACATCATGCACTGCACTACATACATCACACACATCTATACATCACACACTGCACTACATACATCACACACATCTATACATCACGCACTGCACTACATACATCACATACATCATGCACTGCACTACATACATCACGCACATGTATACATCACACACTGCTATACATACCGGTACGTCACACACATCTATACATCACGCACTGCATACATCATACATTGCACTACATACATCACGCACATGTATAGATCACACACTGCTATACATACGTCACACATCTATACATCACACACTGCACTACATACATCACATAAATCTATGGTATGGCATCTATCTGAGGCATCTGTTAGCATTTTTTTTTTTTTGCGTCCGTTAAATGTGATGTGAGCCCATCCTAACTGACAGGGAAGAAGCTGAACAGACTCTTTTTACCAGACAAAAAAGTGCTGCACGTAAGACTTTTTTGTCCGGTCTTAACAGAGACTCCAAACACAAATGTGATCAAGTGTAGGCCGACCTAGTATGTATCTGAATTACTGCAACGTTCGTCCTCCTGGGCTATAAATACTCCTCAAAAATTATAAGAGGAGTATTTTTACTCTTCCAGAAAAAATGTAGTGCGACCGCATGTGGCAGGTAATAAACACAGGCATACTGCTGGTTAGAAGACTTATGTACGGATTTCACCCTATGCATTACAAAAAACTATTTTGCTGTTTTTGTAATGTTAGAGAAATGCAGATGATAAACATCGGAACAAATAGGAACTATGCAAACACGGAGTGCGCCTTTGTAAAGGTTATGGATTCCTCTGACATGCAAAAAATGAAGTTTCCATCTGCGACCTTCATGCCTTCCTAAACACAGGTACAGAACGTAAAAAAGAAAGCCGATGTGATCTCCGCCAAAAGGCAACTGACATGTAAAGGTTAAATGGTCTAAAGACAAACATTGGCGCACAGTATGAGACACATTATGTTTGCATCTGCCATTTGTTTCCATGAACACTAAGACCGGTGATAACAGAAGTCAGGGAAAACCAGAAGGCCACGAATGCCAAGAAGAGGAAAGACAAGAGGCAGGAATCGGCTGCTAATGTGGTGAGAATGAAGTCATCAGCAGGTTTCTGAAGTTCACGAGGCGGCTCCTCATCACCACAGGCCTATCACAATACAACCGGTTCCACTGGCTAAAATAACTGCACTAAAGTGACAGTGATTAACGTATAATACTAAAGGGTATCAGAAGCTGAGGCGGAATAAAAAAAAAAAAAAAAAATTTAGGCCTCATACCGTTTTTGTGTGTCCCACACTGTCCCTATTATAGAAATACCTATTCTTATCCGCAAAACGGATATGCCAGAACAGATGATGTCCTCGTGCTGTCCGCCTTTTTTGCGGCCCCATAGAAATGAATGGATCCTTGTGCGATCCGCAAAAAATGTGGCACGGACCAGAAATATGGTCGTGTGCATGAGGCCTAACTCTGGATTTGCAGAATCACAGGAACAACCTATGCCAGTTATGGCTAACCTCCGGCACTTCAGCTGTGGTGAAACTACCACTCCCAACATGCTCCGTTCATTTCTATGGAGTTCTGAGAACAGCCATGCAAGTGTGCATCTCGGGAGTCGTAGTTTTACCACAGCTGGAGTGCCGGAGGTTAGCCATCACAGGCCAATGCAATTCTACAATGTGAGGACCCCACCGAACACCACCTTTCTGGTCTACCAAGTGGGTTTGGGGTGGAGGGAAGGAAGGGAGTAGGGTAAAACCAAGATTAAACACCTACAGTTTGGGGGTTTTGATAGGAGTAAGGCTCTAGTCATAGCGGGGAGAGATTATGATGAGGACAAAATTTGAAGTCAGTTCTATTAGAGATGAGCAAATTTATTTTGGATACAATTCGCAGTGGACGGGGGGGGGGGGGGAGAGGTAAGAGGAGAGAGAGTGTATGTAATATCATTCACCTTGGTTTTCAGTTAGATATATATGCATTGTCTAGTAGGGAGTCTTTCTCATTATGGAGAGCGCCTAGTACGCATGAGGAATATTGTAGGCCAGAAAAGGCTGCTCTTGGTTTCTAGTAAAAATATATGCATATTAGCATACCTTACTTCTGCTGGAAAGGTAATCTGCATATCTTTTGGTTTCTGGGAAAGATATAAAAATTACCTTTCCTGGCAAAAAGAAAGCTAAGCCTTTCTCGTGGCACCAGATGTTAGATATGCTAATTTACCTATAGTCTTCCCAGAAACCAAAAGAAGCGTTGCCTAGCCTACAATACACCACACATACTAGGCGGCCATAATAAAAATAGTAACTGCCCAAAGTTCCTCAAGGCTTCTCAGGGGAAAAAGAACACCTCTGTCTGCTCTGCTTTGATAAAGGGCAATTGCTTGGAATGAACTATTTGCAGACAGTTTAGCTTTTATCCTAGTTATGCTTGAAAGCCTGTTTAAAAGGTTAAGCCTTGATTTGCTATGGCTACAGTACATCAGCTGGAACGAGACACTTGGAAAGAAGGTTAAATTGTGATATATTTTCCCCCATGTTAGCCAGCTGTGTCTTCTTTTCCTGCCACATGAAAGTGCGCCCCCCTCATGTGCTGGTGTCTGCCTGACAGAAACTGTAAGAAACTCCTGTTTTACACGCACTCAGCCGTATCTGTTTTGCGCTTAGGAATCCGTAAATCCATAAAATACAAATACCTTCTTAGTGCAATTTTCAGTGCCATTAGAGAAGTCACTATTGTTGACCACAAATAAAGACATAGGAAGACAATGGGCCGGCAGATTGCACACACGGTTGCGTCCATGTGGACTATAAACGAGGGATTTTCTATTAAAGGGATATCCCCATCACAGACAATGGGGGCATATCACTAGGATATGCCCCCATTGTCTGATAGACCCGGGTCCCAGAGGTGGGACCTATGCTGAGAACGGAGCGGGGAGAGTGGTGGCTGGAGGACCCGCTCCCATTCATTCTTATGGGGCCAGCGCTCAGCTATTTTCAGCGGCCCCTTAGAAATGAATGGAGGGCGGCTTCGCATGTGCTGTGCGCCCTCCACCACCTTTCCCCGCTCCGTTCTCGGTGCGAGTCTCATTGTCTGTGAGGGGAATACCCCTTTAATTTCTTTCAGACAGACACAGGCCAACACAGATAGGTGCAGTTGCTCAGGAAAGGAGACAGAGGGAAAGCAAATGTGTGACGAATGCTGACTGTCTATCACCAGCCTATGTGGCACAGCCATCCAAAACTCATGCTTAACCCTATAAACAAGCCTCCGACAACAACAGCATATGCATTGGAGGCTCCGTTTGGGGCTTCCGTCACAGATTTTATCAAAAATAGCGGGGGGGAAAGTCCTGCATGTAGGACTTTTTTCTCCGCTAAAAAAGCGCTCTCTCAAACACGAGACCAATAAATACCATTATAGTCAATGATATCTGTTTGGATCCATTCCTGTCAGTTATGTGCCAAATCTGTCACTTCCGTTATGCTCCTATAACAGAAGTAAAGAACGCTGATGTGAAAGAGCCCTGAGCGGCTGAGCAATCAACAAATAGTTATTTTCAGGAAAATGCCCTTTATGAGAGCAGAGCAGACAGAGTTGCCTTTTTTTTTTTCCACCTGAGAGGCCTTGGGGAGGCCTCTGGATGGGTACTGTTTCTATAATGGAGACCGCCTAGTATACATGAGGTGTATTGTAGGCTAGGTAACACCTCTCTTGGTTTCTAGGAAAAATATATGCAAATTAGTACATCTAACATCTGGTGGCATGAGAAAAGCATTACAGTAGAGGTTGGGCAGAGACACACAGTGGTCAGGTCAAAGGAGCAGAGTTCACTGGGAATCCATGCTTCTATACGGAGCACGTTTCACGCAGTGAAAATACTCATCCAAAATTGGCCTAAAATGTTTTGTGTTATGCCATTAAATCGAGCATAGCCCTAAATAACATGGGATGAAGCAAGCAGGAAATCAGGGTGCTGTCTACACAGAAGACCATAGTAACATGACATCACACTCCATAGACCAGTGGTCTCCACCAGATACAAAACTAAGACAGAGACGAGCGAGTTCAATGGGAGAAACTTGCTGGGTGTGTCAGTGTGAGGTCCCATTGTGAACTTCACTCCTTTGACAGGATCGCACAGAATTACAATGAATTATAATGCTGTGTGACCCAGTGAGACCTGGAATCTACTGAAGTACACTGACGGCACTATGTCAGTGTAATTCAAAATATTCCAGGTCTCACAGGGACACTTATAAATCATTATAAATAGGGATGAGCGAATCGACTTCGATGCTGTATTAGAATGTATTGGCTCCGATAAGCTTCGTGAGACTTCGAGTAATAACTTCATAAATTAATTTGTACTGTAAAAAAACATTTCCCGAACTCTGGTTCAGTTCCAAAGTACCACTTGGAACCGAACCCAAGTTTGGGAAATGTTCGCTCGCTCCAAACAGTATTGGAACAATGTTTTTTGCCAATTCGCTCATCCCTAATTATAACGCTGTGCAATCCCGTCAGAGGAGCAGAGGTCAGAATAGGAACCTACTCCGACAGAACTTGCTAGAAGTTGTAGTTTCAAAACAACTGGAGTGCTAAAGGTTTGAGATCACTGCCATCACCAAGAGTGAGTTACAATGCGCGCCCCAATATATCCTCTGCAAAATCCATAGCTGATCAACATCAGGGCAATCACTATGAACCAGTGCTGGGCGGTGAGGTCGGCTGGGTACATTGTGGCACCGCAATCTGCAGGCTTCCATAGTGATATAATGTGATGGATCCAATAAACCCCAATGCAAAGTCCACTGTAATCTCATAGAACTCCATGTAAACAGGGTGAGCAGGACAATCCCTCTTATTGGAACACCGCGGGCCACTCTTATGCCTGGCATTGCATGGTATGGACGTGCCCCTCTTATGCCTGGCATTGTATGGTATGGACGGGCCCCTCTTATGTCAGGCACTGTATGGTATGGACGTGCCCCTCTTATGCCTGGCATTGCATGGTATGGACGGGCCACTCTTGTCAGGCATTGTATGGTATGGACGGGCCCCTCTTATGTCAGGCACTGTATGGTATGGACGTGCCCCTCTTATGTCAGGCATTGTATGGTATGGACGGGCCCCTCTTATGTCAGGCATTGCATGGTATGGACGGGCCCCTCTTATGTCAGGCACTGTATGGTATGGACGGGCCCCTCTTATGTCAGGCACTGTATGGTATGGACGGGCCCCTCTTATGTCAGGCACTGTATGGTATGGACGGGCCCCTCTTATGTCAGGCACTGTATGGTATGGACGTACCCCTCTTATGCCAGGCATTGCATGGTATGGACGTGCCACTCTTATGTCAGGCATTGTATGGTATGGACGTGCCCCTCTTATGCCTGGCATTGCATGGTATGGACGTGCCCCTCTTATGTCAGGCATTGCATGGTATGGACGTGCCCCTCTTATGTCAGGCATTGTATGGTATGGACGTGCCCCTCTTATGTCAGGCATTGTATGGTATGGACGTGCCCCTCTTATGTCAGGCATTGTATGGTATGGACGGGCCCCTCTTATGTCAGGCATTGCATGGTATGGACGGGCCCCTCTTATGTCAGGCACTGTATGGTATGGACGGGCCCCTCTTATGTCAGGCACTGTATGGTATGGACGGGCCCCTCTTATGTCAGGCACTGTATGGTATGGACGGGCCCCTCTTATGTCAGGCATTGTATGGTATGGACGTACCCCTCTTATGCCAGGCATTGCATGGTATGGACGTGCCCCTCTTATGTCAGGCATTGTATGGTATGGACGTGCCCCTCTTATGTCAGGCACTGTATGGTATGGACGTGCCCCTCTTATGTCAGGCATTGCATGGTATGGTATGGTAGTGCCCCTCTTATGCCAGGCTTTGTAGGGTGGCCACCAGCCCAGGTGAGTAGATGATGATCATGTGACCTAAGCACCTCAAACATACATGAGGTTGGGGTACACCTGGATATTTTGAACAGCCAAGACTTTATCATAACAGGAATGACAAGTCCCCCGGGCGGGTCTATCGGGGACTCCGCTGATGAGACACACTACACAGGGCGTGGCTGTGGACTGCCCCCTCCCCTCTGTCCCGCGCCCACACTGTCCGTCAGTGACCCCCACACCGAGAATTAGAGAGCAGCCGCTCACCTGCCCCGCTCAAGCTCTCCCAGTTCCTGTACGTCTCTCCACTCAGCCCGTAGCGGTACACAAGCCAGGCCTGGCGTGCTGACGTCACACGGTGATGCGCCTCAAGCCTCGCACCGGGTTGGACTTCCGGTTTTGCGCTGTTCCGCACAGATAGAGTTGAGGTCAGGTGGCTGATGGATGTGTGATGGTCGCTCTCCAGTGTGTCAGAATTTAACAACTCAACCGGTGTAAAAAAATCTGTGGCTTTTGCCTCGGACCTGCAGTGTGGTTTACCCTTAGGCTAATTTCACACAGGCGTGTTTAGCCCGCGAAAAGCGTGCCGTCCGTGTGATGGCTGCATTTCCCAGACACAACACTGCTCCTCTGACCCGAACTAACAGCATGACGATGAACTATGATGCTATCAGTTCCTACCTGCACTCATGGCGTTGTGTACAGAAGACCCACGGTCAGGCGAGAACCTGGGATGTGAGAGGAGCAGTGTTCATTCCAGGAGGTGTAATCCAAAAGAAAAAGGAGAAAAGAGCCACCAAGGCTGCGCCAGCGACTGATAATCACTAAATGCACACTAAAATACCAATAAGAATACTGCAGTTGCTATAAAAGCTATTTCAACATTAAAAGTAATTTCAATGGTAAAAAAAATAAAAACAATTGACTCCCTTCACTGAGGAGGAGGTCAAAGGGATAAAGCTGAAGACACCGGTTGCCTCCCCGGCCAGGATCGCCTGTAGTATGTTAGGAATAAACACGGCAGTACCCAAGGGTTACTTCTGGTGGTTTCCTATTATTTTCATCACAAGTGGGCTCAGCGCATTAAGGGGGTTCTTAAATCCCCCCTTTTTCAGGAGCAGTCAGAATAAAATATATATATATACAGCCATAAAAGGTATCTTTACTAGTAGGCCTAATATACTGTACCTTTCGTTTGTGCCATGTGGTGGGGGGGGGAAGGGACGCCACTTCCAGTTTGCGGACCGGAATTGTGCGTTCCACTGAGGAACGCATATTCGAATTATATATTGTTAAAATATAATTGGTGGTTCAGTGTCCTCCGTTCTATAGTTGGATCCCTGGTGTTTGAGAATGACACCAGGGATCTCTGAAGGAGAGGAGGGAACTTCTAAACATTGGGTTGTACTTCAGAAGGACCCCATCCTGAGAAAAGACCTACCACGTACCCTAATAATCACTTACAGAGGAGCTCAGACCTTAAAAAAAGTAATTCTCTCAAGTAATTCTGCCTTCTGTGAGACACCTGTTTGCTAAAAAGTACCCTTTCCACCACTTAAATTGTTCGTACGGGGGTGCTCTTTCCGAAATGGGGTCACTTCTTGGGGTTTTTCATTTCTGGGGACCTCAGGAAATTTTTTAAATGCGACACAGCTAAAATCAATTTCTGCTAATTCAGGCCTGCAAAAACCATATTTTGCACTTTGCCTCTAGAGGCCTGCTGTGCGCTACGAGCACATATGGGGTGTTCGCAAAATGGGGAGAAAATGGGGAACATATTCTGGGGTGCATTTTCTCCTTTACCGCTTGTGAAAGTGAAAAATTGTGGTCTGCTTGTAATTTTTCATTTTTTGTAGTTTGCCTCTAGAGCCCTGCTGTGTGCCCATACAGCAGGCTACAAGCACATATGGGATGTTTCCTGAATAGGGAGAAAATGGGGAACACATACTGGGTGCATTTTCTCCTTTAACCCCTTGTGAAAGTGAAAAATTGGGGTCTGCTAGTATTTTTTCATTTTTACAAATATGTGCTTTGAAATGCTTCTCTTAAGTAATTCTACCTTCTGTGAAACACCTGTTTGCTAAAAAGTACCCTTTTCACTACTTAAAATCTTTGTACGGGGATGCTCTTTCCGATATGGGGTCACTTTTTGGGGTTTTTCATTTCTGGGGACCTCAGAATTTATTTTTTATGCGATAGGGCAGCTAAACTTCATGTCTGTTTATTCAGGCCTGCAAAATCCATATTTTTGTAGTTTGCCTCTAGAGCCCTGTTGTGCGCCAATACAGCAGGCTACGAG
Organism: Bufo bufo; assembly: GCF_905171765.1. Taxonomy (NCBI): domain Eukaryota; kingdom Metazoa; phylum Chordata; class Amphibia; order Anura; family Bufonidae; genus Bufo; species Bufo bufo. Next base: position 108,504,584 of record NC_053391.1, read on the forward strand.
CACATATGGGGTGTTCACAAAATGGGGAGAAAATAGGCAACATATACTGGGGTGCATTTTTTCCTTTAACCCCTTGTGAAAGTGAAACATTGGGGTCTTCTAGTAATTTTCCATCTTTACAAATGTGTGCTTTGAAATGCTTCTCTCAAGTAATTCTGCCTTCTTTGAGACACCTGTTTGCTAAAAAGTACCCTTTCCACCACTTAAATTGATCGTATGGGGGTGCTCTTTCCGTAATAGGGTCACTCTTTGGGGTCATTCTTTTCTGTGGATCTCAGGAAATTTTTTAAATGCGACATGGCAGCTAAAATCAATGGTTGCCAATTCAGGCCTGCCAAAAACATATTTTGCACTTTGCCTCTAGAGGCCTGCTGTGCGCTACGAGCACATATGGGGTGTTCGCTAAATGAGGAGAAAATGGGGAACATACACTGGGGTGTATTTTCTCCTTTAACCCCTTGTGAAAGTGAAAAATTGGGGTCATCTAGTAATTTTTCATTTTTACAAATGTGTGCCTTAAAATGCTTCTCTCAAGTAATTCTGCCTTCTGTGAGACACCTGTTTGCTAAAAAGTACCCTTTCCACCACTTAAATTGTTCGTACGGGGGTGCTCTTTCCGAAATGGGGTCACTTCTTGGGGTTTTTCATTTCTGGGGACCTCAGGAATTTTTTTAATGTGACATGGCAGCTAAAATCCATGTCTGCCAATTCAGGCCTGCAAAAACCATATTTTGCACTTTGCATCTAGAAGCCTTCTGTGCGCCAAAACAGCAGGCTACGGGCACATATGGGGTGTTTGCAAAATGGGGAACACATACTGGGTGCATTTTCTCCTTTAACCCCTTGTGAAAGTGAAAAATTGGGGTCTGCTAGTAATTTTTCATTTTTACAAATGCGTGCTTTAAAAAAATGCTTCTCTCAAGTTTTTCTGCCTTCTTTGAGACACCTGTATTCCTAAAAGTACTTTTAAGCAAATAGGTGTCTCAAAGAAGGCAGAAAAACTTAAATTGTTCGTACGGGGGTGCTCTTTCCGAAATGGGGTCACTTCTTGGGGTTTTTCATTTCTGGGGACCTCAAGACATTTTTTTTAAATGCGACATGGCACCTAAAATTCATGTCTGCCAATTCAGGCCTGCAAAATTCTAGAAGAAACTATAACTAAAATTGACAACCTCAAAGAAATTATTGACAAAATACCGCAGGATGAAATAGTCACTTTATTCAGGCCTGCAAAATCCATATTTTTGTAGTTTGCCTCAAGAGCCCTGCTGAGCGCTCATACAGCAGGCTACGAGCACATATGGGGTGTTCGCAAAATGGGGAACATATACTGGGGTGCATTTTCTCCTTTAACCCCTTGTGAAAGTGAAAAATTGGGGTCTTCGATCGCATGGGGATGCTCTTTCCGAAATGGGGTCACTTTTTGGGTTTTTTCATTTCTGTGGACCTCAGGAAATTTTTTAAATGCGACATGGCACCTAAAATTCATGTCTGGGTATTCAGGCCTGCAAAATCCAAATTTTTGTAGTTTGCCTTTAGAGCCCTGCTGTGCGCCAATACAGCAGGTTACAAGCACATATGGGGTGTTTCCTGAATAGGGAGAAAATGGGGAACACATACTGGGGTGCATTTTCTCCTTTAACCCCTTGTGAAAGGGAAAAATTGGGGTCTTCATAGTAATTTTTCATTTTTTCAAATGTGTGCTTTGAAATTTTTTCTCAAGTAATTCTGCCTTCTATGAGACACCTGTTTGCTAAAAAGTACCCTTTCCACCACTTAAATTGTTCGTACGGGGGGCTCTTTCCGAAATGGGGTCACTTTTTGGGGTTTTTCATTTCTGGGGACCTCAAGACATTTTTTTAAATGCGACATGGCACCTAAAATTCATGTCTGTTTATTCAGGCCTGCAAAATCCATATTTTTGTAGTTTGCCTCTAGAGCCCTGTTGTGCGCCAATACAGCAGGCTACGAGCACATATGGGGTGTTCGCAAAATGGGGAGAAAATAGGGAACATATACTGGGGTGCATTTTTTCCTTTAACCCCTTGTGAAAGTGAAACATTGGGGTCTTCTAGTAATTTTCCATCTTTACAAATGTGTGCTTTGAAATGCTTCTCTCAAGTAATTCTGCCTTCTTTGAGACACCTGTTTGCTAAAAAGTACCCTTTCCACCACTTAAATTGATCGTATGGGGGTGCTCTTTCCGTAATGGGGTCACTCTTTGGGGTCATTCAGGCCTGCAAAAAACATATTTTGCACTTTGCCTCTAGAGGCCTGCTGTGCGCTACGAGCACATATGGGGTGTTCGCTAAATGAGGAGAAAATGGGGAACATATACTGGGGTGTATTTTCTCCTTTAACCCCTTGTGAAAGTGAAAAATTGGGGTCTTCTAGTAATTTTTCATTTTTACAAATGTGTGCCTTAAAATGCTTCTCTCAAGTAATTCTGCCTTCTGTGAGACACCTGTTTGCTAAAAAGTACCCTTTCCACCACTTAAATTGTTCAGACGGGGGTGCTCTTTCCGAAATGGGGTCACTTCTTGGGGTTTTTCATTTCTGGGGATCTCAGGAAATTTTTTAAATGCGACATGGCAGCTAAAATCCATGTCTGCCAATTCAGGCCTGCAAAAACTATATTTTGCACTTTGCCTCTAGAGACCTGCTGTGCGTTACGAGCACATATGGGGTGTTCGCAAAATGAGGAGAAAATGGGGAACATATAATGGGGTGCATTTTCTCCTTTAACCCCTTGTGAATGTGAAAAATTGCGGTCTTCTAGTAATTTTTCATTTTTACAAATGTGTGCTTTGAAATGCTTCTCTCAAGTAATTCTGCCTTCTGTGAGACACCTGTTTGCTAAAAAGTACCCTTTCCACCACTTAAATTGATCAGATGGGGGTGCTCTTTCCGTAATGGGGTCATTCTTTTCTGTGGATCTCAGGAAATTTTTTAAATGCGACATGGCAGCTAAAATCCATGGTTGCCAATTCAGGCCTGCAAAAAACATATTTTGCACTTTGCCTCTAGAGGCCTGCTGTGCGCTACGAGCACATATGGGGTGTTCGCAAAATGGGGAGAAAATGGGGAACATATTCTGGGGTGCATTTTCTCCTTTACCGCTTGTGAAAGTGAAAAATTGTGGTCTGCTTGTAATTTTTCATTTTTTGTAGTTTGCCTCTAGAGCCCTGCTGTGTGCCCATACAGCAGGCTACAAGCACATATGGGATGTTTCCTGAATAGGGAGAAAATGGGGAACACATACTGGGTGCATTTTCTCCTTTAACCCCTTGTGAAAGTGAAAAATTGGGGTCTGCTAGTATTTTTTCATTTTTACAAATATGTGCTTTGAAATGCTTCTCTTAAGTAATTCTACCTTCTGTGAAACACCTGTTTGCTAAAAAGTACCCTTTTCACCACTTAAAATCTTTGTACGGGGATGCTCTTTCCGAAATGGGGTCACTTTTTGGGGTTTTTCATTTCTGGGGACCTCAGAATTTATTTTTTATGCGATAGGGCAGCTAAACTTCATGTCTGTTTATTCAGGCCTGCAAAATCAATATTTTTGTAGTTTGCCTCTAGAGCCCTGATGTGCGCCAATACAGCAGGTTACAAGCACATATGGGGTGTTTCCTGAATAGGGAGAAAATGGGGAACACATACTGGGGTGCATTTCCTCCTTTAACCCCTTGTGAAAGTGAAAAATTGGGGTCTTCTAGTAATTTTTCATCTTTACAAATGTGTGCTTTGAAATGCTTCTCTCAAGTAATTCTGCCTTCTGTGAGACACCTGTTTGCTAAAAAGTACCCTTTCCACCAATTAAATTGTTCAGACGGGGGTGCTCTTTCTGTAATGGGGTTACTTCTTGGGATTTTTCATTTCTGGGGATCTCAGGAAATTTTTTAAATGCGACATGCAGCTAAAATCCATGTCTGCCAATTCAGGCCTGCAAAAAACATATTTTGCACTTTGCCTCTAGAGACCTGCTGTGCGTTGCGAGCACATATGGGGTGTTCGCAAAATGAGGAGAAAATGGGGAACACATACTGGGGTGCATTTTCTCCTTTAACCCCTTGTGAAAGGGAAAAATTGGGGTCTTCATAGTAATTTTTCATTTTTTCAAATGTGTGCTTTGAAATTTTTCTCTCAAGTAATTCTGCCTTCTATGAGACACCTGTTTGCTAAAAAGTACCCTTTCCACCACTTAAATTGTTCGTACGGGGGGCTCTTTCGGAAATGGGGTCACTTCTTGGGGTCATTCTTTTCTGTGGATCTCAGGAAATTTTTTAAATGTGACATGGCAGCTAAAATCCATGTCTGCCAATTCAGGCCTGCAAAATTCTAGAAGAAACTATAACTAAAATTGACAACCTAAAATAATTTTTTGACAAAATACCGCAGGATGAAATAGTCACTTAATGGCAGGTGAGGATATGCAAAGGTCTAGGTCAATTGGAGAAACAGAGAATAAATAAAAAGACTAAAAAACTGAGATACATTACTCCGTTTACATCAACACAAACAGCAACAGGCACCAATTCACCTCCAACACCGGAGAAAACACAAATGGAAATTAGAACTAAGAGAGACTGAGACCACAACCAATACAACATCTCAACATCCAACAGATTCGAAACCCTATCCTCTCCCCCCATTTTTTAGACCTAACTCCCCCTCACCACAGATCGAGATTAAGACGGGATTATTCACCAACCCCCGAAAAAAGACACCCACAAACCCAACAGCAGCCCCATCAGTACTACCTAAGACAGCGTCATCACAATCAGAGATTAGATACAACAAGTAAGTCACCACCTGCCCAAAATTACAACCAACATTACTAACCGAACCAACATTACCCCAGATCACCAATCCAAACACTCATGCAAAACCACACAAACAGATACGGAGAGGCAGACACAAACAAAAGAAACAATGCCAACAATCAACACTGGATGCGACCCCAACAGAGAACATAATAGTAAACCTGAGTCAGGTGAACCTAAAAGATGCACAAACTCTACTACTAAACAAAGGTCTTAATTATGCACCCACAGTTAAAATAGACATATTTTCCACTTACATAGGTATAGAGAAATTCATTAGGAAGCTCTGTTTGAAAAAATACTACATCAAAAATCCTATAGTAAGGGAAACGAACGAATCTACAACATATATACACACAGACTTGAAAACAAAATCAAAACAATATCCTAGACAGAAAATCAGCCAAGAGATAGCCACATTCAAACAAAACGTAGAAACAGAAATTAGGAGTTTAAAATACAATAAAACAAGAAATAATATTACCAAGAAAGAAAAAGACGCCATACAACAATTACAAACCGAGAATAGAATCAATCAGGCCAACAGACAAAGGCGGCGCCATTGTCATTTTAAACACTGATCAGTATGAACAGGAATGTAACAGACAATTATCAGATACCCAAACATACAGACCTTTGAAACAGGATCCGACAGAAAAATTCCACAAACAACTGGTGGAACTCTGCTATAAGGGCTATGAAAAAAAGATCCTCCTGGAACAAGAACACAAATTCATAGTAGAAACACTAAAACGCTTATCAGTCTTCTACTGCCTGCCAAAAATTCATAAAGACCAGAGAAATCCCCCCGGGTCCCATAATATCCGGCATAGGTTCCATTTCCGCTAATCTATTCCAATACATTGATAGAATTTTACAGCCCATAGTGACACAAACCCCTTCGTACATCAAAGCTACCACTGATATCATAGCAATTTTAGAAAAACTTACCATTAAGGAACATTGGACTATAGGAACCATCTTAGTGCCCCCTGGAGCACCCCAAGCCGCAGTCCGTTGTCCAGAGAGGATGTACATCATCAGATGAGCATAGAACTGGTTTCTTTTACCTGCATTATCTTTGCATATTTCATTCTGTTTCTGACAGCTGAGCACCGTCTTGGGGGTGCTCCAGTATTTTGGTTTGACTTTGATTTTGATTTTTTGATTGTTGTTGTGTAATCGCTATGTATTGGCAGCGACCTACTTGATTGTCCACTTTTTGTCTCCTGACGAACCTTGCTAATAAGGGGAAACGCGTCGAGACTAGGACCACAAATTAGGACAACCAACATAAATTTATTGTATTATATTGAATGACCCAGGCATCCATATGGGTCCATTTTTGTTGTAAGGGCGCTTTAAGGACAGATAGGTTAGGTACGGGGACAGAGTGCTCCTTCCATCTGGGTGCATCTCTGGGCAGAGAACAGGTTAGGGACATACTAGGGACCCTTATGGTTTCGCCCCCTGTCCACCACTGGTAACACCTACCCTTCCCTACCTGGTCCTCAATAGCCTCTTACTGTCTGTCTGTATGTATATCAGTCCCCATGTGAGGGGCTCAGAGATTTTTTACTATATTGATATTAAATGTTATGTTTTAGGTAGTTGGTTTCAGTGATAGTGTTTTTCTTACAACTACCAATTAAGTATTTTGTCGGTTGATAAAAATAGAACTTGCTGTACACCATCATAGAACGTCAACAAGGCCTGGATGCCCTAAAAAGAAATATGATTTCAAACAACACTTTAAAAAAAGACCAAGTTGATTTCATCTTAGAAGGAGTATCATACATTCTGACACACAACTATTTCACATTCAACTCAAAATTCTATCTACAATAAAAAGGCACAGCCATGGGCACCAAATTTGCCCCCAGTTATGCTAATATATTTATGGCCCATCGGGAGGGCGACGTCATTGGGCCTAGGCTGGGGACAAGTCTGGTGCTTTGTAAAAGATATATTGATGACATTGTATTCATCTGGCAAGACACAGAGGACAATATCGATAATTTCATACGAGAAATAAGTTCAAACGACAGGAATCTTCGGTTTGTCACAACCACTAGTAAAACTCATGTTGAATTCCTAGACATCTCCATTAATATAGTTAATCACAAAATAAACACATTACAAGCCAGTTATGAAAAATAGCTATATCCCATATACCAGTTGCCATCTCCCTAGATGGCTCCTTAATATACCCATGAGCCAATTTAGAAGAATCAAACATAACTGTACCAACAACGACCAATTTGAACTAGAAACGTCCCAACTCAAACAAGAATTTCTAACCAAGGCGTATCCGACGGACTCAATAAAAAACTTGCTCGACAGAGTCAGAGCCATGAATAGAACTGACTTTTTTACACCAACAGACAAAATATCAAAACAAGAAGACAATCTCCGCATAATTCTACCCTTCCATGCCCAATATAGTAAAGTTTAACAGATAATAAACAAACACTGGTCACACCTTTTGAAAGATAAGACCATAGAATCCATCCTTATTGAGAATCCACGGATCACATAGACCACCAGGGGTCGGCAACCCCCGGCACGCGTGCCCGGCATGGCACGCGAATCTGTCTCTGCTGGCACGTGTGAGTTCGCCCCATAAGACGCACTTTTTCTTCCCCCAAAATGGGGGAGAAATGCCCCTGCGTCTTATGGGGCGAATGCTTGCCATTTTACATCGCAAGCTGCGATGTAGGAGCGAGCGCGGACTCGGGGAGGGACTGGGAGGAGGATCTGGGGGCTGGCAATAGCGGCGGGGCGGTGCAGTCAGTGTAGTATAGCCCCGCCCCGCCGCTCCGGTATACTAATATAAGATGTCATATTCATTTATTGGTTATTAAACATGCCCCCTCATTCCTATTACTACCTTACATCCTAATCGCATCTGTAGAATTCAGGCAGGCCAGGCGGGGGCGGCAGCGTAACTCTTGTCATGTGCCTGAATGAAGCAGGCGGCGCAGGCAAGTGACGTCAGTGAGAGACGCGCCGGCCGCCCGGCTTGGGCTGCCTGAATTCTACAGAAGCGATTAGGATGTAAGGTAGTAATAGGACTGAGGGGGCATGTTTAATAACCAATAAATGAATATAACATCTTATATTTGTATACTGGCGGCGGGGGCGATCTGTGGATGGCACAGTTATGGGCTGGGGGGGTCTGTGGATGTCACTGTTATGGGCTGGGGGGGTCTGTGGATGTCACTGTTATGGGCTGGGGGGGGTCTGTGGATGGCACTGTTATGGGCTGGGGGGGGGTCTGTGGATGGCACTGTTATGGGCTGGGGGGTCTGTGGATGGCACATATATAACAGTGCCATCCGCAGATCCCCCCCTGTAACAGTGCCAGCCACAGCCCCCCCCCCCCCGTAACAGTGCCAGCCACAGATCCCCCTGTAACAGTGTCCGTCATCCACAGATCCCCCCATAACAGTGTCCGTCATCCACAGATCCCCCCCATAACAGTGTCCGTCATCCACAGATCCCCCCATAACAGTGTCCGTCATCCACAGATCCTCCCCATAACAGTGTCCGTCATCCACAGATCCCCCCATAACAGTGTCTGTCATCCACAGATCCCCCCATAACAGTGTCCGTCATCCACAGATCCCCCCATAACAGTGTCTGTCATCCACAGATCCCCCCAGATCTGAGGTCTGCTGTGCATTGGTGCTGTTCTGAGGTCTCCTGTGTATTGCTGCTGGTCTGAGGTCTGGTAAAAGGTTTGAGGCTGACGTGAGGTCTTTTGGTGATGCTGTAGGCCTGTTAGAAATTATTTTCTGTAAGTAATAATTATTTTGTATTTCTTCCAGTCTACCAGAAGAAAATACCTGCCAGTAACCTACCGTCAGAAGTCTACAGCTTGAACGCCTACAGCCCACACGCCTCCGTTCTTTTGTCTCAGCTCTCCATCAGGTAAGTAAAAACCCTGTGTTTTATGAAGGTGCAGTGTTTAGGGCTGATCTGAGTTCTTTTTGTAATGTGGAATAGAATTTCTCACTGCCTTAAAGGAGAACTATGAGGTGAGTGCTTTTCACTCACCTCATAGTTCTAGCCGACCTGTGACAATGAGACTGTCACAGGTCGGCTCAGTAGATCGGGAGGTGAGCTAACACATGCACATAGCTGTAGCTCGCGTTATACTGAGCTTAGGGTGGCAAGGTAAACACCTTTAATTAATTAGTGAGTTTAACTTACTATTAGCAGTACAACTATGTACTTGTACTGTAAAAAAGTATAAAAATGAAAATCTAACTAACACTATGGAGCGCTGTTGTTTACTGGCACCCGGTTGCCTGATGGTTTCAAAAATGGCACTCGGTGTGTAAAAGGTTGCTGACCCCTGACATAGACCAAAGCTGTGAACCTAGGCCTAAAAGTAGCACCAACTATCAAGACCACACCAAACACATCTAACTGGTTGTCATTCAAAGGTTTCCACAGGTGTGGCAAGTGCAACTACTGCTGGATGACCTCTCCCTAAAAAAAAAACAGAAATCACATCCTCACAAAATTCATATACATTTCAAATTAAAGACGGTCTAACCTGTGACTCAACAGACGTCATTTATATCCTAGAATGTCCATGCAACAAACAGTACGTCGGACGCAACAAACGAACCCTCAAAAAAAGAGTCTCTGAACACATGACGATCATCAGGAAGGGGTTCCAATTACATTCAGTCTCCAAATATTACAAAGATCACCACCTTGAGATTCACAGCCATAGAGAAAGTCAGGAGATATTGGAGAGGAGGCGATCATATCAGCAACATGTCTAGAATGGAATCAAAAAGGATTTTCGAATTTGACACTCTCATCCCAGCCGGACTGAATGCGGAAATTGAACTCTTCCGCTTTTTATAATCCAACCGGTTGTCACTACTCGGGCAGTTGCCCGTCTGGGATGGGAGGTCGAGGTCCGGCTGCTTACCAGCACCTCAACCTCCTCTCCTGAGTAGGCTCCCAGCCCTTCCCTCAATATTAAACACACTACTTATTAGAAATTATTAAAAAATAATAATTAACCACCTCAGCCCCTATGGCTTAAACACCCTGAAAGACCAGGCCACTTTTTACACTTCTGACCTACACTACTTTCACCGTTTATTGCTCGGTCATGCAACTTACCACCCAAATGAATTTTACCTCCTTTTCTTCTCACTAATAGAGCTTTCATTTGGTGGTATTTCATTGCTGCTGACATTTTTACTTTTTTTGTTATTAATCGAAATTTAACGATTTTTTTTGCAAAAAAAATGACATTTTTCACTTTCAGTTGTAAAATTTTGCAAAAAAAACGACATCCATATATAAATTTTGCTCTAAATTTATTGTTCTATATGTCTTTGATAAAAAAAAAATGTTTGGGTAAAAAAAAAAAATGGTTTGGGTAAAAGTTATAGCGTTTACAAACTATGGTACAAAAATGTGAATTTCCGCTTTTTGAAGCAGCTCTGACTTTCTGAGCACCTGTCATGTTTCCTGAGGTTCTACAATGGCCAGACAGTACAAACACCCCACAAATGACCCCATTTCGGAAAGTAGACACCCTAAGGTATTCGCTGATGGGCATAGTGAGTTCATAGAACTTTTTATTTTTTGTCACAAGTTAGCGGAAAATGATGATTTTTTTTTTTTCTTACAAAGTCTCATATTCCACTAACTTGTGACAAAAAATAAAAAGTTCTATGAACTCACTATGCCCATCAGTGAATACCTTGGGTGTCTTCTTTCCAAAATGGGGTCACTTGTGGGGTAGTTATACTGCCCTGGCATTCTAGGGGCCCAAATGTGTGGTAAGGAGTTTGAAATCAAATTCTGTAAAAAATGGCCAGTGAAATCCGAAAGGTGCTCTTTGGAATGTGGGCCCCTTTGCCCACCTAGGCTGCAAACAAGTGTCACACATGTGGTATCTCCGTATTCAGGAGAAGTTGGGAAATGTGTTTTGGGGTGTCATTTTACATATACCCATGCTGGGTGAGATAAATATCTTGGTCAAATGCCAACTTTGTATAAATAAATGAGAAAAGTTGTCTTTTGCCAAGATATTTCTCTCACCCAGCATGGGTATATGTAAAATGACACCCCAAAACACATTCCCCAACTTCTCCTGAATACAGAGATACCACATGTGTGACACTTTTTTGCAGCCTAGGTGGGCAAAGGGGCCCACATTCCAAAGAGCACCTTTCGGATTTCACCGGTCATGACAAAAATTTCAATCTTTCATGGCCTCAATATGCCCCTCAGCGAATACCTTGGGGTGTTTTCTTTCCAAAATGGTGTTATTTGTGGGGTGTTTGTACTGCCCTGGCATTTGAGGGTCTCCGCAATCATTACATGTATGCCCAGCATTAGGAGTTTCTGCTATTCTCCTTATATTGAGCATACGGGTAATGAGATTTTTTTTTTTCCGTTCAGCCTCTGGGCTGAAAGAAAAAAATTAACGGCACAGATTTCTTCATTCGCATCGATCAATGTGGATGAAAAAATCTCTGCCAAAAAAAGAAAAAGGAGGGGAAAGGCGTCTGCCAGGACATAGGAGCTCCGCCCAACATCCATACCCACTTAGCTCGTATGCCCTGGCAAACCAGATTTCTCCATTCACATCAATCGATGTGGATGAATAAATCATTGCCGGGATTTTTTTTTTTATATATACAAAGTGTTTGCCAAAGTATATGAACACCGCCACCTCCTCAGCTCATATGCCTCGGCAAACGTATCTTTTACTGCAGAGGAGAAATCTTGTCTTGCAGCGCTGCATACACCGACTTGCATGTAATCTTACAGCAGCGCAATGCTTCTGTCAGAATGCACATCAGTGCTGCAGCTAGTCGATCGGTTGGTCCACCTGGAAGGTAAAAAAAAAAAAGAAAAAACCAGGCCGCAACGCAATAAATTTATTAACTTTTGAACAGAACATATAAACTTTTTTTAACTGAACATTAACCTTTTATACTTACCGGTAATTTTTTTTTGTTTAGTTTTTTTTTACCTTTATAGAACAAACCTCTCCTTCCCCATGGGACAATGTGCAAAGCGCAAATCGCCCCAAAGATGTGGCGAAGTACGTTATGCACTTTATCCCAGGTGAAAGGAGAGGTTTGCAGCAGCTGTGAGTAAAAGGGCCCTAATAGCCCTGTGTGCCTGTCCTGTGAGATGCAATCCCTATGCTAGGTGTACCTGTGTGTGGTACTTCCGGAAACACTCTCCTAAGCATAGGGCAGGGTGGTCAGGACAGAAATAGCGGGTGTCACGCCTTATTCCACTCCTGCTACCGACACGACATTTTTTTCGTCGTGGTGGTTGGGTTGAGGTACCACAACGACACTGGGGAAATGTCGCTCGTGTAGACGGCTAACTACACTGGTGGATGGGGCCACGGAACCTCCTGGATAAAGGAGGTTCTCGATGATCTCTTCCTGGAATTTGAGAAAGGATCGTGTTCTCCCAGCCTTACTGTAGAGAACAAAACTATTATACAGTGCCAATTGAATTAAATATACAGACACCTTCTTATACCAGCGTCTGGTGCGTCGGGAAACTAAATAGGGAGCCAACATCTGGTCATTGAAGTCCACCCCTCCCATGAGTGCATTATAGTCGTGGACTGAGAGGGGCTTTTCAATGACACGGGTTGCCCTTTCAATTTGGATTGTCGTGTCTGCGTGAATGGAGGAGAGCATGTAAACGTCACGCTTGTCTCTCCATTTCACCGCGAGCAGTTCTTCGTTACACAAGGCAGCCCTCTCCACCCTTGCAAGACGGGTGGTAACGAGCCGTTGGGGGAAGCCCACGCGACTAGTTCGCGCGGTGCCACAGGCGCAAATCCGTTCTAGAAACAAATGCCTAAAGAGGGCCACACTTGTGTAAAAATTGTCCACATAAAGATGGTACCCCTTGCCGAATAAGGGTGACACCAAGTCCCAGACTGTCTTCCCACTGCTCCCCAGGTAGTCAGGGCAACCGACCAGCTCCAGGGTCTGATCTTTTCCCTCATAGATCCGAAATTTGTGGGTATAGCCTGTGGCCCTTTCACAGAGCTTATACAATTTGACCCCATACCGGGCACGCTTGCTTGGGATGTATTGTTTGAAGCCAAGGCGCCCGGTAAAATGTATTAGGGACTCGTCTACGCAGATGTTTTGCTCAGGGGTATACAAATCTGCAAATTTCTGGTTGAAATGGTTTATGAGGGGCCGAATTTTGTGGAGCCGGTCAAAAGCTGGGTGGCCTCTGGGACGGGAGGTGGTGTTGTCGCTAAAATGCAGGAAACGCAGGATGGTCTCAAATCGTGTCCTGGACATAGCAGCAGAGAACATGGGCATGTGATGAATTGGGTTCGTGGACCCATATGACCGCAATTCATGCTTTTTAGTTAGACCCATGTTGAGGAGAAGGCCCAGAAAAATTTTAAGTTCGGAAACTTGGACTGGTTTCCACCGGAAAGGCTGGGCATAATAGCTTCCCGGGTTTGCGGTTATAAATTGTGTGGCATACCGATTTGTTTCTGCCACGACTAAGTCCAAGAGCTCCGCAGTCAAGAACAGCTCAAAAAATCCCAGGGCTGTACTGATCTGAGCCGTCTCAACCCGAACTCCAGACTGGGCGGTGAAAGGGGGAACTAATGGTGCGGCTGAAGTTGGTGACTGCCAATCAGGGTTTGCCAGCACCTCAGGGATTCTAGGGGCTCTACGGGCCTGTCTGTGCGGTGGCTGCGACGGGGTAACTACTGCACGTGCCACCGTACCAGCTTCAACTGCCCTTCTGGTGCTCGCTACTTCACCATGTTGTACGGCAGTGCTTGTACTAGGTCCAGGAAGGGCTGCGCTGCTGGTGTATGCCTCACCACGTGATCCGGCAGCGACAGCCCCACTCTGCTGCTCTTGAAACGGATCCTGCACAACCTGTGGTCTAGCGACATGGGGCCGGGTACTCCTGGTGCTATCAGGGACCTCCACCTCCTCGTCCGAACTTTGGGTCAGAGAGCCACTGCTTTCTACAGGTTCATATTCTGACCCGCTAGATTCGTCAGATGAGGGTTCCCATTCCTCATCCGACTGGGTCAGAATCCTGTAGGCCTCTTCAGAAGAATACCCCCTGTTTGACATTTTGGACTACTAAATTTAGGGGTATTCCCTGAGACTACCCAAGAAAAAAAGCAAGCCTGTCTTACAAAGGGGAGGCTAGCGAAGTACCAGAGGCCGCTGCGGTTGATTAAAAAATATCAAAACTGATTTTTTTTATCGCCGCAGAGCTTGTAAAGTGAATGTGCAGTGATCAAAAATTTTTTATTTTTTGTCACTGCAGTGGGGCGGGCGTGGGTGAACGCACGTGTGGGCGACCGATCAGGCCTGATCGGGCAAACACTGCGTTTTGGGTGGAGGGCGAGCTAAGGTGACACTAATACAATTATAGATCTGACCGTGATCAGTTTTGATCACTTACAGATACTATAAAAGTACAAATGCTGATTAGCGATATGCTAATCAGCGAATCAGTGACTGCGGTGCGGTGGGCTGGGCGCTAACTGATCCCTAAACTACCTAACCAAGGGGCCTAAACTAATCTTAAAACCTAACAGCCAATACTAGTGAAAAAAAAATGTGACAGTTTACACTGATCACTTTTTGTCTTTCACTAAGTGATTGACAGGGGGCGATCAAGGGGTTAATTTGGATGATGGGGGTGATGGAAGGTGATCAGGGGCTAAGGGTAGTGTTTGGTGTGTACTCACAGTGATGTCTGCTCCTCTGCTGGATCCAACCGACGAAAAGGACCAGCAGAGGAGCAGAGAAGCCATATAACAGATCATATTTACTAATATGATCTGTTAAATGGCTTGTGATTCGATTTTTAAAAAATCAGCAACCTTTCCAGCGATGATCATTGGCTGGCAGGTTGCTGATGCAATACTCCTTTAACTTTTGCCGGCCCGCAATGTGCATGCGCGGGCCGGCTGTGACCGAAATATCGCGTTTCGCGAGAGGACGCGCCGGCGCGTCCAGGCGGAATGAAACAACCACCTCCAGGACGCTTCGCTGCGTTCGGCGGTCCGGAGGTGGTTAAAGATCAAAAGTTAAAAATTTTAAATATCACTCACCTTTCAAGAACATCCAGGATTCCCCAGAAGGTGCCTCTTGTTTCTTTTGTGAACACATTCTCCTAGGAAGGTATCCTTGGAGTAACTAATGACAAAAACAACAGAAGTAAGAACACCCGAAAATAATTCCACAGGTCTATAAAGTATGGCAATTTCCCCTTACCCTAACAAATGTGGAAAGTAAGAAACAGGAAAAAAAAAAGATGGAAAAAGAAAAGGAAGGAGAAAGGGAGGGGGAAAAGGAAAAGAAAAAAAAAAAAAAAAAATAGAAAATAAATAGGAACTGAACAACAAGGATCAAATAATGAACAGAAAACATTTTAAAAAGACAAAGGATTTTTTAAATGACATTTAAAAAATAAAATAAATATAAAATAACAAGAATTTTTTTCAATTGAAAAACTTTTCACGTAAAAAGTCTTCCTCATAGTGAAATCCCCCACTTTCCATTTTGTACCCTCATTTAGGGTACATATTTTGCACTTTGCCTCTAGAGGCCTGCTGTGCGCTACGAGCACATATGGGGAGAAAATGGGGAACATATACTGGGGTTCATTTTCTCCTTTAACTCATTGTGAAAGTGAAAAATTGGGGTCTTATAGTAATTTTTTATTTTTACAAATGTGTGCTTTGAAATGCTTCTCAAGGTTTTCTGCCTTCTGTGAGATACCTGTTTGCTAAAAAGTACCCTTTCCACCACTTAAAATGTTTGTACATGGGTGCTTTTTCCAAAATGGGGTCACTTCTTGGGGTTTTTAATTTCTGGGGACCTCGGGAAATTTTTTAAATGCGACATGGCAGCTAAAATCCATGTCTGCCAATTCAGGCCTGCAAAAAACATATTTTGCACTTTGCCTCTAGAGGCCTGCTGTGTGCCAATACAGCAGGCTACGAGCACATATGGGGTGTTAGCAAAATGGGGAACATATACTGGGGTGCATTTTCTCCTTTAACCCCTTGTGAAAGTGAAAAATTGGGGTCTACTAGTAATTTTTAATTTTTACAAATGTGGGCTTTGAAATGCTTCTCTCAATTAATTCTGCCTTCTGTGAGACACCTGTTTGCTAAAAAAGTACCCTTTTCACCACTTAAAATGTTGGTAATGGGTGCTCTTTCCGAAATGGGGTCACTTCTTGGGGTTTTTCATTTCTGGGGACCTCAGGAATTTATTTAATGCGACATGGCACCTAAAATCCATGTCTGCCAATTCAGGTCAGAAAAATCCATATTTAGCTGTTTGTATCTAGAGCCTTGCCATTCGCCCATACATAATTTTTTGAGCCCATATGGGGTGTTGGCGTATTCTGGGGCAAATGGAGAACAAAATGTGGGGTGCATTTTGACCTGTTAACCCTTGTGAAAATGAAAAATGTGGGTGTAAAGCAACTTTTTCTGGAAAAAAATTGTCATTTTTTATTTTCACAGCTAAGCGTTTTCTAATTCTGTAAAACGCCTGATGGGTTTAAGTGCTCACTACACACCTTGAAATATTCCTTGAGGGGTGTAGTTTCTGGAATGGGGTCACTTTTTGGGGGTTTCCACTCTAGGGCCACTTCAGGGTGGCTTCATATGCGACATAGCTCCGAATTACCATTCCAGCTAAATCCTCTTTTTCCTACCCGCCATATTGTGTGCGGCCATACATAATTTTTTGAGCACATTTGGGGTGTGGCGTATTTAGGGGGAAATGGGGAACAAAATGTGGGGTGCAATTTGTCCTGTTTTCCCTTGTGAAAGTGTAAAATGTTGGTGTAAAGCAACTTTTTCTGGAAAAAACTTTTTTTGCATTTTTCACAGCCAATCGTTTCCTAATTCTGTGAAACGCCTAATGGGTCAAAGTGCTCACTACACACCTTGAAATATTCCTTGAGGGGTGTAGTTTCCAGAATGGGATGACTTTTTGGGGGTTTCCATTGTAGGGCCACCTCAGGGTGTGTTCAATTTCAAGATGGCGCCTGTCAATTTTTCCGGAGAAATCTGCCTTCCAGAAGCCATTTGGTGCTCCTTTCCTTCTGACCCTTGTGGTACGCCCATATGGGGTATTGCTGTAATCAGGAGAAAATGGGCAATACATTTGGGGGTGCATTTTGGGCCTAAAGTCCATTTTTCTGGAAAAAAATAGTAATTTTTTATTTTCACATGGTTTTTAATTCCATGAATCACCTTTGAGGACAAAGTTCTCACTACACATCTTGAAATGTTCCTTGAGGGGTGTAGTTTCCAGAATGGGGTCACTTTTTGGGTGTTTCCACTCTAGGGGTACCTCAGGGTGTCTTCATATGCGACATAGCTCCTAAATGCCAATCCTGCAAAATCTGTCCTCCAAAAGCCCTATGGCGCTTCTTCCCTTTTGAACCCTGCCATGCATCCATACATCATTTTTTGAGCACATATGGGGTGTTGGCGTATTCGGAGGGAAATGAGGAACAAAATGTGGGGTGCATTTTGTCCTGTTTTCCCTTGTGAAAGTGTAAAATGTGGGTGTAAATCAACTTTTTCTGCAAAAAAAAAATTATTTTTAATTTTCACAGCCAAGAGTTTCCTAATTCTGCGAAAGCGCCTGATCGGTCTAAGTGCTCACTACCCTCCTTAAAATATTCCTTGAGGGGTGTAGTTTCCGGAATGGGGTCACTTTTTGGGGGTTTCCACTCTAGGGCCACCTCCGGTTGTCTTCATATGCAACATAGCTCACAATTACCATTCCAGCTAAATCCGCTCTCCAAAAGCCATATGGGGCTCCTTCCACTCTGAAGCCCGCTGCCATACATCAGTTTTTGAGCACACATGGGGTGTTTCTGTAAACTCCAGATTCAGGGTAATAGATTTTGAGCTTTGTTTGGCTGTTAACCCTTGATGTGTTACAGAAAATATAGATTAAAATTTAAAATCTGCTAAAAAAAAAGGTGAAGTTTTTAAATTTTATTTCCATTTTCATTTAATTCTCGTGGGGCACCTAAAGGGTTAAATTTTTTGTAAAATCAGTTTTTATTAGGTTGAGGGGTGTAGTTTCTAAAATGGGGTGATTTATGGGTGGTTTCTAATATGTAAGCCCCAGAAAGTGACTTCATAACTGAACTGGTCCTGAAAAAATTTGGGTTTGGAAATGTTTTTAAACATTTTAAGATTTGCTTCTAAACTTCTAAGCCTTCTAACGTCCCCAAAAAAATAAAATGTCATTTTCAAAATGATCCAAACATAAGGTAGACATATGGGGAATGTAAAGTAATAACTACTTTTGGAGGTATTACTATCTATTTTAAAAGTAGAGAAATTGAAATTTTTTTACTCCATTTTCCAACTGTCTTGAAGTACAATATGTGACGAGAAAACAATCTCAGAATGGCCTGGATATGTGAAAGCGTTTTAAAGTTATTACCACATAAAGTGACACATGTCAGATTTGCTAAAAATGGCCTGGACAGAAAGGTGAAAAAATGGAAGGGTCCTTAAGGGGTTAAGGGAGGTGGGAGGCACCCAAGTATCACATCAACGTGGTCTGTGTGCTAGACGACCTGCAACGCTGGACGAGGGACCAATAGGCCTCAGTGCTGTTCACTGATGAAAGTCGATTCCCGCTGAGCAAAAATAATGTCCGCCAATGATGTTGGAGACGTCAAGGAGAGCGCTATGCATCAGCCACTGTTGTCACCAAATGAGCCTTTTGTGGTGGTAGTGTTAGAGTGTGGGCAGGTGTGTCTAGTCAATACAGAACTGCCCTACACTTTGTGAATGGTACAGTGACAAGCCCATACTACTTCAACATCACAGGCCTAATTTAATCTTCATGGACTTGTGAACAGTATGAGACGTCGTTGTCAAGCTGTAATTGATGCTCAAGGCCACATGATAAGTTTCTGAGACATTGACATTTTTGCGGGGGTATACCCACCACTGTTGTTGGCTTTTGTTTCAATAAATTGAGATGAGGAAATCACCATTGCATGCTTCTACTTAAATGCCCTATGTTCATGATATAATATCACTGTAGTGAGAACTTTTTAAGTTTTCCATAAATTTCACCCGAAATCCAAATATTCCTAACTTTTTGTGAGTAGTGTGTATACAAAGAGCAGAGACATGGGGGAGATTTCTCAAGACCAGCGCTTCCGGTACCCGTCTTGATAGCCCCTGCACTGCCAGAAGAATGCGCCTTATTTATGATGAGACGCATCCTCCGGAAGTCAGTGCGCCTAAACAGAAATCTTTGACAGCTTAAGAGATGGTGTTGATTTCTTGCTTCATTTGTGCCAGAAAACAGGCATAAATAAAGATAAATTTGTCGGGGCAGCTGGCCACGTCCCCTTTAGGAATGGTGATGTGAAATAGATGCGACAATATTTTTCAAAATCGCACCTGTGACTTTTTAATGTCAATTTTCATACGCAAGGGAAATGATAAATCTCCCCCATGGTGTAAGACTTGGAGAATGAGTCCTATTCCGGTGTCATGAAATTAATGCCCTACCCTCATCAATTTCAGATTGGTGGCGGTCCAACTTTCAACACCCCTGCCAATCAGCTGTTTGAAGGGGCTGCGGCGCTAATGCAAGAGCTGCATTCTCTGAACGCCCTCTACATTGTAGTGGAGGTGCAATGTAATTACAGCTTCCTCTCCCACAACGAACAGCTGTTAAAACATCGGGGACTGGAGCAGCATCAGAACGTATTCTATGTGCACTGCTAGGCTAAAAAAAAAGGGATTTACAGAGCTTCTACCATAGGTGAGTGGAAAAACAAGAGAAGCATTAATTACTTTAGCCTGTATTGTGGACCAAACACCCATTGAATCCTATGGGTCTGTGAAAACCACTGACAGAACCCCCATGTTTTGTCAGTGGTTTTCATCAACCATTGGTAGGAGATGCTCTTAAAATCCCTTTTTCAGCCTAGCAGTGCATGTGGAATACAGATAAGACATGGACCAACAAGACTCCCATAGCAGTGAATGGAGAGCGCACTGCACATCTTCTGCCACTTCTCCATTCACCTCTATGGGAGTTCTGGAAGTAGCTGAGCTGGCACTCGGCTATTTTTGGCACTCCCATAGAAGTAAATGGAGGGTGGCTGGTCTTCCGCAGTGTGCCCTCGTTCTAGAGGGACCTGTACCCAGGGCCGGATTAAGAGCATCATGGGCCTGGTGCTGAGGATTTTGCTGGGCCTTTTTATGGAACTGCACTCAGTGTCTTAATTACATATATATTTTATCGATACCATTAAAGTATTTTGTTCCTGCAACTACCCCTCATTTGGCGTCTATCTTGGCAACATGGAGGGGGACCACGGGAGGGGGACCCTGAGGGTGGGGCCATCCTCAGGGCACTATAGTGTCAGGAAAAACGCTTTGTTTTCCTGACACTATAGTGATCATTTAACATGACTATGAAGATTTCTGTTTTCTAGCTGCTGTGGACTGTGGACAATAGCAGCTAGAAACAGTAATTTTCATAGAGCTGTTATGATTTATGGACACAGCTCTCAGCATGCTTAGCCAGCCTTCTATCTGGCTGTGCTTCTTGAGAGTCACAGTCCACAGGCTCAGAAACAGCCTGTGGACTGTGACTCTCAAGATGCAAAGCCAGATAGAAGGCTGGCTAAGCATGCTGAGAGCTGTGTCCATAAATCATAACAGCACTATGATTGCCCTCCCTTCCAACTGGATGAGTTTATCTGATACCTGCCCTGCTCCAGAAGCTCCTGCTGTCTCGCGGGCTGGTGTGGCTGAGCGCTGTGGGCCATGTGCTGGTCGAAACTGCTGAGCAGGTTGTACACAGCGAAGCGTGCAGGAGGGATAACCGCGGGCGCACTGAGGTCATATCCGGCGGGCCGGCATTACAGGAACCGCACCAGCTGCTCTGACGTCCTGCCGCCGGATATCCTGTGACGTATATCCGGCGGCAGGACGTCAGAGCAGCTGGTGCTGTTCCTGTAATGCTGCGGCCCGCCAGATATGACCTCAGTGCGTCCGCGGTTATCCCTCCTGCACGCTGCGCTGTGTACAATAGTGATGGGAAGTTCGGATCTTTCAGATGAATCGGTTCATGAATCGGATCTTCGGTTCACTTGCTGAGTCACTGACTGCTGAGCTGACTCGCAAGTGAACCGAAGACTCTAGGTGCCGGTGCGCATGCGCAGATGCTATCCATTCGATTCACTTGCTGCTGCTGACTCAGTCGGCTCTTCAACTCTCTAATGAGTGAATCCGGATCAGGAAGAGTGATTGATTATAGTGATAGTGAATAGTGAAGGGAAGCTGAGGCTGACGCCGGACAGGAGGACTCAGGAGCCGTCACTGTGGTGTGCATTGTTGTCTGTTGTGCATTGTTACCCACAGAGACAACAGTCTGACACTGACAGTAGTACAACGAACCAAGTGAAGTGAAATGTGAATGCACAGGGAAAACTATGTGCTGAATTGATAACAGTATTACAGTAACACAGTCACTGGCTGATAATAAAATAGTCCCCACTTAACGGAATCCATAAAGGAGATGTGAACCCACCCTTAGTTATATAGCTACTGAACGAGATGCCTTTAACATATATATCTCCTGAGAAGCCAATTTGATCCTAAAGGGTTAATTCAACCTGTAATCTAAACTCTGTGTCATCTGTCACTTCTCTTATCTCTCTGCTCCTGTCCCTTAATCTTATCACTGCTGCAACAAAATCACTGGGCCCCATAGCAGGAATCTAAATTGGGCCCCCATTCCCCTTTTATAGCCCCTCCTTTTGTTCCATGAACTATTCTTGCTGCTGCGTTTTATAATTTATGCCATCAGGGCCGGATTGGGATTGCAAAACAGCCCTGGCACACAAAAGAGGTATAATAGATGCAGTGTGTACAGGTATATAGTATATTCCCTAGTGTTCTGATATGTGAGGTACAGGGTATAATATATGCAGTGTGTACAGTATATACAGTAGTGTAATATGTGAGGTACGAGGTATAATAGATGCAGTGTGTACAGATATATAGTATATACAGCAGTGTATTGACACCTCGTACCTCACATATAAGTACACTGCTGTATATACTATATATCTGTACACACTGCATCTATTATACCTCGTACCTCACATATCAGTACACTGCTGTATATACTATATATCTGTACACTGCATCTATTATACCTCGTACCTCACATATCAGTACACTGCTGTATATACTATATATCTGTACACTGCATCTATTATACCTCGTACCTCACATATCAGTACACTGCTGTATATACTATATATCTATACACACTGCATCTATTATACCTTGTACCTCACATATCAGTACACTGCTGTATACACTATATATCTGTACATATTGCATCTATTATACCTTGTACCTCACATATCAGTGCACTGCGGTATATACTATATATCTGTACATATTGCATGTATAATACTGTGTAATATGTGTGTGTGTGTATGTGTATGTATATATATATATATATATATATATATATTACACACAGAGCAGTGTATTGATGTGAGACATAGAAGGTATAATACTGTAGATGCAGTGTTTATAGAAATATGTGGTCAGTTATACATTATGGTCACTGTGTGTGTGAGGTACATGAGGTAGTGGTCACTGTAACTGTCTGAAGTATTATACATGAGTGAGCAATGAGTAAAACAGGGCATGGAGGGGGGGGGGGGGTAAATGACAAGAAGTGGAGGACCTCCTCTTACCACTCCATTCCAGTCTGTATGGATCAATGCAGAGCTGCTTGTGAACTTCTAATACTTGCTGTTAGGGGTTGAAGGACCTGTGATGATGTCATCACAGGTCCTGGCAGATATACCTTTGAAACCTAGGAACTACACCATTTTTGGTGCAGTTCCTTTGCTAGATTCTGCAGGACCTGTGATGTTGAAGATGATGTCATCACAGGTCCTGGCAGATGCACTGTTCTAACCTGGGAACTACACTTTACACTGTGCAGTTCCCTTACAGGACCTGTGATGACATCATCAAAGGTCCTTTAGCTTTAGAAAGATAAACAGTCTACTCAGACGACTCAGAGCTGCTAGTGCTTGCCTTGCCTCAGCTCTGATTGGTTGGTGGGCGGGGAGGGGAGGGGCTGGCAGAAGTAGCTTTTACTCTAGGATCATATTACGCTCCTCCCGAGTCCCTCCCTCAGGCTCCCTGCTGCCAGCGTGAGGTGAGAGTCTCTGCAGTGTCTGTGTGCTATGTGACGCTGCGCTGTGTACAACAGAGGACTTTTAGCTCCCGACGGCCTTTTGGCTGGCAGATGGGCCTATTTTATGGTAGGGGCCTGGAGCTGCAGCTCCATCAGCCCCTACGTTAATCCGGCCCTGCCTGTACCTATCAGATATTGGGGAAATATCCTACCGATATGCGGCTGCTCCTATCCTAGCACTCCGCTGCCCCTCTGACTGGTTCTTGTGGGCAACCCTGACGTTTTCTGGCCTACAATGGTGTCTTGCTCTGTTGTCTTATTCTCTATTCCGGAATTTCACAATAAAGAGAGAATACTCTGTTGCAAATGAATAAAGCTCCTGTAAGCCATGTATTTCTGAAGATAACATAAATCCCACTAGATGGCGCAGGTCACTTACCAGAAATGTTCCTCGATCGTTCAGTAGAAAGAATTTCTGAAAAGTTGTCGGAGACCACAATTTTGTTCTGGAAAGATATGCTTATTAACATTTAAAGAGAGAGCTGAACTAAGCCTGGAGAGGACTGGGAAAGGAATATAGTGTAAGTGTACAGCACAACTCAAATCCACACTTTACATAGTGGGTGTTAAACGGCCAGTGTATATGATGTGCATCCTGGCACGTACCTGTCTGTCTGCAGCACTTAGAAACCTCAGCCCAGAATGTCATGACCAGGTGCATCATGGCTGCTAATACAAGACACAGTACAGAACCATATTGGTGGCCGCATTGCAGAGGAGTAGCTAGGCTTTACTTTACCCAGGGCAGTGACTGAGCTAGTACCCCCTACTATGCACCAGACCCAGTGGCTATTGCGCCAGCTGCTTTTTTCCTTAAAGGGAACCTTACAGCTCATATAATCACTAACTGTGAGGACGTTAAAAATAAAACAAAAAAACATTTATTGATATAAAGAAACAAAATATAAATATGGAGGAGGCTGAAACCCAGGTGGCCAGGTATGGTATCTCAGGCAGAATAGTCTACTGACTGGGGAATAAGTTAGGATATAGTGATTGCACGAGACGTTCAATAATTCAGTGACGTCCGTGCGTATATACCCAACCTATATGTATACAGGGAGTGCAGAATTATTAGGCAAGTTGAATTTTTGAGTATTAATTTTATTATTGAACAACAACCATGTTCTCAATGAACCCAAAAAACTCATTAATATCAAAGCTGAATATTTTTGGAAGTAGTTTTTAGTTTGTTTTTAGTTTTAGCTATTTTAGGGGGATATCTGTGTGTGCAGGTGACTATTAATGTGCATAATTATTAGGCAACTTAACAAAAAACAAATATATACCCATTTCAATTATTTATTTTTACCAGTGAAACCAATATAACATCTCAACATTCACAAATATACATTTCTGACATTCAAAAACAAAACAAAAACAAATCAGTGACCAATATAGCCACCTTTCTTTGCATGGACACTCAAAAGCCTGCCATCCATGGATTCTGTCAGTGTTTTGATCTGTTCACCATCAACATTGCGTGCAGCAGCAACCACAGCCTCCCAGACACTGTTCAGAGAGGTGTACTGTTTTCCCTCCTTGTAAATCTCACATTTGATGATGGACCACAGGTTCTCAATGGGGTTCAGATCAGGTGAACAAGGAGGCCATGTCATTAGATTTTCTTCTTTTATACCCTTTCTTGCCAGCCACGCTGTGGAGTACTTGGACGCGTGTGATGGAGCATTGTCCTGCATGAAAATCATGTTTTTCTTGAAGGATGCAGACTTCTTCCTGTACCACTGCTTGAAGAAGGTGTCTTCCAGAAACTGGCAGTAGGACTTGGAGTTGAGCTTGACTCCATCCTCAACCCGAAAAGGCCCCACAAGCTCATCTTTGATGATACCAGCCCAAACCAGTACTCCACCTCCACCTTGCTGGCGTCTGAGTCAGACTGGAGCTCTCTGCCCTTTACCAATCCAGCCACGGGCCCATCCATCTGGCCCATCAAGACTCACTCTCATTTCATCAGTCCATAAAACCTTAGAAAAATCAGTCTTGAGATATTTCTTGGCCCAGTCTTGACGTTTCAGCTTGTGTGTCTTGTTCAGTGGTGGTCTTCTTTCAGCCTTTACCTTGGCCATGTCTCTGAGTATTGCACACCTTGTGCTTTTGGGCACTCCAGTGATGTTGCAGCTCTGAAATATGGCCAAACTGGTGGCAAGTGGCATCTTGGCAGCTGCACGCTTGACTTTTCTCAGTTCATGGGCAGTTATTTTGCGCCTTGGTTTTTCCACACGCTTCTTGCGACCCTGTTGACTATTTTGAATGAAACGCTTGATTGTTCGATGATCACGCTTCAGAAGCTTTGCAATTTTAAGAGTGCTGCATCCCTCTGCAAGATATCTCACTATTTTTGACTTTTCTGAGCCTGTCAAGTCCTTTTTTTGACCCATTTTGCCAAAGGAAAGGAAGTTGCCTAATAATTATGCACATCTAATATAGGGTGTTGATGTCATTAGACCACACCCCTTCTCATTACAGAGATGCACATCACCTAATATGCTTAATTGGTAGTAGGCTTTCGAGCCTATACAGCTTGGAGTAAGACAACATGCATAAAGAGGATGATGTGGTCAAAATACTCATTTGCCTAATAATTCTGCACGCAGTGTATATCTCCAGTTGTAATCAATGAAAAAGACAGTGTTGCTATCATAATAGACCCCACGTGTCCAAACCGGACAGAATCAATGCCGGTAGCTCGTGATATGATATCCGATTGCAATGCTATGTGGACCACCTGTGGCCACTGTGGCACAAACCCTCTATGGTATGAGCAAATTAGGGCAAATTGTCAGGTAGTTCCTGGCCACACAAGCGCCGATGCCACTGCTTCACCATCCGAGGCAGTTGGCTCTTTATGTTTGTCTGTCCTTTAGCTACCGTATACCCCGCTCCTGATGAGCCTTGTCTTTTGGCGAAATACGTTGAGCATGGGGGTTAGGGAGGGATAACAATATGTAACTGCAAGGAAACAGCCCTTGGTTGATCCTCTATAGGTAGAGGACTGGGGATTAGTTTATAGACTGGGGATATAGTGGTGGACCCTAAAGTCCACCTCCCAGCACTAAGCTCAGGATTTAGCTGACAGTTTTCCCTAATTTGCTCATACCGTAGAGAGTTTGTGCCACAGTAGACACAGGTGGTACACATAGCATTGTGATCGGATATCATATTGCGAGCTACCAAATTCCAAATGGGGTTATTTGGAAAAAAAACGCAATTCCTCCACCGTTTTATGGGTTTTGTACCTACAGCATTCCTTCTGTGGCAAAATTAAACTGTGCCCTTCATTCTATGGGTCAGTACGATTGCAACGATACACACACATATATATATATATATATAT
Source organism: Bufo bufo (assembly GCF_905171765.1). Lineage (NCBI taxonomy): Eukaryota > Metazoa > Chordata > Amphibia > Anura > Bufonidae > Bufo > Bufo bufo. The sequence goes on from NC_053391.1 coordinate 108,531,085, forward strand.
ATATATATATATAAACAATTTATTTTTACATCTCCTTATTCTGACCCCCTTTTGCAGGACGATCTGTATTTTCTATTGATACCATTTTGGAGTGTGTGTGACTTTTTATTCACTTTTTTTGTCCCTGAAGCTTTTTACATTTCCATGTCATTATCTATATTTTTTAATATACAGTTGTGGCCAAAAGTTTTGAGAATGACACAAATATTAGTTTTCACAAAGTTTGCTGCTAAACTGCTTTTAGATCTTTGTTTCAGTTGTTTCTGTGATGTAGTGAAATATAATTACACGCACTTCATACGTTTCAAAGGCTTTTATCGACAATTACATGACATTTATGCAAAGAGTCAGTGTTTGTAGTGTTGGCCCTTCTTTTTCAGGACCTCTGCAATTTGACTGGGCATGCTCTCAATCAACTTCTGGGCCAATTCCTGACTGATAGCAACCCATTCTTTCATAATCACTTCTTGGAGTTTGTCAGAATTAGTGGGTTTTTGTTTGTCCACCCGCCTCTTGAGGATTGACCACAAGTTCTCAATGGGATTAAGATCTGGGGAGTTTCCAGGCCATGGACCAAAAATGTCAACGTTTTGGTCCCCGAGCCACTTAGTTATCACTTTTGTCTTATGGCACGGTGCTCCATCATGCTGGAAAATGCATTGTTCTTTACCAAACTGTTGTTGGATTGTTGGAAGAAGTTGCTTTTGGAGGGTGTTTTGGTACCATTCTTTATTCATGGCTGTGTTTTTGGGCAAAATTGTGAGTGAGCCCACTCCCTTGGATGAGAAGCAACCCCACACATGAATGGTCTCAGGATGCTTTACTGTTCGCATGACACAGGACTGATGGTAGCGCTCACCTTTTCTTCTCCGGACAAGCCTTTTTCCAGATGCCCCAAACAATCCGAAAGAGGCTTCATCGGAGAATATGACTTTGCCCCAGTCCTCAGCAGTCCATTCACCATACTTTCTGCAGAAGATCAATCTGTCCCTGATGTTTTTTTTGGAGAGAAGTGGCTTCTTTGCTGCCCTTCTTGACACCAGGCCATCTTCCAAAAGTCTTCGCCTCACTGTGCGTGCAGATGCGCTCACACCTGCCTGCTGCCATTCCTGAGCAAGCTCTGCACTGGTGGCACTCCGATCCCGCAGCTGAATCCTCTTTAGGAGACGATCCTGGCGCTTGCTGGACTTTCTTGGACGCCCTGAAGCCTTCGTAACAAGAATTGAACCTCTTTCCTTGAAGTTCTTGATGATCCTATAAATTGTTGATTGAGGTGCAATCTTAGTAGCCACAATATCCTTGCCTGTGAAGCCATTTTTATGCAACGCAATGATGGCTGCATGCGTTTCTTTGCAGGTTACCATGGTTAACAATGGAAGAACAATGATTTCAAGCATCACCCTCCTTTTAACATGTCAAGTCTGCCATTTTAACCCAATCAGCCTGACATAATGATCTCCAGCCTTGTGCTCGTCAACATTCTCACCTGAGTTAACAAGACGATTACTGAAATGATCTCAGCAGGTCCTTTAATGACAGCAATGAAATGCAGTGGAAAGTTTTTTTTGGGATTAAGTTCATTTTCATGGCAAAGAAGGACTATGCAATTCATCTGATCACTCTTCATAACATTCTGGAGTATATTCAAATTGCTATTATAAAAACTTAAGCAGCAACTTTTCCAATTTCCAATATTTATCTAATTCTCAAAACTTTTGGCCACGACTGTAGATAATGTTCCTGTATAGCGCCACCTGCTGTTTGCACTTTTTCTAAATTCTCTGTTCAGCTCACTGAGGTTGACATACATGCTCAGTTCCGTCCTTCAACTGCCAACAGCTGCAGCAGAAAGGACAAACCCCCTGGAGAAAGTGCACGCTCCCTGAGCTGCCAGCTGTAAAAAAAAATCTAGTAGAGCAATGAATGGGGCGATCCCTGGATCCATAAGAAGTACAGCGCTTGTTCTAAGTTTGTTAGAAAGAGACTGTTGTGTACTATATGAAGTCTATTTTTTTTTGTTTGTTTTTTTACTGTAAGCATAATAGGATGACAATTGTTGGATTTTACTAGTTTATGACGTAAAGTCATGATTTTATGAAAGTCACGGAGGCGAGTATTGCTTAATCTCTCTTTACTGACAGCCACAGCAGCAAAGAAAAAATGAAACCACATTAACATATTGCCATAGCAACCGTACCCTCCCACCTTAGTCCCCTATATAATGTCCAGCAGTCCATAGTACTTCCTCTTTCTTGGCGAATGCCACTCCTACCAGACCGGACATCGGACACTCTAAACTGAACCGCATGAAACTGGAACCATCCGAACTTGAAACACCCCGAAAGGGATAACAACAGAGCCGTCTTCCAGAACATCTGGCAAAAGAGAGGGTACTCCTCTGAACTTGCAACCTCTGAACTGGAACAGGAAGAAGCTACTCCACAGGAACAAACGAGAATGACTCATCAGCGAAATCAACAAAATGCATGAAAGGAAACGTTCCATCCGTATGACACGTGCAAACACGACAAACCATCAAGAATCCACAATAATACAGATTAGCACAAATGAAACTATACATCATAACAAGCAATAACCCCAGGGAGGTAAAAAATAAAGGGTGGACAATACTCTCCTCCGTGTCTTTCATAAAATCATGACTTTACGTCATAAACTAGTAAAATCCAACAATTTTATTTCAAGACACGGAGGCTCCTTTTGCAAGTTTAAAGCGGTAAAATAACCGAAGAAAAAGCATGCAGAGAAGGGCGAAAGTAGAATTCTTTAAAAGTCGAAGCCCGAGACCAGTCGGCAATCTTCATGATGTCCTCCAAACGAGCTCCAGACACCAACATGGAAGTGGAGGCAGCACTCCTAGTAGAGTGGGCCGTGAACACAGAGGTGTTCACACCCGCTAAAGACATACTTCATTTAACTCAACGCGCTAGAGTAGGAGTGGAAAGCGGGGCAAACGGTCGTCGATACGAGAGAAACAACTGAGGGTTCCCAGCAGATCTATGCACGGAGGTCCTAGCCTCATATTCCTGGAGACAAGCGACCGGGCAAAGGCTCGGAACAGCCGGAAAACTGGGATAAGAGACTGATTGAATATGAGTCTTGGTCCGGCGGGAGATATTGAAAGTTACTCCGTCTAGAGAAAATGACCTGGCATCAAAATCTAAAGCCCTGACGTCAGAAACTCTTTTGCAAGATATAAGGCAAAAGAGGGTAACCAGTTTGGCCGAAAGCTGACGTAGGGAAAGTTGAGAGTTAGATGGCCACGTTGTGAAAAGATCAAAGACCAAAGAGACGTCCCAGGTGGAAGAAAAACGCGGCCAAGGGGGTCGCGACATACGAGCCTCCTTCTCCGGATCCGGTCGCCAACTGAAAAAACGCGGTAACTGAGCGTTCAACCGAGAGGCAAACAGGTCGATATATAGAATGTACCCCAGAGGGAGGAGATGTCTGAGAACACCAGCCCGTCTAATTTCCAATCGCTGCCATCCCTGAGGTATCGAGAGTTCCAGTCCGCCTGGACATTCTGCAGACCAGGCAGATATTCCGCCACCACCGTAACCTCCTGGTTGAGACAGAAAGACCAGAACTCCTTGGCCAAGTGAGACAACATGCACGAATGGGTACCTCCCATGGAATTGACATATCGGACAGCAGACACGTTGTCCATACAAAGGCGAATGCAGGCACTGGCGACGTTCTTGGCAAAACTGCGGATGGCAAAGGATCCGGCTAACAGTTCCAGGGCGTTGATATGGAGAGAAGCTTCCTCCTGAGACCAACGTCCCCCGGTGGAGACTCAGTCGCAGTGGGACCCCCACCCGAGCAGACTGGCGTCCGAGTCGATCGTGAAGTCCGGACGTGGACCGCAAATCGCCTTCCCATTCCAAGCTTGAAGGTTCAAGATCCACCAACGCAACTCGTCCCGAGTTTCCGCATCCAGCGAGATCATATCCGCGTATGAGGCACCGGTCTGAAGGTGTGCATGCTTCAGGCGCTGAAGGGCTCGGTAATGGAGAGGGGCCGGAAACACAGCTTGAATTGAGGAGTCCTATGATCCTTGCCAGATGGCGCAGTGTGATCCGAGGGGTAACCAACGTCCTGCGTAGTTCCTTGCGGATGGACCTAAGTTTCGACTGGGGAAGGCTGAGAGTCTCTGAGACGAAATCCACTGAGAAACCGAGGAACTCCATAACTCTGGAGGGGGTTAACGAAGACTTCTCGTAGTTGATGAGGAAGCCTAATCGGGATAGAAGATCCATCGTTACCTGTAACTGTGAGAGAAGGATCCTGCGCCAGTAAGAGTATGTCGTCTAGGTAGATGATTAACCTGATCCCGCGACTGCGGAGCCAAGCCACCACCGGGTGCATGAGCTTGGTGAAGCACCAAGGGGCCGACGACAGGCCGAAGGGAAGGCAAGAGAAACGCCACATTTGTTCCTTCCAAAGAAAACTGAGAAGGTCCCTGGAAGGAACAGCGACCGGTACGGTGAGATAGGCATCTTTCAGATCCAATTTCACCATCCAATCTCCCTGGAGGAGAAGGTCCCTGAGGAGGTGAATACCCTCCATCTTGAAGTGCCTGTAGCGCACAAATCTGTTTAGAGGTTTGAGATTTATGACTGGGCGCATCTGCCCTCCTTTCTTCCGCACGAGGAAAATACTGCTGAGTAGGCCCTCTGAGGGACACGAGACCAGCTCGATGGCGCTCTTGTGAAGTAGTTCTGTTAGCTCTTTGTCTATGGCCCGAGACGCGGCCCCGGAGGATGGGATAGGAGGGGGAAACGGAATATGATGTGGGTACTGCACCAGATCTATCTGGAATCCCCGTATTGTGGATAGAACCCAACCGTCTGACGTGATTGACTCCCATACATGAGAAAAATGTTGGAGTCTGCCCCCTACACAAACTGGTGAAAAAGGAAAACGAGGGACACTTACTAAGGGGACGACGGAATCCGGAACCTCCTCTGAAAGGCCTGCGGCTAGGTGCGCCTCGGGACGGAAAGAAGCCTTGCGATTGCCTGGTGTCCTGGAATGAGGATCGCTGAGTGAAGGGTCTCTGACCGTAGGAGCCTCTGCCCGTACCATGGGCGTGAAATGCAGAGCGGCCGGCTGAACGGCCCCTGTAACCGCCGGCTCTCGAGGAAAAACGGCCCTGGAACAACCTCTTCATGGACGACTATGCCTTGTCCAGAGCAGTAAAGGCACCAACGAACTTGCCCATGTCCTTAATAAAGGACTCTCCAAACAGGAGACCCTGTGCCTCTCTCCCGGCCTCAGTGAGAGCTAGATTCACTAACTTTGGCTCTATTTTGAACAGAATAGCTTTGCGCCGTTCAATTGACAGGGAACTATTCACATTGTCCGCTATACATACAGTCAGGTCCATAAATATTGGGACATCGACACAATTCTAACATTTTTGGATTTATATAACACCACAATGGATTTGAAATGAAACAAACAAGATGTGCTTTAACTGCTGACTGTCAGCTTTAATTTGAGGGTATTTACATCCAAATCAGGTGAACGGTGTAGGAATTACGACAGTTTGCATATGTGCCTCCCACTTGTTAAGGAACCAAAAGTAATGGGACAATTGGCTTCTCAGCTGTTACATGGCCAGGTGTGTGTTATTCCCTCATTTTCCCAATTACAATGAGCAGATAAAAGGTCCAGAGTTCATTTCAAGTGTGCTATTTGCATTTGGAATCTGTTGCTGTCAACTCTCAAGATGAGATCCAAAGAGCTGTCACTAGCAGTGAAGCAAGCCATCATTAGGCTGAAAAAACAAAACAAACCCATCAGAGAGATAGCAAAAACATTAGGCGTGGCCAAAACAACTGTTTGGAACATTCTTAAAAAGAAGGAACAAACCGGTGAGCTCAGCAACACCAAAAGACCCTGAAGACAATGGAAAACAACTGTGGTGGATGACTGAAGAATTATTTCCCTAGTGAAGAAAACACCCTTCACAACAGTTAGCCAGATCAAGAACACTCTCCAGGAGGTAGGTGTATGTGTGTCAAAGTCAACAATCAAGAGAATACTTCACCAGAAGGAATACAGAGGGTTCACCACAAGATGTAAACCATTGGTGAGCCTCAAAAACAGTAAGGCCAGATTAGAGATTGCCAAACGACATAAAAAAAGCCTTAACAGTTCTGTAACAACATCCTATGGACAGATGAAACCAAGATAAACTTGTACCAGAGTGATGGGAAGTATGGAGAAGGAAAGGAACTGTTCATGATCCTAAGCATACCACCTCATCAGTGAAGCATGGTGGTGGTAGTGTCGTGGCGTGGGCATGTATGGCTACCAATGGTACTGGTTCTCTTGTATTTATTGATGATGTGACTGCTGACAAAAGCAGCAGGATGAATTCTGAAGTGTTTCGAGCAATATTATCTGCTCATATTCAGCCAAATGCTTGAGAACTCATTGCATGAGGCTTCACAGTGCAGATGGACAATGACCCAAAGCATACTGCAAAAGCAACCAAAGAGTTTTTTAAGGGAAAGAAGAGGAATGTTATGCAATGGCCAAGTCAATCACCTGACCTGAATCCGATTGATCATGCATTTCACTTGCTGAAGACAAAACTGAAGGGTAAATGCTCCAAGAACAAGCAGGAACTGAAGACAGTTGCAGTAGAGGCCTGGCAGAGCATCACCAGGGATGAAACATAGCCTCTGGTGATGTCTATGCGTTCCAAACTTCAGGCTGTAATTGACTGCAAAGGATTTGCAACCAAGTATTAAAAAGTGAAAATTTTATTTATGATTAATTATTATGTCCCATTACTTTTGCTTCCTTAACAAGTGGGAAGCACATATGCAAACTGTTGTAATTCCTACACCATTCACCTGATTTGGATGTAAATACCCTCAAATTAGAGCTGACAGTCTGCAGTTAAAGCACATATTGTTCATTTCATTTCAAATCCATTGTGGTGGTGTATAGAGCCAAAAATGTTAGAATTGTGTCGATGTCCCAATATTTATGGACCTGACTGTATGGCCCGCTGGACCCATCCCCGGAGCTCCTCCGGTTCCACAGGCGTCTTAGCCTCTCTGGCGATTTCCGCCATCTCAAAAATCTTGGTCAACGGGCCAAAAACGTCCAGGAGTTTGTCCTGGCACGCTTTCAGTGCCGATTCCAGCCCCCTTCTAGGGTTCCACCCAGATTTTGCTAAGAACTGGACCATTTTGGGGTCCACGGACGGGGTCTCGCAGACCTTGTTTGCAACAATGGGTCTAGGGCACTCGGCCTTCATTTTGTTGCAAGCCTCCTTACTCAGAGGGCAACGAACACGCGCTTCAAGGTATTGAGCCACGTGGTCAAGGGGGAGCCATTCGGCAGATCTGGGGTGGCGAAGACTGTCGGGGTCGAAAAGGGGGTCAACGACAGGATCGGTTAATACACCAGACGGCCCCTGCAATGCGTCCGCAGACGAAGCGCCAGGACACGCCGGGATGGGTGTTGGATTAGGATCGGCATGGGTAGAATCAGACAGATCTTCCTCGGGGAAATCAATATCCTCAAATCTAGCCTCCTCCTCAGAGTCGACCTCTAACTCAGTTTGCGCTCTAGCGCACTTCCAATTCCTCGCCGTTCTGCCTGGCGGGATGAGGCTCTTTTGCGCGAGGTCGCGCTCTCTGGGGTGACATTGGACTCACCAATCAAGTGTGTTCTGGAGGCGTGAGGTACCGGTAAATCGGGCTGCGCCGTGTCACTGAAAACAGTAGGGCGAGCTGAGAGGGCATCCGAGATGGATTTGGTGAGGGAGGTGGTTACGGAGCCCATAGCGGCCATAATGGCCTCAGAAACGGAGCGCTGGAAAGCATCCGCAGAAAAAACTGAGCCACCAGGTGCAGGTGTCGGAGAAGAGACAGATTCTCTGCCTGCTTCCAAACTCTGTGATGGGGTATGGCCAGATGGGTGAGACATCACTGCAGTGACAATATACCGATTCACTATCAGGCTCCTATTAAGACAGCAGAGGAGCGGTCAAGAGGGCAATAGAAATGTGGAGGGTAGTAAATCCCAGGGGAAAAACACCTAACAGCAGCTAACCTGAGGGAAGGAAAGGAACTCACAGTGGGTAGTCACCCAGCAGTGAACCGGAGCAGGGAGAGAGAGAGCGAGCCGGAGGCGTGGCCACGAATCGGAAGGAACGAGGAAGGCCAGAGGGAAAGGACGCAGGCAAAAGGAATAGAACAAGAGAAAAGGGCTACAACAAAATGGCCGCCGAACTCGCGTGGCCGGCCGTAATAGTACAGACCTCTTTTCAGGAGAGGTCATCAATAATCACATCGCTGGTGAAGGGGTATAAGTAACTCCATTTTGTCTGTTTTAAGAATGTGTATTACGATTACATCTAGTTTATGTACAGTTTCAAGTTCCCCCTTTTGTGGAATTTGAGGAATTTCCTGTCCTTGGACAGTTTCTAGGAGACCCTTACATTCCTTAGTTAAAACAGTCACACCTTATAAGGTCATCCTGGTTCAATGCATACTAGCCCATATGTGTCTATACCTGATTGGTTAAATGCTGTTACTATGAGTCATCTATTATGTTAATGCAGAGCTCATGTGTATTCATACTATAGGTTAAAACAAATGCTAACATATGATTGGATGTCAAGGAAGTTCAACCCCCCCATATATCAAGCCTTTACATGCTGTTAATAAACAGAGTGAATTGGAACAAGACACGTGTTGAATCTGATTTCACCCTCCTGGCGCCAGAAAAGACTTAATTCAAGCTTACCACCGAAAGTCTGGTGTCAGGGACACCATAGGCAAAGAGTCCAAATTGCCTAACAGGTGGGGGGTCAGACACCTGGCACCCCACTGATTAGCTGTTTTGGGCAGCCATCTGCACCGGGAAGGGTCCCGTGCACTAATGCAGCCAATGTCTGTCTTCAGCGCTGTGGTGTCCCCAATCGGCACCATGCTGGGTCATTTGCCACTTGAGGACATGTCACCACTGAACCTTTCATTGGCAGCAGCGGTGCAAGTTACACCATCCCTAGCCGGAAGTAAAGAATTCAGAGACTGTAATATTGTCAAATGAAATAGCCACCACAGTCTCAGATTTCCCTATGCACGAGGTGCTTCATAAATCTGAGATATTCCCTAGATGCTTGATATGTCATGGCCTTGTGTTGGAGGAATCAGGCTCCAGGCTGTGCTGCAGGAGCAGGTTCATTCAATGGCTATATATAGTCAAATTTTTTATTTGGACTGGAGGGTCACTTTAAGGTGTAGTGATGAGCAAATTTCTCCAAATTCCATTTTGATCAGAATTGAATCTACTTGAATCAAAAGTGCTCCAACTGGCTTGAAAATTTGTGTATGACACTGTCGTCTCCTAGGACTTATAGGGGGAGATTTATCATCGTCCTGTGCCGCCCTTGTGGCATAAAAAAAAGTTGCAAACACCATGCTTCTGACATGTTACACACTACTTGCAACAAATTTTATCATACATGGCATTTATGCACCTCTCTCGCCACTTTCTGAAAAGGGGACGAGAAGTGGACAGGGCCATGAGGCAAAACACATTTATCTTCATTGCCCGTTTTCAATTTTTTGGGGGAATGTTTAATTTACTCTCTGTTTCCAAAATTTGCTTGAATTTAGTGAACTAAAATTCAGATTCGGATCCACCTCAAAGTTTTACAAAATGTATATATAGTACTGTGTAACAGTTTTAGATGGGGAAAAAATGCTGCAAAGTATAAAATGCTTTCAAAACTAGAAGTGTTAAAAGTATTACAACAGCTTAATCCACCACAATCTTTATTTTCCCCAAAATCTGCCATCAGGGATCAATCAGGAATCCTTCATACACATTAGATTGTTAGCGGAATCTGCTGAAATGTATCTAACTTGTATGGGCAGTTTTAGTATACTGTGAATGGCGCATAACTTCTGTATGTGGGGCAAACTAAGGGGGCATAACTACTGTGTGGGACACTAAAGGGGCATCACTACTGTGAAGTGGTTCTAAGGAGGCATCACTACTGTGTGGGGTTGCACTAAGGGGGGCATATCTACTGTGCAGAAGGACTAAGAGGGCATAAATATTGTGTGCGTTGACATTGGGGACTGACTGGAATTGGGTTTGTATAGATAAGCATTGGGCGGAGTTAGTGTAAAATTTTTTTTGCCATAGCACACTACATGAGCCATTGATTTTGTCCCTTCTTGGGCTTTTTAAAAGTTGGGAGGCAGGGGCTGATTGGCTATAGACTCTACGCAGAAATTTCCCGGTGGGCCAATGCCCAGGGCCATCCAAGCCCTCCTCTGCCACTGGCAGGGTACATAATGAGCTCAAAGCTAGAGCGCCGTAATCTCGCGAAGCGTGAGCTAGCTCATGCGCAGTTCTTTCCCTGAGGCCGATGCCAGCACAGGGAAGGAACACTATGCCGACACTGCAGCTCGTGCATCGCGAGATTACGGCGCTCTAGCTTTGTGACGTCGGGGAGCAAGGAGGAGATTCGGAGGATGCGGGGCGGTGCTGGGATCCTTCACAGTGGGCGTGGCTGGGCTCAGAGTCAGAGAACGCTGGACTCATCTCTCAAGCATGGAGGAGACAGGACTCATCTCAGGTTAATTTGCATATATATAAAATCGTTTTTTTGCACAATAAAAGCACAGAGAGCTATGGGGACTGGATATTGCGGATGTGCTAGCGGCGATCTAGCAGCCCATGTCCTCAGCTCTATACCCAAAATCCAGGTGACAGGTTCCCTTTAAGTTCCCAGTCCGCCCCTGTTGGGAGGGGGTAAGAAACAAATAAATCCTCCCCAAAGTGTACCACTAGCCTAATAGATATTTTTTATGCCTGTTTTGAAATCCCCTGTGCCACAAGATAATGCTTTTGATTTACGAACAGGCACAGGCCACATCATAAATTAGGCGCATTCTCTGCCAGTCCGTGTACCTAAACTGAAACCTATGCCAGGTCATAGCTAGTCATCATTTACACCACAAAAACTGAAATAAATGATGATAAATGTTCCAGGGCTGATGGCCCTACCCTTACCTCGCTGTGCCCTTTTCATAAAATAGCAAGGGTGGAGTAGAAAAGCCATTTACACCTAGATTTAGGCCCAATGGCATTTAAAAATTTGCAAACCCATGGTTTGCAACTTTTTTGCATGAGAAAACTAGCATGGGGGATGATAAATCCCCCCAAGTGTCTGCAGGTACAGTAGACAGCTGTATAAAAATAAGACGGGATGTCCAGCTTTCCAAAAAAGACGTTGTTCTTTATTCCAAAATGACACAGGATAAAAAACAATCCAACACGGCAAGCAGGTCTACATGTTTCGGATGCTCTAATACTGATCCTTATTCATGACACATTGGTTGCTGAATGGCTACATACTTAGGGCTATTTCACACTTGCGTTCTTGTCTTCCGGCATAGAGTTTCGTCGTCGGGGCTCTATGCCGGAAGAATCCTGATCAGGATTATCCTAATGCATTCTGAATGGAGAGAAATCCGTTCAGGATGCATCAGGATGTCTTCAGTTCCGGAACGGAACGTTTTTTGGCCGGAGAAAATACCGCAGCATGCTGCGCTTTTTGCTCCGGCCAAAAATCCGGAGCACTTGCCGCAAGGCCGGATCCGAAATTAATGCCCATTGAAAGGCATTGATCCGGATCCGGCCTTAAGCTAAACGTCGTTTCGGCGCATTGCCGGAGCCGACATTTAGCTTTTTCAGAGTGGTTACCATGGCTGCCGGGACGCTAAAGTCCTGGCAGCCATGGTAAAGTGTAGCGGGGGAGCAGTGTACTTACCTTCCGTGCGGCTCCCCGGGCGCTCCAGAATGACGTCAGGGCGCCCCAAGCGCATGGATCATGTGATCGCATGGATCACGTCATCCATGCTCATGGGGCGCTCTGACGTCATTCTGGAGCGCCCGGGGAGCCGCACGGACTGTAAGTATACCGCTCCCCCGCTCCCCGCTCCTACTATGGCAACCAGGACTTTAATAGCGTCCTGGGTGCCATAGTAACACTGAACGCATTTGGAAGACGGTTCCGTCTTCAAATGCTTTCAGTACACTTGCGTTTTTCCGGATCCGGAGTGTAATTCCGGCATGTGGAGTACACGCCGGATCCGGACAACGCAAGTGTGAAAGAGGCCTTAAATAGCTGAACTTCCTAGCACTCGCAGATGGTTTGGATTAGCAGGAGTGGACACACAAATTGGGTTCCGTCTACTATCCAAATGCTATGTGAGTATAGGGGCAAAGATACATAAAGAAATAAAAAGTTGGATATGTCAAAAAACACAAACTGTTTTAAAAGTATATCTGAGCAAAGATCAGTAATGCAGGATTAAATCATGTTTACGATTTAACCCTGCTGGGACTCGGGAACCCATACAAAAAATCCAGTAGGACTCCCTGTTAAGGAGCTTACGCTTGTAGTCACCACCTCTAGCAGGAGGATTAACCCTTTCTAGGGCCCGAACCTGAAAACCTGCGGTATCTCCCTGAGGAGAGACCGCGAAATGTAGACTGGCCGCTGAAACATTTCTTTCTCTGGTATGTGGGATGTCTGAAAGGTGTTTACAGATTCTGACTTTTAAACTATTGGTTGTGCATCCAATATATTGCAGACTGCATATAGTGCAGGTAATGCAATACACCACATGGTTCGTGTAGACAGCTGCTAGCAGGAGAGTCTAATAAAGTTGCTCATTTGACACATCTTCTGGAGTCCACTTCCAACTATCCTGCATTAAACTTAAGTAGATGTTTCAGTCAGTGAATGTGGATCCACTATGCCAACCAACTGTTTGACTTTGGGCTAGTTCTGAGAGCGTTATCCTGATGGTCCCCTGGTTTTTACCCTTGAACGCGTATAGAGGGATCTGGCCTTTGTTGCAGGGAAGACACCAGGCCTTGTGGAACAGTCCTGATGTCATTGGCTGCTGACTCACAGGGGTCAGAGTCACTGGTGCCAAGGACCGAGAGATCAGGCAGCACAAGTAGTCAGGAAGTAGGCAAAGGTCAGAGCAGATAGAGTACAGGCGAATCTGTGAAACAGTTCAAAGGTTGAGACAGAAGGCTCAGGGTCAATAGAGTTAACAGGCACAGGTCGGGTGAGGTGGCAGAAAGTGTGGACACAGGCAGAAGTCGGAACAAAGACAAAAAGATTATAGCTGTTTTGCAGGGCCTAGCAAGCAACTGAAACGAAAAGGAATCTATTGCTTAGGCCAGAGATGGAACAAACAGCCCGGCATATGAGTGCTAATAAGCTCATCAGTCAAACAGCTGAACAAAGAGCAAAAAGGGTAGTTAACCCTTGAGCTACTGTAGGGAGAGGTAAAATGATTAAACACTAATACACACACAGAAAAAGAACTAGCAGCCAGGCTGCAGCCTGGTTTACAGGACAGGGCATAATCTAGGTTAGTGATGTGACACCAGTGCAAACATTTTAGGCAGGTGTGCAAAGTAAATCAAAAATATAAATTTTAATAGTTTACATTAATACTTATTTTGCAGCAGAAAAACGGCGCCCAACGTACAGCTAATAACCTTAAAAGGGTTGGCCACCATACGCATAAAAAATAAATAAAATGTCCCATATAATAACTAAAGCCACAAGGTATTTGTATCATGAGAGATATACTGTGTACATATATTTTTTCTAATATGTCCAGCACAGCATGCTCCCATTGATGAGAGGCTGTGTGGGTGGAGCAGCTTCAAAGTAAAAGTAAAGATACCAGCATGCATCACAGCAAACATCTTCAGAGGAGTGATCACATGACATCCCTGGCCAAACAAAACAAATCATGTTTTTTCTGTGTCACCATTTTCTGAAAGCTATACTTTCTTTTTTTTTTCTGTCAATCATCTTGTGCACGGGGCCAATTTTTGCAGGAAGAGTTGATGTTTTTATTGGTACCATTTTTGGGGTACATATGACTTTTTGATCGCTTTTTGTTAGGCAAGGTAACCAAAAATGGCTGTTCTGACACAGTTTTTATTTTTTGTTTTTTACAGTGTTCATCTAACAGGTTAGATCATGTGCTATTTTTATAGAGCAGGTTGTTACGGACGCGATGATATCACATATGTCTGCTTTCTTTGTTTCAGTTTTACATAATAAAGCATTAAAAAAAAAAGGTTTTTGTGTCTCCATTTTCTGAAAGACATTTTTTCTATTTTTCTGCCAATCATCTTGTGCAGGGGCTCATTTGTTGCGAGAAGAGTTGACATTTTCATTGGTCCCAAATTTGGGTACATAATATTTTTTGATCATTCAATATTACACTTTATTGTGCAAATAGACCAATAAAATTTGTTGTTTTGGCACACTTTTTATTTAATTTTTTACGGCATTTACCTTTTGGCAGAAGAGTGTGTAATATTTTTAAAGAGCAAGTCGTTACGGACGCAGCGATACCTAATTTGTATATTTTTTTTTATTTTGGCTCCGCACAATAAAAGCATTTTATAAAAAAAAAACTTTACTTTTTTTTACTTTTTTTCTTTTACTTTTTTTGACCCAGTGGGTGTGATGGCTTACAATGCACTGCAGTACACTGTATAGTGTACTGCAGGGCATTGTCACTCACAGTAAGCCTGATCAGGCTCCTGCCTTTAGCAGGAGCCTGATCAGCTATACCAAGCCACAATGTCGGCTGTTTCAAGCAGAGTGTGAGCTGTATGGTATAGCTGATACTCTACTAACCGCTTGGCCATCCTGAAACAGATTGAGGAGGGGGGGGGGTGGTGATTATTATATATACAAACATTTTAGAAGGTTCTGTCACGGACTGTGGGGATCAGAACCTTTCAGCCGGCATTAGGATCGTGTGATTGACTAGTCTGTACAGACTAGCCAATCAGAGCGATCGCTGGGGGCAGATTGGGCATGCGCTGCTCTTAGGCAGATTAGGAAAAGCAGCGAATGTGCAGTTACAATAAAGGCATGGACGAGCTTTCTCCATGTCGCGTGCAGCCATGGACGAACTAACTGCACGGCAGAGCAGGGCTCAGAGGGCGTGGCTTACTCTAAAAAGATTACCAGACATATTTTTGAAAATAAAGTATATGTGGAATCTCTTTTTTACCCTGCCTCCAACAATGTTGTGTAAAGTACTGATATAGTGGCCAACCCCTTTAATATCATGATTTCTAATAAATGGATTCTTATCATTTATCATATGTTATTATGTAGTATTATTATTGTGGACATCCGGGCCGACCTTTGGGGTGTGCGAGCTGTGCGGCCCGCACAGGGCGCCATGGCAACAGGGGCGCCTGGCAGCCGTTTGGCCGGTGTAGCGACTGCCACAAACACCACACATTGTAACGACATGCAGGACAGCGCGGCCTTCTCTCACCTCCCGGCAGCGCCCTTACTAACTCTGTTATAGCTGTTATAGCCAGTGTACATCTATACACATGACAGCTGCCCCAACACACCCAGCACTGCTATATCTCTATATGACAGCTGCCCCAGCACACTCAGCTCTGCTATATCTCTATATATGATAGATGCCCCAGCACACTCGGCTCTACTATATCTCTATATATGACAGCTGCCCCAGCACACCCAGCTCTGTTACATCTATACACATGACAGCTGCCCATGCACACTCAGCTCTGCTATATCTATATATCTCTAAGTATTACTATACAGTAGATAGATATATAGAGATATAGCAGAGCTGAGTTTGCCGGGGCAGCTGTCATGTGTATAGATGTAGCAGAGCTGGGTGTGCTGGGGCAGCTGTCATGTGTATAGATGTAGCAGAGCTGAGTGTGCTGGGGCAGCTATCATGTGTATGGATGTACACTAGCTATCAAAGCTATAAACGAGTCTACAGTAGAAGTCTCATATTTTTTCAGTCAGTGGCTATGCAGCTCTTATAGCTGTGTGGTTAAGTGCCTTGGCTCTGATACAGAAGGCCGTGGGTTTGAGTCCCAGCAGAAACCTTTCTGAAATACAGGCTAAATTAGAATACACAAGCACTGACTCCATATATGGACATACAGGCCAGAAAAGGCCTGCATTGCATCGCTGACATGGAGGTAAGTATAAGTGTTGTTGTTTTTTTAAATACCCGACTGTTACTGCCACATGGGGGGAGCGGAGGCACTTTATACTGGCACATGGGGGGATGGGGGTTGGCACCTGATACTGGCACATGGGAGGGGTTTGGCACTATGATACTGGCACATGGGGGGAAGGAGAGTGGCACTTGATACTGGCACATGGGGGAAGGATAGAGGCACTTGATACTGGCACATTGGGAGGGGGGGAGATGGCACTATGATACTAGCACATATGGGGGTGGGAAGGAGAGAGGCACTTAATACTGGCACATTGGGGGGGGGATTGCACTATGATACTGGCACATGGGGGGGAGGAGAGAGGCACTTGATACTGGCACATTGGGGGGGAGATGGCACTATGATACTGGCACATGGGGGAAGGAGAGAGGCACTTGATACTGGCACTTTTGGGGGGGGGGGGGGGGGGTGGCCCTATGATACTGGGACATGGGGGGGAGGCACTTGATACTGGCACTTTTGGGGGGGGGGGGAGATGGCACTATGATACTGGGACATGGGGGGAGGAGAGAGGCACTTGATACTGGCACATGGGGGGGTTTGGCACTTGATACTGGCGGCACATGGGGGGGTTGGCACTATGATACTGGCACTTGGAGGGTGGGAAGGAGAGAGGCACTTGATACTGGCACTTTTGGGGGGCGAAATGGCACTATGATACTGGCACATGGGGGGGTTTGGCACTTGATACTGGCACATGACCCTTACCTTTTAACACCACTCCAAAGAAGCCATTATTCTAGATTTACACCTGAAGATTACAAATAATAAAATTTCCACAAGCACACACTTCAAGAAAGTAGATACTAATAGTTATCTTGACTACAGGAGCTGCCATCACCATAGGTGGAAGAAAAATATCCTCTATAGCCAGATGAGAAGATTAAGGTGACTTTCACACTGGCGTTTTGGTTTCCGTTTGTGAGATCTGTTTCAGGGATCTCACAAGTAGTCCAAAACAGATCAGTTTTGCCCTAATGCATTCTGAATGGATAAGGATCCGTTCAGAATGCCTCAGTTTGCCTCCGTTCCGCCTCCATTACGCTCTGGAGGCGGAGCCAAACGGATCCGTCCGAACACACAGTTGAAGTTAAAGGGGACGGATCCGTCTTAGGCGGATCCGTTTCCATTGAATTTCAACATCTAAAGATGCTCAGAATGTATTTAACCTCCCCCTGCAAACACAGCGGCCATCTTGGATGCACAAGTCACAAACAGGTATGTATAGAAAAGTTCTATCTCTCTATCTCTATTTTTCTATCTTTCTTTCTCCCTTTCTGTACTTTTTTATATAAAATCTTTCTCTCTATCATGGGGGCACATAATGGCACTTGCATGGGGGTGCTTTGGCAGATGTCACCGAAGTGGTGCGGGGGTAATGGCAAGGGGTGGGGGGTGGTTGGGTCATTGAGCATGGGCCTGATTATTGCAGGGGTGGGAAAGATGTCATATAGGGGTCATATTCTAGAGCGGTGGGGTGTGCGGGGGTGGTTTATGATATTTTGGTGCGGTCATGGAATAGGTGGCCGATTGTCGAACGGCGAGGGGGGGGTGTTGGGCAGATGGGTCTACGGTCGGGCTGATTGCAATTTTGGGCGTGAACGACGCACTTTGGTTTGGTCAGTGAATAGGGGCCAGATTATTGCACGTGTGGGGTTGGGCAAATATGCCACTGATTGGGGGCAGATTGACAACAGGTGTGGCCGATTGCATGGGTGGCGGGTGTGATTATTTGTGCGGTTATTGAATAGGGGGCTGATTATTGTAAGGTTGGGGAGCGGGGAGTTGGTTTAGATGGCTCCGAGTTTGGGCTGATGGCAATTGGGGGCACAAACTACGCACTTTGGCTAGGTCATTGAATAGGGTCCAGATTATTTCACGTGTGGGGTGGGTCAAATATGGCACCGATTGGGGGCAGATTGATGATAGGTGTATGTGATGGCAGGGGGGCCGAAGTGGAACTGATTTGGTGCACGATTCATGTGGGCAGATTATGGCAGGGGGGTTTAAGTTTATGGTATGGGGGGCAGATGGCAATAGTGTGTCTGTCGGCATTTGGGCAGTTTATGGTATGGATGGGGGGGCTGGATGGCACTTGGAGTGTGGCAGATGGTACAGGTGGAGGCAAATGGCAATGAGGGTGGGCAGATGGCACTGCGATGGGTAATCAAAAACAATTTAATGTATGTTTATTAGAATTGTTTTCCTTTTTTTAGCGTCTACAAGTAAAAACAATAACAAAAAAAAGTGATTTTTGTCAAAAAATTTTACAAAAGTAATAAAAAATTTGGGATATCTATGTGAATTATGTTGTTTTGCATGTTAAAATATACTTTTGTATTATATCTCTACAGCTGTCTGAATCAGAACAAGGAACAAAACAAAGGCCTCCAAGAAGGCGTCAAAGAATCCAAGAACCGATAAGTACACGCAACAAAGTAGCATAGTTTTTTATATTCTAATAACATTCTTATTATTAAATATTATTTTCATTTTTTCTAGTCTTCATCATCGACCAGCTCTGCCGCCACGCTAGTACCATCACCTGCTGGGGCTGGCAGACAGATGCGAGCGCTGCCTGGCCCTGTCAATCAAGACTTGGAGGGAGGCGACAAAGGTGGGAGAACGGAGCCTCTAGGAGCAGGAACAACGCCCCTCCCCTGCTCCTAGAGGCTAATTAGCATATTATGCAAGTTAGATTTCTGGCGTAACGGGGGCATAGATAAAAGTAGGAATAGGCTAGTTAGGTTTAGCTGACATTAGCACATCGCTAATGTCAACTAGCTTAATAGGGTTAAATCTGGTGACAGAAACCCTTTAAGTTACTTCTCTGTTCTCTGTCCTCTCACTTCCCTTGAGGCGAATAATTGTAATGACACTGCCAGCCTGATATTAGGAATTACAATGACTGGCAAATGTTTCAAGTGTCCACTTGTAAACACATAAGTGGGTCGCTGCAGTCAGATCTTAATGATTTCTTCGTCTTCTTTTCAGGTAGAGAACATGCCGATGGCCATGGTGCTCTCAGATCTTATCATTTACACCCTATCTATGATGGTTATCAGTTTTAAATATTCAAAAGAAAACAGTTGTCTGCCGGAAGAGGAGGCACAGAAATTGGCACAAAACTAAGGTGAGTTATGTTCTCGTCTCGCAGTGATGTTGCTCTCGACTCCTCCCTCTGGTTTTGTCGTCTGGGCTCCATCACAATTAATGATGTGGGTTTGTGGTTTCACTCAGGGCATAAAATAAAATTGATTCAGGATTTTATGGACGCTCAGATGAGATTTGTCAATTGGAAATCAGCATCAATTGGTGTGGATTTGCATGCGGATTAGGTGCAGATTTAATAACTATTAGTATCTACTAGAGATATTCCAATGGGAAGAGAGTTACCAATGGGTGACACTAGATGTTGAGCATGGGCCTGATTATTGCAGGGGTAGGAAAGATGTCATAGGGGTCAGATTCTAGAGCAGTGTGGCTGATGGGGAAGGGGGGGTGTGTGCGGCGGGTGGTTTATGATATTTTGGTGCGGTCATGGAATAGGTGACCGATTGTCGAACGGCGCGCGGGGGGGGTGTTGGGCAGATGGGTCAGCGGTCGGGCTGATGGCAATTTTGGGCGTGAACGACACACTTTGGTTTGGTCAGTGAATAGAGGCCAGATTATTACACTTGTGGGGTTGGGCAAATATGGCACTGATTGGGGGCAGATTGACAACAGGTGTGGCCGATTGCATGGGTGGCGGGTGTGATTATTTGTGCGGTTATTGAATAGGGGGCTGATTATTGTAAGGTTGGGGAGCGGGGAGTTGGTTTAGATGGCTCAGAATTTGGGCTGATGACAATTGGGGGCATAAACTACGCACTTTGGCTAGGTCATTGAATAGGGTCCAGATTATTTTACGTGTGGGGTGGGTCAAATATGGCACAGATTGGGGGTAGATTGATGACAGGTGTGGGTGATCGCAGGGGGGCGGAAGTGGAAATGATTTGGTGCACGATTCATGTGGGCAGATTATGGCAGGGGGGGTTTCAGTTTATGGTAAGGGGGGCAGATGGGAATAGTGCGTCTGTCGGCATTTGGGCAGTTTATGATATGGAGGGGGGTGGATGGCACTTGGAGTGTGGCAGATGGTACAGGTGGAGGCAGATGGCAATGCAATGCAGCCAATGGCAATGAGGGTGGGCAGATGGCACTGCGATGGGTAATCGAAAACAATTTCATGTATGTTTATTAGAATTTTTTTCCTTTTTTTAGCATCTACAAGTAAAAACAATAAAAAAAAAGTGACATCTGTCAAAAAATATTATCCAAAAGTAATTAACAAAAATTTGGGATATCTATGTCAATTATGTTGTTTCGCATGTTAAAATATACTTTCGTTTTATATCTCTACAGATGTCTGAATCAGAACAAGGAACAAGACAAAGGCCTCCAAGAAGGCGTCAAAGAATCCAAGAACCGATAAGTACACGCAACAAACAATAGTTTTTTATATTCTAATAACATTCTTTTTTATTAAATATTATTTAAATTTTTTCTAGTCTTCATCATCGACCAGCTTTGCCGCCACGCCAGGACAATCACCTGCTGGGGCACGGTCATCGCGGGCCTCTTAGTCACCGAGGGGAGGTGAAAATAGAATGGACCAGGATCGGCAGCAAGTAAGTATATTTCTCTATATCTATATTAAGCAAATATTTTAAAGTTTTAACCATTAATTTTAATGGTTTATTAGGAACCTTCTACTAGATCTGCCAGGCAGGATCCCCCAGTCCCCTCCAAAAGTCAGTGGGAAAGGTTGTGGCGGTTGGGGACTAGTGTTGAGCGGCATGTCCCATATTCGAATTCGCAATATTTCGCGAATATTCTAATTAATATTCGTAAAATATTCGCGAATATTCGAATTCGCTATTATTTCGCATATGGGATAAATAGATTTTTTTAATTGCATAATGCAACTTTCTTCGATTATAATATATTCTTGTTCTAGAATATTACGAATATTCTAAAAAACCAAAATATCGCCCTAAAGCGAATATATTATTTATTTAGAATATTCAAATTATTTGTTATCTATCTTTACAGTTTTTAACATACTCCTCCCCGACAAGCGTCACTTCACTGTGTGGTTAGAATATACTATCGGAGTTTTCCATGCGTTCGTGAAAACTCAGATCCGACGGTATATTCTAACTACTGTGGCAGGGTTAATAGCATTTTTCAAATATTCGCCTAATCGATGTTCGATAATTCGCCTATTCGATAATTCGCTTATTCGCTACACCACCTAAGTTAATAATAGTGTGATGCGTATGTGCGGTTTATTGTGAGCACATTAGTTCCATTTTAAGAGCGAATTTGACAAGAGAAAATGGTGGGCAGCAAATTCCACGATGAAGAGGATGAACTCCTGCTAACTGTAAGTACAACACTTTATGTGATAACATTTTGAATGCATGTTCGAACCATATCTGTATAGTATAGTAATTAGTAAGCAATAGTGTATTTAAATATTCGCAAATGCGCAAATATGCGAATATATTTGCGCACTAAATATAACATGTCTGATTAGATATTCATCATTGTTGTAATAAGTATTGTTTTGACATCACAGCACTTTGTCTGTAGCAAGTATGTATGTATGTATGGACAGCAAAGAAATATCAAGCACATGCACATTGCATATACATTTTCCTACCACACACTGTATACCACACGCAAACACAAACACATAGGGCCAGATTTATCCTTACTCTGACATCTCACTCCACTTTCACATATGTCTAAAGTCAGTTTTAGCCAAGTCAGATTTATGATCGGCCCTTTAAGACTGTGATAAATGTGGTCTGACGGTAGCAGTTTATCCCTCAGTAAGCAGCTTTACAAAAGTCGCACGTCCTTACGAAAAAGTTGCACGTTTTTATGAAAAAGTCGCATGTTCTATTAAAAAGTCTCATAAGATAAGCATGGTCCTCACTGGAGTGAAATTGCAAATTTTTTTGCGACTTTTTTGCGACTTTTTAAATAGTCCCAATAGTAAATCTGTCTAGAGATTCATTTACATAAGAAAACACGCCCACTTTCAGAAAACTGGCGAGCATAGTGCAGAGCAGGAAAAAGTCGCAAATTTGTGCAAAGTTTTAGCGTTTGCGCATTTTTTCACCCCATTATTCTGACTTGAGCTAATGATAAATCTGGCCCCATGTCTTGTTGGTCTGGAGAAAAATTAAACATTTCTTCCTGCCATTATTTGCTGGTTCATTTAGCGTTACCCAGGGTGCACCACGGGGAGGCGAACCAGATGTACACCCCATACCGTACCGTCACTTCACTAGACAGGTACATCTCAGCTGGGCAATATCCGATTGCTCAGACCCCACACACGTACAACAGGAAAACAATTTGATCTTATATTTGTGAAAAATAAATATAATATTTCCACCTTCTTCTAACAATTAAATACATTTCGCTGTGTTTTGGATGATATTTATTAATAATCCTTGCATTTGCTAAATTTGGGATTACATGTTTGCATCTTTATCCTGCAGCGCATGTTGAAGAAGGGCTATGATAGGACCCGGAAGCAGGCCGAGAAGAAGGCGATTGTCTTGGGGGTCAAGAGGCTCCTAGAAAAAAAATTTGGACGCAGCCACGACGACATGGCAATTGTCAAAAAGTGGTCGGATCTGAAGCGGAGGCACCCGGACTGGGTCACTGAGCTCAGTCACAGAGTCTGCCCTGGTACTTTTTTTTTTATCACCCGTTACAAATTATTACTTATTTTTAACTGGTGTGAAACATAGCAAATCATCCGTTTACCTAATACATCTCTCCCTCGCTGTGAGTGTATATATATACACTGCGTGCAGAATTATTAGGCAAATGAGTATTTTGACCACATCATCCTCTTTATGCATGTTGTCTTACTCCAAGCTGTATAGGCTCGAAAGCCTACTACCAATTAAGCATATTAGGTGATGCGCATCTCTGTAATGAGAAGGGGTGTGGTCTAATGACATCAACACCCTATATCAGGTGTGCATAATTATTAGGCAACTTCCTTTCCTTTGGCAAAATGGGTCAAAAGAAGGACTTGACAGGCTCAGAAAAGTCAAAAATAGTGAGATATCTTGCAGAGGGATGCAGCACTCTTAAAATTGCAAAGCTTCTGAAGCGTGATCATCGAACAATCAAGCGTTTCATTCAAAATAGTCAACAGGGTCGCAAGAAGCGTGTGGAAAAACCAAGGCGCAAAATAACTGCCCATGAACTGAGAAAAGTCAAGCGTGCAGCTGCCAAGATGCCACTTGCCACCAGTTTGGCCATATTTCAGAGCTGCAACATCACTGGAGTGCCCAAAAGCACAAGGTGTGCAATACTCAGAGACATGGCCAAGGTAAGAAAGGCTGAAAGACGACCACCACTGAACAAGACACACAAGCTGAAACGTCAAGACTGGGCCAAGAAATATCTCAAGACTGATTTTTCTAAGGTTTTATGGACTGATGAAATGAGAGTGAGTCTTGATGGGCCAGATGGATGGGCCCGTGGCTGGATTGGTAAAGGGCAGAGAGCTCCAGTCCGACTCAGACGCCAGCAAGGTGGAGGTGGAGTACTGGTTTGGGCTGGTATCATCAAAGATGAGCTTGTGGGGCCTTTTCGGGTTGAGGATGGAGTCAAGCTCAACTCCCAGTCCTACTGCCAGTTTCTGGAAGACACCTTCTTCAAGCAGTGGTACAGGAAGAAGTCTGCATCCTTCAAGAAAAACATGATTTTCATGCAGGACAATGCTCCATCACACGCGTCCAAGTACTCCACAGCGTGGCTGGCAAGAAAGGGTATAAAAGAAGAAAATCTAATGACATGGCCTCCTTGTTCACCTGATCTGAACCCCATTGAGAACCTGTGGTCCATCATCAAATGTGAGATTTACAAGGAGGGAAAACAGTACACCTCTCTGAACAGTGTCTGGGAGGCTGTGGTTGCTGCTGCACGCAATGTTGATGGTGAACAGATCAAAACACTGACAGAATCCATGGATGGCAGGCTTTTGAGTGTCCTTACAAAGAAAGGTGGCTATATTGGTCACTGATTTGTTTTTGTTTTGTTTTTGAATGTCAGAAATGTATATTTGTGAATGTTGAGATGTTATATTGGTTTCACTGGTAAAAATAAATAATTGAAATGGGTATACATTTGTTTTTTGTTAAGTTGCCTAATAATTATGCACAGTAATAGTCACCTGCACACACAGATATCCCCCTAAAATAGCTAAAACTAAAAACAAACTAAAAACTACTTCCAAAAATATTCAGCTTTGATATTAATGAGTTTTTTGGGTTCATTGAGAACATGGTTGTTGTTCAATAATAAAATTAATCCTCAAAAATACAACTTGCCTAATAATTCTGCACTCCCTGTATATATATATATATATATTTATCCACACATCGTGGTAGTGATGTATGATGTAACCGGCTGATTTTGTACTTATAATAATAAATATATGTGTGTGTATATCTAGATAAACAGCAATCATCAATCTGTATTAGGCCCCTTTCACACGGACGGATTATGTACGGATATGTACAGGGTGCGTTCAGTGAAACTCGCACTATTTTGCAAGCAAGTTCACTCAGTTTTATCTGCGATTGCGTTCAGTTGTTCAGTTTTTTTCCGCGCTGGTACAAAGCGTTTTTCACGCGTGTGATAAAAAACTGAAGGTTTACAAACCACATCTCTTAGCAACCATCAGTGAAAACCACATCCCACCCGCACTTGCTTGCGGATGCAATGCGTTTTTTACGCAGCCCCATTCACTTCTATGGGGCCAGGGCTGCATGAAAAACGCAGAATATAGAACATGCTGCGATTTTCATGCAACGCAGAACTGATACGTGAAAAACAACGCTCATGTACACAGACCCATTGAAATGAATGGGTCAGGATTCAGTGCGGGTGCTATGCGTTCACGTCACGCATTGCACCCGCGCGGAAAACTCGCTTGTGTGAAAGGAGCCTTACAATAAAAGGCCCCGTCCATCATTACATTACATACATCCCCCACTTAGGTTAGTTTCACAATATCGGCATGGACGTCGCCAGGCTGTTCCATCATGTGAGCAGCTTGTCGGATCCGTCCTGCCGCTAGTGTACGTGTGGCCCCATACTACAGCTCCATCACCATTGACTATCAAGGGATCGTGGCGTTATTCCTGGGCATGAACATCTGCAAACCATGCCGACATGTTGTAGTTTTATTCTGTGCACCTCTCGGCATGGTTTATCGTTGCAGCCCCGGTATGACGCCCCATTCCCACTACAGTCAATGGGTCCGGAGCGGTATTCCTGAGCCACGCGTACACTAGCGGCGGGACGGATCCGAGGTTCCAGAGCTGCTGCTATTGTGAAAATAGCCTTACTTAGCATTTCTTATTAGTTCTGAGTTGTTTCTCTAAGGGCCCACTCACACGTGCTCAATTTCATAATTTATTTTTCTGAACTGAATTGAGGACCCATTCATCTCTAAGGGGGCCGCATGATGTGCGTGCCGTCTCCAGAAAAGCGGACCCGCACTTCTGGGTCCACATTTCAGTTCTTAAAAAAAATAGAACCAATATATTTTTGCACTAAATATAACTTCATCTTTTATGATGTCTGATTAGATATTCATCATTGTTGTAATAAGTATTGTTTTGCCATCACAGCACTTTTTCTGTAGCAAGTATGTATGTATGTATGTATGGACAGCAAAGTACATGTTCCTGCCACACACTGTATGCCACACACTGTATACCACACGCAAACACAAACACATAGTCTATATATTAGAGATTATTTCTTGTTGGTCTGGAGAAAAATTTAAAATTTCTTCCTGCCATTATTTGCTGGTTCATTTAGCGCTACCCAGGGTGCACCACAGGGAGGCGAACCAGATGTACACCCCATACCGTACCGTCACTTCACTAGACAGGTACATCTCTGCTCAGCTGGCCAATATCCGATTGCTCAGACCCCACACACATACAACAGGAAAACAATTTGATCTTATAACGTGAACATTAAATATAATATTTCCACTTTTTGCTGTGTTTTGGATGATATTTATTAATAATCCTTGTATTATTGTCCTCAATTGAGGCCAAGAATAGTCATATTATATTATTGCCGTTGACGTGTGGTCTTCAAAATGCGTCACGCACATTGCCAGTGTCCTTTTTTTTTTGTGTGGGTGGATCTGAAAAACACATTACGGACATTTAAATAGAGCCTAAATCCGAACGTTGTGTGATTACAGGGCTTCCAGTGCCAACTGTCCGCCGCCATATCGCCACGGCTGATTTAGATGTGGTGGAGATCTCCGCAGAGGAGGAGGAGGAGGAGGATGAGCAGGCGGGCCCCTCCCACAGTCTTATAGGTGCCACCAACCCACCTGATGTGGAGAATGATGTGGAGGTGACAGCTGAAGAGCCCGGACCCTCTGAAGGGCCGAAAACCTCTGCCCCAGCTCCTGGGGCAATAACAGTTTGGTTATGCAGTCACTTTTTGTGCTTTACATAGTGTCAGCGCCAAATAAATAACCCCATTTCAGAAACCATACACCCTCTATTTAATCCAAATTGATTCTATAAACTCTGTTAACGATTTAATTGTCCAACGGTAATCTATTAAAATGTTAAAAAATCCAAATAATTTGAGCAAATTATAGATTTCAATATATTGCATTTGAAAACATTGTAGTGTTTAAATCATAAAAAAATCTTAAACGTATTACCCAGAATATGTATTTTAGGGCTCTTTCACACTTGCGTTGTTGTGTTCCGGCATAGAGTTCCGTCGTCGGGGCTCTATGCAGGAAGAATCCTGATCAGGATTATCCCCATGCATTCTGAATGGAGAGAAATCCGTTCAGGATGCATCAGGATGCATCAGGATGTCTTCAGTTCCGGAACGGTACGTTTTTTGGCCGGAGAAAATACCGCAGCATGCTGCGCTTTTTGCTCCGGTCAAAAATCCTGAACACTTGCCACAAGGCCGGATCCGGAATTAATGCCCATTGAAAAGCATTAATCCGGATCCGGCCTTAAGCTAAACGTCGTTTCGGCGCATTACCGGATCCGACGTTTAGCTTTTTCTGAATGGTTACCATGGCTCCCAGGACACTAAAGTCCTGTTTGCCATGGTAAAGTGTAGTGGGGAGCGGGGGAGCAGTATACTTACCGTCCGTGCGGCTCCCGGTGGCGCTTCAGAGTGACGTCAGGGCGCCCCACGCGCATGGATGACGTGATCGCATGAATCACGTCATCCATGCGCATGGGGCGCCCTGACGTCATTCTGGAGCGCCCCGGGAGCCGCACGGGCGGTAAGTATACTGCTCCCCCGCTCCCCACTACTACTATGGCAGCCAGGACTTTAATAGCGTCCTGGGTGCCATAGTAACACTGAACGCATTTTGAAGACGGATCCGTCTTCAAATGCTTTCAGTTCACTTGCGGTGTTACGGATCCGGCGGGCACCTCCGGCAAATGGAGTGCACGACGGATCCGGACAACGCAAGTGTGAAAGAGGCCTTACAAACAGAACAAAGTTGTGCACAAAAACTGATCTTTGGTCGCACAGCAGGCTTCAGACTGTAAGGAGCACAATACGGCTTTACGCTAGAGGATTTAGATTAATGGTAATTGGGAGCTATGTCGCATGTTAAGAGAAGACACCCTTATGTGACCCTAGAGTTGAAAACAAAACAAAGTGACTCAATTACGCAAACTACACCCCTCAATGAATATACTAAGCAATTAGATCAATCTGCAATTTAACATAATGAGGCAACGATTGCCTTTTAAAATAACTGTTGTAATTGAATAAAAAATAAAAAAAAGGAATTTACACATTTTTTTTATTAAACAAGTGGTTACAGGACTAAATGCACCCCACATTTAGTTCCACTTTTCGCATATAATTCACCTGAACACCACCCCATATGTGAATTTATGTCATTAGCTGTAGAGTTGTAGCAGTCAATATCAGCGCTTGCAGGGGAACAAAACACTGGTGTCCCCTGCTTCACCTCTAAGGAGACAGGTGCTGTTGTACAGTCTTGTTTAGCATCGGTCACCTCCACATGACACCTCCCCCCCCCTCCCTTTCAGCTCCGTAGCAGCAATGCTTATGTCTTAGTAATACGTCCAATAGGAGAGATCGAGACAGCAGGTGTTTGCCAAAAAATTGAAAAGGCCTTATTTTATATAATTGGCTAGCTGCTCTGGACTAGTAGATCAGCTATTGGACCACGGTTAATGAGCCATTTTGTCCCCAGGGCAAATATTTTTATTTGGCACAAAAATAGTACGGTGCAGTTTCGAAAGTCAGGAAACGCTGCACCCTACAATTATATAGCAGGTGATGAAGATTATAAAAGTAACAATAATAATGGGACAACAAAAACCACAGTAATATCAAACAACAGCCATGCACAAGAACTCTTTAATCTACATAAACTAATATTATATAACACAACAAATTGAATTTAAAACTACTAAACTGTCACTAAATAATCTAATATATAACTACATTAATTATGGTATACTTTAAAAATGACACTTAAATTCTCTGCACTTAACTACATACTACACAAAATTCAATAACTGACTTATTGTTAATTTATATATTTATTTTTTGTGTTTTTATAACAGTAATCAAGAAAATTGCGACTAAAATAGAGAACATGAAAGAGAGGCATCGGAAAACAATAAAAGAATTCCGAGCCCACATTAGAAAATCGGAAATGATGCTGCAGGAGTTCCATGATCAATATGGAAAGGACCTGAAAGAACTGTCAGGCTTGCAGGAACAACTGCAAAATTTGCTTTAAAGTTATTCAATTTTTTTTTTATTAAAAAAGTTTTGGGGGCGTGGCTAACTGCCGACATGAGCGGCCGCATCTGATCTGATCTCCGGCTCCCGTTTATCATCCTGATCAATCCTGAGTACTGACACGATCAATCTGACAACAAGCAGGGCCTACAACACCACGAGAGCCCACGGAACCTAACGATGGGACCCAGCAAGGCTCAAGCAGCGGCAGAACGCCTGAAAGAATTTGCGCGCCAAGACAACCAACATATAATCCCAGGTGGGCGACCACAGCAGACAACAAAAGCCCAACAGGGATCCGGAGGGTAACGTTCTGGAACAACAACCAGGGAACACAGCTACACAGCTCCAGTGGGTCAGTATAGAAGTCCAGGCAGGAAGCTCTATATCTGGCAACCAGAGAAGTGAGAGATGGGAATATAAAGAGGTTGGGATTGCTGGACAAGAAACAGCTGAGGAGGAGAAGCTATGGATCCCTGAGTGAGCCAAAAATTATTGCAAGGCAAACCCAGAAAGCTACCATTAAGAAACAGTACTGTCTTTAGACACCCGCTGTGACTTCCTGACCCCGGGTATAACGGAGTCAGACGTGGCTCTTGACACCCTCGTGACACCATCATGATAGAAAATGGGCGATGGCTTCTTTAGATACGGCTAAGGCCTTCGACTCACTGAAATGGCTATACCTAATGAAAGCACTAGAGAAGTTTGGCTTTGGACCTAGATTTTTACAATGGATCCGGATAATATACAGGGATCCAAAGGCCAGTATCCTGGTCAATGGCACGGCCTCTTCCTCCTTTACTCTGCAGATGGGCACGAGGCAGGGTTGCCCTCTCTCCCTCCTATTGTTTGCAATTGCCATTGAACACCTGGATTTACGAATCCGCCAAGACTTGACATTTAGAGGGGTGGTGCTAGGGGAGAGACAGGACAGAGTAGGCCTATATGCAGATGACCTCATACTGTATATGAGTGAGATGGACATTTCTCTGCCACGAGCGATCGCCATCATAGAACAATTTGGGCACTTCTCGGGGTTACATATTAATTGGGCTAAGTCGGCCTTGATGCCTCTGTGGCGTTCCGATTGGCCTGAGGTCTATCACAACCTCAGAGTAGTGGACCACTTTAAATATCTGGGGATTTTCATACCAGAGAGCCGAAAGACTCATATTCTAAAAACATCGCCCCTCTAGAATCCATCTTCACTGAAAAATTTTGGTGTGGAAAACCCTTCCTCTGTCCATTATGGGCAGGATCAATCTAATTAAAAAGTATCCTATTACCCAAGGGGCTGTATATACTGGAACACGCTTGCACCCCAATATCCCGGAGTTTCTTTGACCGCCCCCATTCTCTAATGGTTCAATTTATCTGGGGAAAGGCCAGGCACAAGCTCGCTTTGAACACGCTGCAGAGATCCAAGGTGCAGGGTGGAGCGTCGTTGCCAAACTTTCATATGTATTTTCTCGCAGGACAACTGAGGTTCCTAGCTAATTGGGTCAATGAGTAACCTCTACAGATTATGGAGTATTATTTACAGCAGTACCTGGGTCTATCCAACCTATGGCCAGTACTAGAAAAGGTTGGAAATTGTTGCAAATACACAGGTTAGCGCAGCAGGTCTGGAGAGATGCCAAACTACGACAATATCAGGATTGGGCCGACACCATACCTCTGTGGGATAACCCGTTATTCCCCCACCTACAGGGAATAGAGGGAACACATACCTGGGAAGCACCCGGGATTACTGTACTGCGAGATCTATATAAATTCAAGAGAAATTTGGGATAGTACGCACCCAGTTTTTTAGATACCTACAGATCAGACACGCCCTTCAGGAACAATTTAGGGATGAAAACAGGGCCATTTCCTCTTACCCTTTAAGTGGGGTCATCAAGTCACAAGGGCCTAGAGGTATAATATCTGTACTCTACACTTACCTTCTAGAGAATCATATGTCAGCACAACCCATACTAGCCGAAACCAGGTGGAAAGGGAACATTCCACATCTCTCAACAGATGATTGGACAGAGGCGTTGGAGGCTGTCACTAACGTGTCTCCCTCGATTAATAGTAGATTAATCCACTTATTTATGCTGCATCACAGTTACCTAACCCCCATTAGATTGCACAAGATGGGGAGAATGCCCCAACCCAGTTGCCTAAGATGCTCTCACAATAGTGCTGATTTCTGGCATATGATGTGGGAATGTACACACATTAAATCATATTGGTAGGAAGTGCTTGGGGTACTTTCATCATTGGGTATAGGTCCAATACCGTTATGCCCCAAGATATGCTTATTGGGTATTCGGGATAATGACGGTTGGTCCCACTACAATAAGATATTTCTGAGCGAAACTCTGTTCCTAGCCCGCAAGGTAATTGCTCTTAAGTGGATGGTGGAAGATCTACCTACATTGGGGATCTGGAAAAGGCTAGTGAACCAGGTAATACCCTTTTAAAATGTGATATATATGAATAGAAAATGTCCTGATAAATTCCAGAAAGTATGGGGTCTCTGGTGTGAATCACATTTAACAACTTCAGCTGGACCCGCGGTCTCCATTGGTCCTTAAGCGGGTCAGAACACTCACAATCTCACACGATTTCTCTGTTTGACTCAATTTATTGTATTTTCACTGTATATGCAAAGAAACTGTTATGCCCTTTTTGCATCGAATTGCCTAAGCACAGATGATACTCTTGTACTGTATGATGTATAATACTGTATCATATTTATATGAATGTACCACAAACATGCCTTGTTACTCTTTTTCAATAAAACGAGTTAAAAAAAAATAAAAGTTTTCTTCAGTTATATTGATTCCATACTTATTTTTCTATAAGGTTATGTTTTTGTCTAATTTTAACTGCAGACTTATCAGTAAAGGAGCCTTTAGTCCACGTTCAAAGTCAGCAGGGTTCGGACAGACAACAGCAGTAGGTACATCTTAACAGTGTAGTATAAGGCCTACACATAAATATGTTTTTTGATGACAGCAGCAGCAGGTAGTGTTGTATTATGAGGCATATACATAACAAATCAACTTGATCAGCACAGCAGCAGCAGGTAGAGCTAACGTATTCTGAGGCCTACAAGTCAGTTTTAAATGTACAGCAGCAGCAGGTATTTATAGTGTTGTATTGCAGTAGGTAAAGTTAACATTGTAGGTTGATTACTAAATTTAGATTACAAAATACAAATCTACAGTCAAAATGTGTAATAAATAATAAATATATATATATAGAGTTATCAACCAAATTTTAACATAAAATAAAATTATACTTTAAAAAAAGTAGCTTATATTAAAAAAAATTGATCCAACTATCCATACTGTGATCCAAATCTCAACCTCAATAAGACAATATTGCATAGTAAAATTGGCTTAAGTTATATTAGTTCAATTTTTAAAAAAAAAATTTAACATCAAATGTGTCTGAAAAATATAAATAATTTTAAAAAAAGTAAACAATTGATGAGTCAGCAAAGAAATAACTAGCATGAATCTGATATAGTGTCCGTTTGTTAAACTGGACATGTCGGAGCATAGCTTCCTCAATAAAGACATCAATATTTTATGCAATGAGTAGAATCACTCACAAAATGGTGACATGGCTTCAAGATTATTATACTGTCAGCAGTTAATTCGGAAAGATTTAAATCTGGTATTATATTACACTAGCATGTGAAAATAATCATTATATAATTGTCAAGAAGTAAGATTACATATAAATGTATATATCTAAATATACATGTGGCAATAACGCTCCATTACCAAAACCGGATTACCACACGGATGAGTATAACGCCAGTAACACCCAACCATGTAGAGAGGTCAACACGGAAGCCAGGCATCCTTTCCAGGACAACAGACAACACCATGTTAGAACCTAAGTCCGTATTAAAATAATAAATAAAATAAAATAAAAAACTTTTATTAGGTTTATCAATCAGTCTTGTACAATGTTAAGTGCACAAAACCTTTTGAAAATGGA
Organism: Bufo bufo; assembly: GCF_905171765.1. Classification (NCBI taxonomy): domain Eukaryota; kingdom Metazoa; phylum Chordata; class Amphibia; order Anura; family Bufonidae; genus Bufo; species Bufo bufo. The sequence continues at coordinate 108,564,109 of NC_053391.1, forward strand.
AGCCCACATGCGGTCCCCACCTTGCTACAGTAAGAACCACAACATGGACGCCAAAAACCCAATTAAAGCAAAATTAAAACTTTAAAAATAAAATAAAACAAAATAAATTATTTTGGTGAATGAAGCGTAAAACCTCATGAATGTATTAAACGAAAAAGTTTTTATTCAATATATTTTCAAATCGAATTCTTGACAATATAAGATGAATAGTGCACATTCGCAAATATTAAACATGAACACCATTTTATGAGAAATATAATACTCATATTACAAGGGCTAATAAGTTGTCCATGCTGGTTGTCCTTTGCATGATCTGGACAAAAAAATTCAACGGTTAGATTTTAATACTTTACTATATTTCAGACACATTACTTGGCAGCATTAGGCCAGACAGTAGAAGGCATACAAATCAAAGGCCCAAACATTGAAGGATAACTACTGAAACCATTAAAATTTAAAAATCTGTTGTTTAAGGGCCACACATAGCTAAACTAAACTCTACAGGATCAGGGCAGACAAAAGCAGGTAAATGTAAACACCATAGTAAAAGGTCTACACCAAGTTCGCCTAACCCTGCAGGACAGGCAGCATCATAATTTAATGTTAAAATTGGAGAATAAAGAGTAATTATAACTCTGCATATTCAGGACAGACAGTTTCAGCATCAACAAGATGGAAGTTTGAAATGGTTGAGCATAAGGTCTACACATAACTTGGCATAACTCAGTAGGAAATGCATAATCAACATTTAAATCTAATGATGTAGTGTAAGGACTAAACAAAAATCAGCATGATCAGCAAATACTATTGCAGCATCAACAGGATGGAAGATGGAAAATGTCTAGTATAAGGCCTAAACATAGCTCTGAATAACTCATCAGGACAGACAGCAGCACGTTCAAAGTTAGCAGCACGAATGTGTACCCCTGAATGTGAAACCAACAGGCCATGGTAAGTCCATAAATAAAATAAGACATGTCAGACAGCAGCACGTTCAAAGTTGTCAGCAGCAATGTATACCCCTGAATGGGAAACCAACAGGCCATGGTAAGCCCATAAATAATATAGGACATGTCAGACAGCAGCACGTTCAAAGTTGGCAGCAGGAATGTGTACCCCTGAATGGGAAACCAACAGGCCGTGGTAAGCCCATAACTTAAAAAAATGCAACTCTGACAGCAGCAGGTATTCAATGTGCTGAGAAATTGTGATGACATGCATAATAATTTAAAAAAATTGCATTCTATAATGATTAATTTGATTATATTAAGATTTTGCTTCCACACCATAAATTATTGATAAATTAAGTAAACACGACGCATGCATCGGTAGTCAACAATTTATTCTTTAAAGAGGACCTTTCACTTGTAAAAACAATGTGAACTAAGTATGCTGACCTGTAGAGCGGCGCCCGGGGATCTCACTGCACTTACTATTATCCCCGGGCGCCGCTCCGTTCTCCCGTTATGCCCTCCGGTACCTTTGCTCTGTAAGTTATAGTAGGTGGTGTCTGCCCTTGTCCTGTGGGCGTCTCCTTCTCCTGGGCTGCAGCGCTGGCCAATCGCAGCGCATAGCTCACAGCCTGGGAGGTTTTTTTCTCCCAGGCTGTGAGCTGTGCGCTGCGAATGGCCAGCGCTACAGCCTAGGAGAAGGAGACGCCCACAGGACAAGGGCAGACACCGCCTACTATAACTTACAGAGCAAAGGCACTATGTTTAAAGGAGTAAAATAGGACAACAATAAAACTTTCACCGCATTACAAATACAGCTGTGCTTAATTTTTTTTTGTACTTTTATTGTAAATTATTATTCCTTTCAGTTCAAGAAAAACATACATTCATTTTGTCCTCTATAATGATGAAGTCTCAAGGGGGAGAAAATTTGATGGCTTCCATTTAGAGATAGGTTAGACAAATATATTATAGCAGTACAGACCACCGTCATATCTCTACCCCCTCTCTACCGGGAAGCTCGGCATCATTCTACTCCTCCATACATCAAAATTTTATAGGACATGATTCATGTATGTTTATCTTGAACTTAAAGGAATAATAATTGATATTAAAAAAAAAGATAAACTAATTCATTCGTAATGCGCGGTAAGTTTTACGGCAGTTTTATGTTACTCTATTAAACATTGTTCCTTCTAATGACAATCAAAAATGCACTCTGCAGAATGACAGAGAAGGTGCTCCACTTTCCCTGTCATCACCTTAAACGCCTCTTTCCCACGGGCGTGTGCGCCCCCTTGTCGTGCTGCAGCCTGCAAAATGCGGCCCGCAGTACACGAGCCCAGTACGTGGGGCAACCCCAGCGGATCGCAGACCGATTCACTTAAATCGGTACGCGATCCAGCCGTTACGCAAAAAGATAGCTCAGGAAATGCTAGCAGAATGCTTGGGTGAATAGGGAGAGGCATTACAAGTAGAAAGAGGGAGGTGCTCATGCCGCTCTACAGAGCACTAGTGAGACCTCATTTGGAGTATTGTGCGCAGTACTGGAGACCAGATCTCCAGAAGGATATCGATACTTTGGAGAGAGTTCAGAGAAGAGCTACTAAACTAGTACATGGATTGCAGGATAAAACTTACCAGGAAAGATTAAAGGACCTTAACATGTATAGCTTGGAAGAAAGACGAGACAGAGGGGATATGATAGAAACTTTTAAATACATAAAGGGAATCAACTCGGTAAAGGAGGAGAGAATATTTAAAAGAAGAAAAACTGCTACAAGAGGACATAGTTTTAAATTAGAGGGACAAAGGTTTAAAAGTAATATCAGGAAGTATTACTTTACTGAGAGAGTAGTGGATGCATGGAATAGCCTTCCTGCAGAAGTGGTAGCTGCAAATACAGTGGAGGAGTTTAAGCATGCATGGGATAGGCATAAGGCCATCCTTCATATAAGATAGGGCCAGGGGCTATCCATAGTATTTAGTATATTGGGCAGACTAGATGGGCCAAATGGTTCTTATCTGCCGACACATTCTATTTCTATGTTTCTATGAGCTATATTTTTGAAGAATGGAATTCCTGGACGACTACACACGGAAAAAGACCATAGTGCTTCCTTAGGGTTCCGGGTTGTAGACAAGCCAAGCATTTTAAGTATTATTTTGCACCATGACTTGCAATAGTTCATCCAGGATGCGCATTGGACCCAAACGCCTGTGACACCCACAGCAGCCAGGGGAACGCAGAAGAGTCTTCGATGATGAGAAGGTGAACTAATCCAGGCGCATGAGCAGGGGACACTTCAAGACCCTGGCCGAGGATAGCTGGCTTATCAGTGCCTTCTGTGCTCAGACGGGCACAGGATGGATAGGTCCTGTTGTGGGCCTGGAGCCCAGCGTGTGTGCGGTGAAGATCATGTATGGGTGTGGAGAGCGGCCGTACCCATTACTCCTCACAGACAAAAGGAGGATGAGATAGCCGCTGATAAACACCACCACTACTAGTGCCCTCTGGCATGTAGGAATCATCACACGGTTAGGCTGTCTGTGTAGCCGCAGTGTTCTTATACTGACTCAATATGCTTTGAAGAATAAATTGTTGACTACCGATGCATGCATCGTGTCTACTTAATTTATCAATAATTTTTGGATTGGCAACAATCAATTTAAGTTGAATTACATTAAGTAAATAAATAAATAAATCTAATATATCAAATCATTAAAATAAATTATTTTAAAATAACAGCTTTAATTAAAAATAATATATACATCAATAATAAGATTTAATAATTCATAATTCCTACACAACAATAAATACAAATTAGACAAATTTTTTAATTAAAAATGTATAATATATAAATAAGTAAATAGATAATTTTTTTTTTTTTTTTTAAAAACAACGTAGTTTAGGAGGGAGAGACAAGGAGAGGGGTGGACAAGGGACCCTTCAACTGCCTGAACCGACAGCGGGGGCCAAGAAGTCACTGCCGATCCAGGACTCGTTCATTTTAATGAATGTAAGTCTGTCAACTGAGTCTGTGGACAGACGGGTCCGCTTGTCCGTGACCACCCCACCTGCCGCGCTAAATGTCCGATCAGACAGTACGCTGGATAGGGGGCAAGATAGTAACTCCAGCGCATACTGATCAAGCTCACGGCAGGTGTCCAGCCTGGCAACCCAGTAGTCCATGGGGTCGTCGGTGCTCATGCTGTCGGAAGCACCAACTGACCCCATGTAGTCTGCCACCATGCGGGCCAGCCGCTGGTGGTGGCTGCTGCTGCTGCTACTGGGTCGCGCAGGCTGGTAGAACGACCGCATCTCACCCATAAGGTCACCTGCTCGGCTGGTGCTGCTGGTACCAGCCACCTGCTGGGTGAGATGGGCGGGGATAACTGGAGCGTGAGGCCGAGGGTTGGCCTGCTCCAGCCGCTTGATCAGACAGGCCTGCAGTTGATCCATCCGGGCCTGTCTACGGCTGGCTGGGATGAACTGCTCCAGTTTCCCCTTGCAGCGAGGGTCTAAAAGGGTGGCCAACCAATAATCTTCCCTCTCCTTGATTATCTTGATCCGGGGGTCCATCCGGAGGCATCGCAGCATGTGGGCAGCCATAGGGAAGAGGACAGCCCGCTGTGATTGTTCATGGCTGCCCAGGACCATGACCTCTTGGTCCTCCTGCTGCTGTTGCTGCTGCTCCCGGTCAGAGCTGCCCCACGCCCGGACTAACGGTGCCCCCAACACCGTCTCTCCCTCCTGACCAGTCTACAAATTCTTCTTCCTCCTCCTCGTCCTGGGCCTGGTCTTGTTGGAGCATTGCTGCCTCCTCTTGCTCCACCAAGGCACTCTCCCCAGCCTCGAGCAGGCGATCTAGTGTCCTGTCCAGCAGGAACACTAAGGGGAGCACGTCATTGAGGCCGACATGCTCCCCGCTGACCATCTTGGTCGCCTGCTCAAATGGGGCCAACACGTGGCAGACCTGCTGTATCTGCCCCCACTCTGCATTAGTGATGTATGGGAGTGGGTGTGCTGGCCCTGGAGTGCCTTGGTCCAGCAGGTATTCCCTCACCGCCCTTCGCTGCTCCCACAACCTCTCCAGCATGTGGAGGGTGGAGTTCCACCGCGTCACACTGTCCACAATCAGCCTGTGAGGTGGCAGGCTGTTGTCCTGCTGCAGTTTGGACAGGGACGCGGCAGCAGTTGGGGAGCGTCTAAAGTGGCTGGCAATCCTCTGTACCCTTGGCACAATGTCACTCAACCCTTCGTATGTTCGGAGGAATTTCTGCACAACTAGGTTGAGGACATGTGCCATGCAGGGCATGTGTCAGTGGCGTAGGGATCGCAATAGCAACCATAGCAGTGGCTATGGGGCCCTACGCCACTGGGGGCCCGTCCGACTGCATTCAGTTTTTTTTATTTTTTTATTAACACACACAGACACTACACACAGGCAGCCAGGCGGTGGCGTAACTACCGGGGAAGCAGCTGCTTCGGGCCCGACAGTTTATTTTCAAGTTAGTTAAATATCGATGTCTTAATGTTCAGGGCACCCTTCACAGCAGCGGTCTTAATGTTCAGGCCCCCTCGCTAATGTGATCTAATCTTACTGTATTCTAAAGTCTCCTGATGTGTCTGGGATTCGAACCCACAACCTCCAATGTATCAGTGGCAAAGCATTTACCCTCACAACCATAAAGGAGGCATTGCAACTGATTGAAAAAATTTGACACTTCTACTGTTATAGCTGGCTAAGTGTACATCTATACATATGACAGCTGCCCCAACACACCCAGCACACCCAGCACTGCTATATCTCTATATGACAGCTATCCCAGCACACTCAGCTCTGCTATATCTCTATATATGAGCAGCTGTCATGTGTATAGATGTACAGTTAGCCAGCTATAACAGTAGAGGTCTCATAATTTTTCAGTCAGCAGCAAGGCAGCTCTCATGGGCTAGTGGTTAGATGCTTTGCCTCTGATACAGAAGGTCGTGGGTTCGAATCCCAGCAGAAACCTTTTCTGAAATACAAGCACTGACTCCATATATGGACATAGAGGGTGGGACACAATACAGGGAGGGACACAGGAAGAGGCTGCATCGCATCGCTGACATGGAGGAGGGATCTGTGGATGGCACTGTTTAGGGGAGGGGGGATCTGTTGATGGCACTGTTTAGGGGAGGAGGATCTGTGGATGGCACTGTTTAGGGGAGAGGGATCTGTGGATGGCACTGTTTAGGGGAGAGGGATCTGTGGATGGCACTATTTAGGGGAGGGGGATCTGTGGATGGCACTATTTAGGGGAGGGGGATCTGTGGATGGCACTATTTAGGGGAGGGGGATCTGTGGATGGCACTATTTAGGGGAGGGGGATCTGTGGATGGCACTATTTAGGGGAGGGGGATCTGTGGATGGCACTATTTAGGGAGGGGGATCTGTGGATGGCACTATTTAGGGGAGGAGGATCTGTGGATGGCACTATTTAGGGGAGGGGGATCTGTGGATGGCACTATTTAGGGGCGGGGGATCTGTGGATGGCACGGGGGGGGCCCATACATTTTTTTTGTATGGGGCCCATGCATTTCTAGCTACGCCCCTGGCACGTGTGTTAGACTGCCAGCATGGAGGGCGGCGAGTAGGTTGCGAGACAACCATACCTGCCTGGAGCCTTCGGGGTGTCAGCCACTTCTGGACCTGAGCCTGTAGTGCGGCCAGAACATCAGGTCCAGTGTGTCTCCGTTCCCCTAAGCTCACAAGCTGGAGCACGGCCTGGCAGCGGACGTGCACCACACTTGCGTAGCTACAGGGACGCTTGCTGGGGGGCTCAGCAGCAGTGGAGACAGTGGCTTGTGGGGGGAGAGCAGCAGTTCTCCCCTGGACACCCCGGGGCGGCACCACAAAGTCAGATGCCGCTGATCCCTCCCCGGCACCTCGGAGGGATACCCAATGGGCAGTAAAGCTGATATAGCGTCCCTGCCCATGCCTGCTGGTCCAAGCATCCATTGTGAGATGCACCCTGTCACTGACAGCATGATCCAGCGACAGGGATACATTCTGCACAATGTGCTGGTGTAGGGCAGGGACGCCAGTCCTGGCAAAGAAATGGCGGCTGGGGACACGCCATCTGGGTTGTGCCTGCTCCAACATCTGCCGGAATGGATTGCTGTCCACAAGATTGAAGGGCAGCAGATGTTGGGCGATAACCCTTGCCAGGAGCCCATTGAGTGAGCGCACGCGTCGGTCCCCTGGGACATAGGGCGCGGTGCGTTCAAAAAGGTTAGCAGCCGTGGGCTGGCGCCGGACGGCAGTGGAGGCAGAGGTCTGGCTGCCGGTACCAGTACCTCTAGGAGAGGGAGCGGGGGAGTGGGAACGCCTTGTTGGAAGTGGTTGGGGTGGCTGCAGAACAGTGGCAGGAGCTGCTGTCCCCTGCGCACTGCTGGTGGCGCCACTGCTGTGACCACCCCGCATCTGTTCCCACTCCCGCCAGTGGTTGACTCGTATGTGCTGGGTGAGGGCAGTGGTACCCAGCTGAGCCGCAGACCTCCCTCTCCTCACCCTGCCATAGCACAGATTACAAATGCTAATTGTGGCATCATCTGGTGCCAGGGTGAAGTAAGCCCAAACAGGCGACTTACGCACCACCCTCCTGTCAGATGGGGCGGTGCTGACTTGCGCCTGCTCGGGCTCGGTGCGGACAGGTGGAGCTGGCTGCTGCTGCCTCCTCCTACTGCCATTACCAGTGGAGCCCCTGACGCTGGGCTCACTGGCAACCTGTCGCACCATTTGCCTTTGGTGCCTACCTTCCTCCTCATCAGTGCTGCTGATGCCTGACAAGGGAGGTGGCACCCATTCTCTATCACCCTCCTCTTCGTCCCCCGATATGTCAGACACAGGGCCAACCAGTGGTGGACTGAGGGGAACAGCAGACGTGGGGCCCCTGACCTGGCTCCTCTGTACCCTCGCTGACGCCTGGGTCTGACTAGGTGTGGGGTTTCGATGGCTGAAACCGCCCGCACCTGTTGGAAGGGATGTCACTGGGGTACATACAGGTGGTACCCCCTCCATCTCCTCCTCCATCCCTTTCATAAGGTCCTGACCCTCAGGACTGAAGTGCAAGTCAGCCTCCTGCATTACCTCCCCCAAGGTGTCCCTCTCACTGTCGCTGTCAAACAGGAGCAGGGACGATTCTTGGGGGCTGGGGGTTGGTCCTACAGGAGACGAACTGCTGTTCGGAGCCGGGGCAGAGGACTCTGTGGCACTGGCTTGTGCCACGAGAGACAACTTCCTCGGCATCCTGAGAGGTAATTCTCCTGCTGCCAGTTGCAAAAAAATCGCGAATAAGGCGGACGCCCCTGACACCTGCGTCAGCACCTCGGTGGGTAGAGGAGCGGCCCCGTGCTGGCAGCTGTCCAGCACTGGGACCAACTACTCTCCTACCCCTGCTGCTTGATCGTGAAGACCTCTTTTTTTTTTTTTTTATTTAGACAAAAATTAAATTATATAACGTGAATTAGGGAAAAGGTTTATTGGGATGGGGACTGTGGTACAATAAATAAAACAAAAATTATATATAATAAATCAAAGAAAATACTTTTATTTTTTTTTAAACTAACAAAGGACGTAGACACTGACGCTGACAATACACTTAGTAATAACCAGTAAAAGAAAAAACACTAAAAATAAACTTCTATTTTTTTAACTAACTAACAAAGGACGTAGACACTGACGCTGACAATACACCGAATAACCAGTAAAAGAAAAAACACTGAAACTAAAACTTTTTTTCTTTTTTTTTTTTTTAACTAACAAAGGACGTAGACACTGACACGACACAAACTAAACAGTAATAAACGAAAACTAATAAACTTTTTTTTTTTTTTAATTACAGACACTAAACTAGAAAACTAAAAGAAAAAACAACTAAAGCCTACACTATAACTAACCTACACCCTTCACTAGAAACTATCAGCTACACTATTCACTAACCTAAATAAATGATTATATTTCTCCTAACTGTACCCTACAATACACCCTGCATTAGAAACTATCAGCTAACTAATCTATTACCTAACCTAAATAAATGATTATATTTCTCCTAAAACTGTACCCTAATCTTTACCCTATCAGCTACACTAACCTACCCTATCTAACACTATCAGAATCACTAATAAATTCGATTTAGAATTTGCTTTTAAAAAAGCAAAGCACTGCACAGTTCCAAGCTCCTCTCTCAATCACCACCACATGAAACTGCACAAAATGGCTGCCGTGACAAAATCTTATATAGTAATGGGGTGGGAAACTTTCTGATTGGTTGCTAGGGATGTTGCTAACCTGTTTGACTCCTTCTCATTGGCCCACAATCTAAAATAAGGGAGGGATTAGTGTCCTCACGAAAAGCCGATATTCGCATGTGCGCTAATATAATCACATTACGAAAATTCGCGCCTCAATCACTTACTCGGCAATATGAGTAAGATCTGAGCTTTTGGACTTTTGGGAAACAATCGAGATACAGTGGGGGGTGATGAAAGTAGTTTACAGAGTACAGATCAATGTAATCTGTACGGTGGAAACTAAAATAAAAAATACGAATATTCGTAAATTGAATTTTTCGAAGTTCTAAATATTCGCGAATATGGTGCTATACTATATGAATGCAAAGCCCTTTGCCTCTCTGTTCTGGGACAAGTGCCGATATTCGCGTGTGCGCTAATATAATCGCCTTACGAAGATTCACACCTCAATCACTAATATATGAATGCAAAGCCCTTTGCCTCTGTTCTGGTACAAGTGCCGATATTCGCCTGTGCGCTAATATAATCGCATTACCAAGATTCGCGCCTCAATCACTTTCTCGGCAATGTGAGTAAGATCTGAGCTTTTGGACTTTTGGGAAACAATCAATTATATGTGTACTGTAATTTTCTGGAAAAAAAATAAAAAAACGAATATTAGTTTTTACGAATATATAGCACTATATTCGAAATATTCGCGAAATCGCAAAGTTACGATATTCGCAAAAAAAAAAACGCTTTTCGAATATTCGCGCTCAACACTAGTCCTGACGCAGGTCGTTATATATAGTATGGAACTGTCCCTTCTGATGACGCTGAGCGACAATAGGATGAATCCACTGTCTCCTCCTCCTCCTCTCCGGTTCTTCTTCCAGCATCGCTGCTTGCTGACCAAATAACCAAATAGGAGCCAATGGAAAATAACTCCATTTATATTCTTCGGCATAATATCGTTGTAGAGAATGCAAGAAAAAAATGCCTATATAAAGCTAAATTTTCACACAGAGCTCTTTACCACTCGATGAACCAAACAAAATGGCGCCTGAGCTGTCACATAACTTGACTTTTATTCACTTTTTTTTTACTTTTTCAATGATATCCTAACAACTTTATTAGCATATAGAAATTTATACATATTTCCGTTTTTTGCGGATCCGCAAAAAAAAAGATGACATACGGAAACATTTTCAGGAACAACGGATCTGCAAAAAACGGACCGCAATTCGGGTTATAGAAATATACCGACGTGTGAATGGACCCTTATACTGTCTTCTTGATCTTAGACTCATTCTGTCTGCGCAGTGACTCCTATCTCCAAGCTTGTTGCGCTACACCTTTTCACTGTTCCATTCTCAAAACACTGACTCTGTGTGGTTCTAAACGGACAGCTAAATAGAAGCCCACTGCTTGTGTTGTCTACCAAAGGAATCCAACTTTATTTTATAAACTTTTCTTACAAGTTTGTGTTTTTGTGAAACTGAAATACAATACAATAACAACATATCAGTATACATAGTATAAAGTAGTATAGCATAAATAACAGTTGTGCTCGGATCGGCTCATGCTGAGAGGGTACCCTACCTAAGCCTATACTCCACCCCCCCAACCTAGAAGCAGCAGAGTTATGCCGGAACTGCTTATCGAAGGGTAGCCTAAAGGGGCCAAAAGAACCATGCATAGGAGTTTGAAAACTTGATAACAGAAACTGCAGACCAAAACTCGAAAGCCAATGATATTTCGTATAAGGATCCGGGATATTACGCATGGAACACGCGGAACTGCGACGACCCAACCGTTTGATGACATGTACTGGCACCTTATGCATGGACGCCGCCGCTGCCGCGCCCATGCGGGAGGAATGTCCTGTGATCCAGCGAGGACCGACCCCTGAACCTGTCAACTAACCTGAATGTACGTAAGAAAGGCCGCGGTGGTTAGCCGGGCATTGCCTAGTTCGAGTACGGGAGAACATGCAGCTTGGACTAAATACTACGCAGCCAAGCCTCCAAGGCCTGCACCGGACACCATCTGCTGTGCGTGGGAAAGTATCTGACCGCCACTGATTGCCCCGGCCGTGACGTCTTGGACGAGGCCAAGGTGAGGACATAGATGGACCCGCGCCGGATGAGCTGACTTTTCCGCAAGCACCCAGCCAGCGTATTGGTGCCCATGAGCTCGCCTGACCTGAGGAATCCATGGAAAGCCAGGTACAAGGCTGTTTCTACCAGAGCGCTAACCTGCGGCCCGAACGGTTTGCCCCTGCAGTTTGCCTGTCACGGCCTGAACAAGCTACCGGTAAATGGCTGACGCCCATGTCGTTTCACAACAGACAACTTGCGCAAACCCTTCAACGCCGCTTTGATCGGGTGGGCGGAGAAGAGTGACGGTAGGTCCGGATGTAGCCTGTACCAATGGTGCTGAATACCTGCCATGTATAGTTAACAATGTTTAATTGAGAGTGGCAAAAACCCCGACAAAGCCCAATAGGTGAGTGATAGGCCCCCGGCCAGCGGCCGGGTAGGTGTTCTCATATCTCTGAAACAGGCGCCAAGCTGTCTTGTAAGCCCTCAGAGTATCACTGGCCAAGGAATTGGCCATCAGTCTCTTAGCTATGGTGAGATGGGAGACTAGTCCCAGCACAGCTGGGCCTGGTGAGGAATTATTTATTTTTTTTTTTTTTTTTTTTTTTTTTTTTTTTACCTCCATGCGTGAGAGACTCTAATGGCGGAGTCATATGTGTAAAACTAAAACGGAGAAGCTCTGCGTGAGGGACTCTAATGGCGGAGTCATATGTGTAAAACTAAAACGGAGAAGCCATGCGTGAGAGACTCAGATGGCGGAGTCATATGTGTAACCTAAAACGGAGAAGCCATGCGTGAGAGACTAATGGCGGAGTCATATGTGTAACCTAAAACAGAGAAGCCATGCGTGAGAGACTCTAATGGCGGAGTCATATGTGTAAACCTAAAACAAAGCAGCCCTGCGTGAGAGATTCTAATGGCGGAGTCATATGTGCCAACCTAAAACGGAGAAGCCAGGCGTGAGAGACTAATGGCGGAGTCGTATGTGTAAAACTCACACGGAGAAGCCATGCGTGAGAGACTCTAATGGCGGAGTCATATGTGTAACCTAAAACGGGGAAGCCATGCGTGAGAGACTCTAATGGCGGAGTCATATGTGTAAACCTAAAACGGAGAAGCCATGCGTGAGAGACTCAGATGGTGGAGTCATATGTGTAACCTAAAATGGGGAAGCCATGCGTGAGACTCAGATGGCGGAGACATATGTGTGAACCTAAACGGAGAAGCCATGCGTGAGAGACTCTAATGGCGGAGTCATATGTGTAACCTAAAACGGGGAAGCCATGCGTGAGAGACTCTAATGGCGGAGTCATATGTGTAACCTAAAACGGAGAAGCCATGCGTGAGAGACTCTAATGGCGGAGTCATATGTGTAAACCTAAAACGGAGAAGCCATGCGTGAGAGACTCAAAAATGTAATTTGTATTTTTTTATTTTTTTATTTTCCACTATCAACCACTTAAGCAGCTCCCGAGCCTTACCCCCCAGCCGCATGGGGAGCTCACGCTGCTCCCTGGCAGAATGCACCAGTGCGGGGGAGCCCCCCTCCTCAGCTAGGGCCGACCCACCGCCGGCTGGACACTCGTACCGCGTGGGGCGCAGCGCCACTCCCTGGCAATGTGCATCGGATCAGAGGGAGCCCTTCCTTTACCGTGGGCCCCGGCCCCCGCTGGTTTGAACCGTGTGCCGCGTGAGGAGCCGCACAGCTCCCTGGCATTGTGCGCCGGTGCGGGAGTGCCCCCCCTCACCTAGGGGCTGGTTATTGTGACTGGAACCTGCTGGGAGACTGAAGCCTAACTGGACCTACCTGTGACCGTGAAGGCTGACCTCCCAGGCCGTGGCTGACCCACGTGCGTAGTCGTGACGCAACTACCCGTAGATGCCCACCCAGTGCCTGTAGTTAACGGGAGTGCGACCGAGTCTGTGGATGTGACCGACTAGCCCCTGTAGTCGTGAGGGGACCCTACATCGAGAGTAGCGGTAACGGACCATCGCCTGTAGACGTGGTAGTATTACCTCATGAGTCTGTTGACATGAGACTAATGCCTGCAGCCGTGGCCGGTCTTAATAATGAGTCTGTAGTCGTAACGGATTTGTGCCTGCAGTCGTGGCAGGGCTTTAGAGCGGGTCTGTAGTCGTGACAGACTGATGCCTGCAGTCGTGGCAGGACTTTATAACGAGTCTGTAGTCGTGACAGACTGATGCCTGCAGTCGTGGCAGGGCTTTATAACGGGTCTGTAGTCGTGACAGACTGTTGCCTGCAGTCGTGGCAGGGCTTTAGAGCGGGTCTGTAGTCGTGACAGACTGATGCCTGCAGTCGTGGCAGGGCTTTATAAGGAGTCTGTAGTCGTGACAGACCTGGCAAAGCAACATTCCTATCTATACCATTATTATTATTTTTTTTTTTTTTCTTTTCCCCCCCACCAAAGGCCACGACTGTAGGCGCCACCCTGTAAGAGATGCGCCAGAGGCCTGGACATAATAGTCCACCATCCCCCGTCCCCCAAGCCTATGCAGGAGAAAAGAGGGGGTTGGCCCCCGCATGCACCACCCCTGACTCACCTGGCGGCCATGACAGCCACGAACCCCACTGTATCGTAAGTTAGCCCACCACCTGTGGACCTGAATAACCAAGGACAGACGTGTGAGTGAGCGCACGCCGGCTGGGCGACCCTTCACTCATGCCACCGCTCCCTAGCTAACCACCGGATTATTGTGACTGCGCCCGAACCAACCCCCTGACTGACCGTATGGGCTTGCGGGCTGCCCGGCTGCGTGCGCAAAGTGACGTGGCCAGCCCCCCTCCTTGAAGCCCTCTTTATATTTGATCCTTGAACATATTGCAAATTTATTTAAATTTTTTTTTTTTTATTTTTTTTTTTTAATACTCCTGCCTTAGTACCTAGCCACTGTGCCTGAGCAGAGGAGCCCTGCACCTGGACTGCAGTACCAGTATGGGCCTGTAGGTGTCACCCTCTATCAAGCCAGGACCTGCTGGAGCGCAGCAAGCCAGTGATTCCCTTCTAGGTTAGAATTAACCATTGAAATCATAACTTGTTATACAGTGCACATGTCTGAGTATCTGCTTATCTTGTCTTGCCTGAGTTTGGCGCAGTAAAGAAGACGAGTTTATTCTGCAGCGGATTCCTAGACATGACTGAAAGTCACATAAGCATGTCCACCTTCACTGCCTCGCTAATTGTAATTACCAGGAGAACGTGCATCAGGATCGGCTGTGAGGGATTTGCGCTCCGCCATGTGGAACATTGCATCCCGTGCCCACCGCTATCGACTATTTGTACAGGGAAAGCCGCGGCGTATTAATCGCCTATAGGTTTCGGCTTCCGCCCCCTGATCCTGCAGCTGGACCTCCGCTTACTGATTGCAGCTAATGAATAGATCCCTGTGTGAGCGGACGGCGTTTTCCTCTACGGCGGAACGAATGTTTATGTTCTGATACGGGAGTGAGTGATATATAACGCTGCGTCGTGGAGCCGACGGCCGGCGTGACCGATGCTCAGGGTATGCGAGCGGACGTCGTGACCCGTCGCTGCTGAGCCACAGGTGAGGGGTGCCCGCCTGGGGGACGCTGCATGTGGGAGCGGGGGTGCTTAGCGCAGGGCCTGGAGCGGATCGGGGTGCCTGTCTCGGGGTGCCGGAAGCGATCGGGAGTGCGGGCAGTCTCCAGCGCAGCTGGGGACCGGCGGCACGCTCGGCAGCCCCACATGTTATACATAGCGAGACGGGTGTGCAAGCCACCCTACCTACCTAATCACCGTAGCGACGAGCCCGACGCAGCCGATCCCCCGATCCTCCAGTGACGCATGCCCTTCTCTGGCACCAACCCACAAGCCGATTCGAAATCGTTCGAACCGACAAGTGGGGGGAGGAGGGCCAGGTTTAAATAGTGAACGCCCCGCCTCCCCTCACACAAATGCGGCACTCTTAATTGCCTACCACATAACACAACAGAAAGGCACTTACAGGTGATAATGTCTCAAGCCCCTTGGGAGAGAAGCAGATAGGCTGCATCCATCGAGAATAGCAATCTAAAATGGTTGAAGACACTTCCTAAACGAAGGGTCACTGCCTGCCTGAGTGATTTGCATAACCTGGGTAAGGCTGCCACTCACTTTTGCAACTAGATGGCAGTGATAAACTACATAGCCTATATAGATAACTATAACTTAATTAACCTGTAAAGGAGCACATAGAAGAACAAGAAGGCATGGAAGTGATAATATGACTCCCACAGAGCCCTGATCTCAACACCAAGTCTGTCTAGGATTACATGAAGAAACAGAAGGATCTGAGCAAGCCTACATCCATATATGATCTGTGGTTAGTTTTCCAAAATGTTTTGAACAACCTCTCTATTGGGGTCATTTATTAAGACCGGCGTTTTAGACACTGGTCTTAATAACCCTGCCCTAGCGCTTGATGGGCCTAAGTTATGTAGAGGCGCCGGCCTCTATGCCTAAAACAGGTGTAAAAAATGATAAATGAGAGGGGCCTGCCCCTTCCCCACCAAAGCCACGCCTATTTTTTTTAGAACTGGCATAAGTGGCGTGGAAGGAGAAGAAGTCGCTGATTCAGCTGAAAATCCCCTTTGTGACAGATATATGCCAAAAAGTGGTCTATATCTATTATTAAATAACCCCCTGCATACCTAGAAAAATTGATGCGGTGTGGAAGGCAAAGGGTGGTCACACCAAATATTGATCTGATTTTAATTTCTCTATTGTTAATCCATCCATTTTCGTTTTGTTTATGGGACTGAGCTATGCCTAGGCCATCTGACTGATGAACATGACGCCACTTGCCTAGAAAGAGGCCGTGTTGCTTACCGGAGCACCAAGGTCTCTTCAACCAGCTGATCGGTGAGGTGCCAGGACTCAGACCCCACGATCACATACTGATGACCTGTCCAGAGGATAGGTCATCGATATAAAACATCTTCATATCCCTCTAGGCTAGAACTGTTCTATGTTTTAGATGCAATGACCTACTGTACCAGCAGAGGGAAGCAAATGCATACAATGTGGTAAACTACAGCTACAGCATATGGTGATCCTGCACACAAGTATAATTGATAGAATACATCCATACACACATTACATATTTCAACAAAAGGGAAAAACAGTGCATCAATAACGCTAAAAGTCTGAATACTAAGTGGGAGGTTGAACAAGAATGGCACTTTCTGCGCCGGTCTTTATATCCCCTGCGCTGATACGCCTTATTAATGACAAGGCTTAGCCCCTGCAGTCCGTGCGACTAACCAGAAATCTACGACAGCTCAGAACTGCCGTAGATTTCTGTCTCTATTTACGCCAGAAAACTGCGGCTGGCCACGCCCCCTTCCAACCTTCGTCACATCCCCTTTTAGAAAAGTGGCGAGGACAGCCAAAAAGGGGAGTTAAGCTAATTTTTCTCCAAAACAGCAGGACTTGTTCCCAGTATGCCATGGACCAAAAATGTAAAGACAATTGGTGAATCAGGGACAGGGTCTGCTTCTAACTTGTCATTGTTAAATACCACAGGACGCCCTATACATGAAAAGTCTGAAGACCTAAACTGAAAACAGAACATCCTCTTGCTCCTCTATTTGCGACTTCTCCCCGCTCACACCAGGTTTAAAATTGTGGGCGGGGAAGGGCTGGCAGGCCCCTCTCATTCATCATTTTCTATCCCTGTTTTAGGTGTACAAAATGGTCTAAATGTAAGACAGCTCGGAAGCTGTCTTACATTTCGAACTGGTGCTGGATGCTCTGAAGTTATGGAGAGGCCTGCGCCTCTTCATAACTCCGGTGGATCCACTGCCAGCTATGGGACTTAATTAAGACCAGCATCTAAAATGTCGGTCTTAATAAATGTGCCCCTTAGTCTCTATCATATTTCTAGAGGTGGCAGTAAAAATTAGTTTTATTGGCTAGGGCCGCATTTTCCAGGACATTTCCTCTTTCTGGGACCTAAAAACATTTTCCAACTGCCAATTATAAGTTACCAAAAATATTCAGGATTCTCACCGCGAGGAGAAGGGGCGCTGCTGGGCGGACACTAAATGAGTGCTTACAGCTTTCAAGTGTCCTCCTTTTTGAAAACCATAATATGACCACCCTACCCCAATGTCTTTTCCTTTCTTAAAGGGGTTATCCCATGACTAATGTAAAAAATGAAAATCAGACATCATATACACTGCTCAAAAAAATAAGGGAACACAAAAATAACACATCCTAGATCTGAATTAATTAAATATTCTTCTGAAATACTTTGTTCTTTACATAATTGAATGTGCTGACAACAAAATCACAAAAAAATAAATAAATGGAAATCAAATTTTTCAACCCATGGAGGTCTGGATTTGGAGTCACACTCAAAATTAAAGTGGAAAAACACACTACAGGCTGATCCAACTTTGATGTAATGTCCTTAAAACAAGTCAAAATGAGGCTCAGGAGTGTGTGGCCTCCACGTGCCTGTATGACCACCCTACAACGCCTGTGCATGCTCCTGATGAGGTGGCGGACGGTCTCCTGAGGGATCTCCTCCCAGACCTGGACTAAAGCACCTGCCAACTCCTGGACAGTCTGTGGTGCAACGTGGCGTTGGTGGATAGAGCGAGACATGATGTCCCAGATGTGCGCAATTGGATTGAGGTCTGTGGAACGGGCGGGCCAGTGCATAGCATCAATGCCTTCGTCTTGCAGGAACTGCTGACACACTCCAGCCACATGAGGTCTAGCATTGTCTTGCATTAGGAGGAACCCAGGGCCAACCGCACCAGCATATGGTCTCACAAGGGGTCTGAGGATCTCATCTCGGTACCTAATGGCAGTCGGGCTACCTCTGGCGAGCACATGGAGGGCTGTGCGGCCCTCCAAAGAAATGCCACCCCACACCATTACTGACCCAATGCCAAACCGGTCATGCTGGAGGATGTTGCAGGCAGCAGAACGTTCTCCACGGCGTCTCAAGACTCTGTCACGTCTGTCACATGTGCTCAGTGTGAACCTGCTTACATCTGTGAAGAGCACAGGGCGCCAGTGGCGAATTTGCCAATCTTGGTGTTCTCTGGCAAATGCCAAACATCCTGCACGGTGTTGGGCTGTAAGCCCAACCCCCACCTGTGGACGTCGGGCCCTCATATCACCCTCATGGAGTCTGTTTCTGACCGTTTGAGCAGACACATGCACATTTGTGGCCTGCTGGAGGATATTTTGCAGGGCTCTGGCAGTGCTCCTCCTGTTCCTTTTTGCACAAAGGCGGAGGTAGCGGTCCTGCTGCTGGGTTGTTGCCCTCCTACGGCCTCCTCCACGTCTCCTGATATACTGGCCTGTCTCCTGGTAGCGCCTCCATGCTCTGGACACTACGCTGACAGACACAGCAAACCTTCTTGCCACAGCTCGCATTGATGTGCCATCCTGGATAAGCTGCACTACCTGAGCCACTTGTGTGGCTTGTAGACTCCGTCTCATGCTACCACTAGAGTGAAAGCACCGCCAGCATTCAAAAGTGACCAAAACATCAGCCAGGAAGCATAGGAACTGAGAAGTGGTCTGTGGTCACCACCTGCAGAACCACTCCTTTATTGGGGGTGTCTTGCTAATTGCCTATAATTTCCACCTGTTGTCTATCCCATTTGCACAACAGCATGTGAAATTGATTGTCATTCAGTGTTGCTTCCTAAGTGGACAGTTTGATTTCACAGAAGTGTGATTGACTTGGAGTTACATTGTGTTGTTTAAGTGTTCCCTTTATTTTTTTTGAGTAGTGTATAACATGACAATCTTTTTCTAACAAAGCTAGAACCAGCCCTATACCTCACACAATCATTGCTCTGCTAGATTTATATCAATCTGAAAGCTCAAGGGGAGTGTCTTTTCTGCTGGAGCTAAAGGGGCATGTCTCAGCTCTCCCTATCACAGCTCAGGAGGCAGCTGAAGGATGAAACTGAGCGTGTGCGGCCATCTCAGTGAGCAGGTCAAAGATATAAGGAAAAAAACTAACCGCAGGTGGCGCTATACAGATACATTTCATTGAATAACTCAGTGGCTATGCCAATTTTTTTAAGTAACGAACTATCGTCTTGACTTCACCTTTTGTGGGATGGGATCTACTGAACATTTGCCGAAGATTCATCCGGTTGCACCACACAGACTCAACCATTGTCTATCGCCCAAAAATATTAATATTGGCCAACTTATTTCCAGATGATTATGGTTGTCCAGCAGACTTTCAAAATGATCATTTGTTTAACGCAAATTACCTGAGGAGTGTCTGTGTTGATTGAAATTGTTCATTTTGAACAACTTTTCACTAATGTGTATGGGCACCTATTATTCTACTGTGCCAATACTACTGTGATCATAAATGGTGTCATAATTACCCCTTTGATATTTTTAACTCTGCATTTTTGTTCTGAAATACTGTACATCTGAGAAAATTACATTAATATTAGTTTATTGAAGTTTGAGCTGTACGATTTCAACACTTGGTGAGTCTGACATTTACATTATGTAGTAAAGCCATTCAGTTGTAATGTGCTGAAGAATAATGCCAGGAGGGTGGTGGTGGTGGTAGGTGGAGGTCAGCAGAGACAGCCTGGCTTCTGGATAATGGACCATTGTTCTGTACATGGCATTACTACAGCGCTTATTGTGATGAATGTGACTGTAACACTGAATGACACAGGAAAAATATAGATGTGAAATGTCCAATATGTTAATTTATTTAAATATCTCATTTGACAGGGTGCTTGGTCTGTCTAGTTAAAGCCTTGATACAGGGTTGGAGCTACCACCGGTCTGGGCCTCATTCCCTGCCTGTGCTCTCCACATCAGGTGCGATGCAGTGACAGAGAAAGTCACACAGGTACAGCAGCATTCTATAAAGTAACCATGCATGATCTATATTCAAACTAATACTTCATCTAATATGCAATCAGAGGTTCTTAGTAGATCTATTTTTTGATCAAAAAGTATCTGGGCCCATCCGCTAGCAGCAAGGTAACCTAGTCACAGATGGGTACCTAACTGTAAACCTATTTTGTGGGCATTAAGTTTCAAGGAGAGCTTAACCCATAAAAAAATACTGCAACTGCTACCATTATTACCTCTCAGGGTGAGCAGGCAATCACTGGCGTAACTATAGGGGTCACAGCAGTCGCAGTTGAGACCGGGCCCCTAAGCCAGAAGGCCCCCTTGTCAGTGGTGCTGTATTTTTCCCTTTATAAGATATAATGCATCTTATAAAGGAAATATTAGCGAGCGCTTCCATTATAGAGGAGTGAAGCGCTGTGAGCTCTGTACTTACCTCTCTTCCTGCTTGCCCTTCTCAGGTCCCACGTTGCTGTGTCCTGGCTGCCTGCACCGTCAGGACGAACAGAGCGCTCTATGACCTGACGCTGCAGGCAATCAGGTGACTGTGCAGCGCGGGTCCCGAGAAGAGAGCCAGGAGCGAGAGAGTGGTGGTAGGAGAGGTAAGTCAATTTATTCATTTTACAGTCTGATCTGAGGTCTGATATGGGGGTCTGAAGGGTCTAATGGGGGTCTGGAGAGGTCTAATGGGGGGTCTGGAGGTCTATTGGATGTCTGATTGGAGGTCTAATGGGGGTCTGATATTGGGGTGGGGTCTGACATGGAGGTCTAATGGGGTTCTGATCTGAGGTCTAAAACAGGTCTGATATGGGGTCTGACAGAGGTCTAAAGAAAATCTGGTCTGAGATGGGGGGGGGTCTCATCTAGGGTTTTATATGGGGGTTTGATCTGAAAGGTAAGGGGCTATTTTTTTGTACTGGTGCACAATATAATGGGGTATTTTTTACTGGAGGACTATCTGTGTGGTACCAGTATTTTCAGGGGGACTCTTTACAGGATAGTAAATGGGGGGCACAGCTGACACAGTATTGGGGGGCTGGATGGGGTGTTGAGAAGGTGGGGAGGATGATGGAAAAGTAGGAAAGTAAGATGTCTGTTTGTTAAATCCTAGTCTGATCTGAAAGAAGATGAGGAAAGAGAATATCTACATCAGAGGAGACGTCACTGGATGTAAGAGGTACATATGTAGGTCTGTATGACCCTCTATGTTCTGTAGTGCTGTATGTAATGTTTTCCAAGTATGTCTTTAAAGGGGCTGTCCGTTTTTTTTCGTACGAGCGCTGCCTTCTCTGCTTTGTTAACCTGCTCCCCACTGCAATTGCGAGCAGATAAACAGAGCAGAGAAAGCAGCTCTCATATTAGTGCTGCCCTCTCTTAGTGCTGCTGATTGGCGATCCTGAGGATTGGTCATCAGAAGTAAAAAGAGGACAACTCCTTTAACAGTAGCACTGACGTTTCAATTTTTGCCTCAGGCAGCAGAAAAGCTAGGTTCTCCAGTGCTGAGGGAAGGGGGTGGGGGGCCCAAGCTGAACTCTTGCACCACAGCCTTTAGCTACATCCCTGCAGGCAGTGACCTGTTGCGTCACTCTGTGCCAGCAAACCTTCCATGAGCAGGAGGTGCATGGTCAGCCATAAACATCACCTTAGGCTAGTTTCACGCTAAGGCCTCCTGCACGCGGCCGTTCAGTGCATTGGGGACCGCAATTTGCGGTCCCCAATGCACAGGCAACGTCCGTGCGGCGGCCGGGACGGATTGAGACCCACAAAAAAATAGAACATGTTGCGGACCCATTCAAGTGAGGCGGGGAGCACACGGCCAGTGCCCACATATTGCGGACCCGCTGTTTGCGGGCCACAATATGGCCACGACCGTGTGCATGAGGTCTAACAGTGAGATCCAGTAGGGAACTGCTTGCCGGGTCTCTCTGGATCTGGCATTACCGGAAACTACATAATTGCCATCTGGCCCTATTAACTATACTGGGGACCACCGGAGATCCGGCTGAACCCGGCAAATAAAAAAATATGTTAAACTTAAACCGTTGCATGCATATGCGCTGCTGCAAAAAAAACCTGAATAAGGCCTCATGCACACAACCGTTTTTCGGGTCAGCATCCGGGCCGCAGTTTTTGCGGCTCGGGTGCGGACCCATTCACTTCAATAGGGCCGCAAAAGTTGCGGACAGCACTCCGTGTGCTGTCCGCATCCGTTGCTCCGTTCCGTGGCCCCGCCCAAAAAAATATAGCATGTTCTATTCTTGTCTGTTTTGCGGACAAGAATAGTTATTTCTACAATGGGCCGTCCGTTCCATTCCGCAAATTGCGGAAAGCACACGGACGGCTTTCGTTTTTTGCAGATCCGCGGTTTGTGGACCGCAAAAAACGTAACGGTCTTGTGCATGAGGCCTTAATCAGTGCATCCTGCATGGTAGAACAAAAACGCAGGTGCGCATAGTGTGATGATGCAGTGACATCATCGTAAAGAAAAAAATGGGGGTCAGTCAGAATATCCCAATACACAGGTGCATGTCGCCATGGCTAAAAGCAAAAACAAACACAATGCAACAGCACTCTGCAATAGTGCCATACTCACTATAGAAAATGTACTAATGCTACGTTATAAATGCGAGATTCTTGCCAAATACATTTTGTACAAAATTATTTGTACCTGTCCGGCACTGACAAGGCGATCTCTTTAGGACAAGAACCTACACTAAATACTACCTTGGTGTCGTACTGGCCTTCATTAAATTCGGGAAATGCAGGTTCTACATGCATGCTGAGCCCACACTGTATTATACCTCTTTTGGTGCCACAATGGCCTCCAATAAATGCAGGGAGTTAGTACATTTTCTATAGTGAGTATGGGATTATTGTATTTACTTTATTATGTGTGTTTGCAGAGTGACATCATCATGCCTGCTGGGCTGAATAGAGGAGCGCAAGGGCCCAGGATCATCCCTCGGCCTGTGTTCTCTCCTACTCAGCCGAGAAGGCATGATGAAGTAGCTGCATTGCGTCCGTTGAAGTGTGGGATGTACTCCATTCATCAGGGGAACAGGCTAGGTGGGTATTACTATTTTTTTTATTGTATTAACACGACCAGGACTTCACTAATGTAAAGGGGAGCACTACTGTGAGGGGGGACTAAGGGAACAAAACTTCTGTGTGGGATACTGAGAGATAATTCTGCTGTGAAGGGGGCATGATTACTACGCTCGACACTAGGATGGCATAACTACTGTGTGGGGGCAGTAAGGGGGCTTGATTACTGCGTGGGGGCACCCTACTGTTTTTGAGCACTAAGGGAACATTCTACTATGTGGAGACACTAAGGGGGCATTCTACTGTGTTTATGCCCTAAGGGGCACATTTTTAGGACCGGCGTTTTAGACGCCCATAGCTGTCGGTGGATCTGCCGAAGTTATGAAGTCGCAAGCCTCTCCATAACTTCGGCGCATCCAGCACCAGTTCTTAATGTACGACCACTTCTGAGCAGTCTTACATTTAGACCATTTTTTAAGCCTAAAACAGGTGTAGAAAATGTTGAATGAGACGGCCTACCAGCCCTTTCCCGCCCACAATTTTAGACCTGGTGTGAACGGTGAAAAGTCGCAGATAGCTGCGCACCAGTTAGTTGCCTTAAATACGTCTATATATTCCACAGTGTTTTACAATCAGGGGGTTCAAGTACAAACAGAGTCTTAAAGGGGTTGGCCACTCTGTATTTGCTACTACTGTGTGTGAAGCAGGGAACAAGTTAATTTCCTAATATATGTCATTAACCCCTTCAAGACCCTGCCATTTTTCACCTTAACCACTTCAGCCCCCCTAGCTTAAACACCCTTAATGACCAGGCCACTTTTTACACTTCTGACCTACCCTACTTTCACCGTTTATTGCTCGGTCATACAACTTACCACCCAAATGAATTTTACCTCCTTTTCTTCTCACTAATAGAGCTTTCATTTGGTAGTATTTCATTGCTGCTGACATTTTTACTTTTTTTATTAATCAAAATTTAACGATTTTTTTGCAAAAAAATGACATTTTTCACTTTCAGTTGTAAAATTTTGCAAAAAAAAACGACATCCATATATAAATTTTTCTCAAAATTTATTGTTCTACATGTCTTTGATAAAAAAAAATGTTTGGGTAAAAGCTATAGCGTTTACAAACTATGGTACAAAAATGTGAATTTCCGCTTTTTGAAGCAGCTCTGACTTTCTGAGCACCTGTCATGTTTCCTGAGGTTCTACAATGGCCAGACAGTACAAACACCCCACAAATGACCCCATTTCGGAAAGTAGACACCCTAAGGTATTCGCTGATGGGCATAGTGAGTTCATAGAACTTTTTATTTTTTGTCACAAGTTAGCGGAAAATGATGATTTTTTATTTTTATTTATTTTTTCTTACAAATTCTCATATTCCACTAACTTGTGACAAAAAATTAAAACTTCCATGAACTCACTATGCCCATCACAAAATATCTTGGGGTGTCTTCTTTCCAAAATGGGGTCACTTGTGGGGTAGTCATATTGCCCTGGCATTTTAGGGGCCCAAATGCGTGCAAAGTAGTTTGAAATCAAAATCTGTAAAGAATGGCCAGTGAAATCCGAAAGGTGCTCTTTAGAATGTGGGCCCCTTTGCCCACCTAGGCTACAAAAAAGTGTCACACATCTGGTATTGCCGTACTCAGGGGAAGTTGGGCAATGTGTTTTGGGGTGTCATTTTACATATACCCATGCTGGGTGAGATAAATATCTCGGTCAAATGCCAACTTTGTATAAAAAAATGGGAAAAGTTGTCTTTTGCCAAGATATTTCTCTCACCCAGCATGGGTATATGTAAAATGACACCCCAAAACACATTGCCCAACTTCTCCTGAGTACGGGGATACCAGATGTGTGACACTTTTTTGCAGCCTAGGTGGGCAAAGGGGCCCACATTCCAAAGAGCACCTTTCGGATTTCACAGGTCATTTACCTACTTACCACACATTAGGGCCCCTAGAATGCCAGGGCAGTATAACTACCCCACAAGTGACCCCATTTTGGAAAGAAGACACCCCCAGGTATTTCGTGATGGGCATAGTGAGTTCATGGAAGTTTTTATTTTTTGTCACAAGTTAGTGGAATATGAGACTTTGTAAGAAAAAAAAAAAAAAACATCATTTTCCGCTAACTTGTGACAAAAAATAAAAAATTCGAGGAACTCGCCATGCCCCTCACGGAATACCTTGGGGTGTCTTCTTTCCAAAATGGGGTCACTTGTGGGGTAGTTATACTGCCCTGGCATTCTAGGGGCCCTAATGTGTGGTAAGTAGGTAAATGACCTGTGAAATCCGAAAGGTGCTCTTTGGAATGTGGGCCTCTTTGCCCACCTCGGCTGCAAAAAAATGTCACACATGTGGTATCGCCGTATTCAGGAGAAGTTGGGCAATGTGTTTTGGGGTGTCTTTTTACATATACCCATGCTGGGTGAGATAAATATCTCGGCAAAAGACAACTTTTCCCATTTTTTTATACAAAGTTGGCATTTGACCAAGATATTTCTCTCACCCAGCATGGGTATATGTAAAATGACACCCCAAAACACATTGCCCAACTTCTCCTGAGTACGGCGATACCAGATGTGTGACACTTTTTTGCAGCCTAGATGCGCAAAGGGGCCCACATTCCTTTTATGAGGGCATTTTTAGACATTTGGATCCCAGACTTCTTCTCACGCTTTAGGGCCCCTAAAATCCCAGGGCAGTATAAATACCCCACATATGACCCCATTTTGGAAAGAAGACACCCCAAGGTATTCAATGAGGGGCATGGCGAGTTCATAGAAATTTTTTTTTTTTGGCACAAGTTAGCGGAAATAGATTTTATTTTTTTTTTCTCACAAAGTCTCCCTTTCCGCTAACTTGGGACAAAAATTTCAATCTTTCATGGACTCAATATGCCCCTCAGCGAATACCTTGGGGTGTCTTCTCTCCGAAATGGGGTCACATGTGGGGTATTTATACTGCCCTGGCATTCTAGGGGCCCTAAAGCGTGAGAAGAAGTTTGGAATATAAATGTCTAAAAAATTTTACGCATTTGGATTCCGTGAGGGGTATGGTGAGTTCATGTGAGATTTTATTTTTTGACACAAGTTAGTGGAATATGAGACTTTGTAAGAAAAAAATAATAATTTCCGCTAACTTGGGCCAAAAAAATGTCTGAATGCAGTCTTACAGGGGGGTGATCAATGACAGGGGGGTGATCAATGACAGGGGGGTGATCAGGGAGTCTATATGGGGTGATCACCCCCCTGTCATTGATCTGAATGCAGCCTTACAGAGGGGTGATCAATGACAGGGGGGTGATCAGGGAGTCTATATGGGGTGATCACCCCCCTGTAAGGCTCCATTCACACGTGTATGTGTTTTGCGGATCCGATCCATGTATCCGTGGATCCGTAAAAAACATACGGACATCTGAATGCAGCCTTACAGGGGGTGATCAATGACAGGGGGGTGATCAGGGAGTCTATATGGGGTGATCACCCCCTGTTATTGATCACCCCCCTGTAAGGCTCCATTCAGACGTCCGTATGTGTTTTGCGGATCCGATCCATGTATCAGTGGATCCGTAAAAATCATACGGACGTCTGAATGGAGCCTTACAAGGGGGTGATCAATGACAGGGGGGTGATCAGGGAGTCTATATGGGGTGATCACCCCCCTGTAAGGCTCCATTCAGACGTCTGTATGTGTTTTGCAGATCCGATCCATGTATCCGTGGATCCGTAAAAAACATACGGACATCTGAATGCAGCCTTACAGGGGGGTGATCAATGACAGGGGGGTGATCAATGACAGGGGGGTGATCAGGGAGTCTATATGGGGTGATCACCCCCGTCATTGATCACCCCCCTGTAAGGCTCCATTCAGACGTCCGTATGTGTTTTGCGGATCCGATCCATGTATCAGTGGATCCGTAAAAATCATACGGACGTCTGAATGGAGCCTTACAGGGGGGTGATCAATGACAGGGGGGTGATCAATGACAGGGGGGTGATCAGGGAGTCTATATGGGGTGATCAGGGGTGAATAAGGGGTTAATAAGTGACGGGGGGGTGTAGTGTAGTGTGGTGCTTGGTGCTACTTATTACTGAGCTACCTGTGTCCTCTGGTGGTCGATCCAAACAAAAGGGACCACCAGAGGACCAGGTAGCAGGTATATTAGACGCTGTTATTAAAACAGCGTCTAATATACCTGTTAGGGGTTAAAAAAATCACATCTCCAGCCTGCCAGCGAACTATCGCCGCCGGCAGGCTGGAGATCCACTCGCTTACCTTCCGATCCTGTGAACGCGCGCGCCTGTGTGCGCGCGTTCACAGGAAATCTTGCGTCTCGCGAGATGACGCATATATGCGTGACTCTGCGCAGGGCTGCCGCCTCCGGAACGCGGTTAGGCGGTCCGGAGGCGGTTAAAGAGGACATTTCACTTGTAAAAACAATGTGAACTAAGTATGCTGACATATAGAGCGGCGCCCGGGGATCTCACTGCACTTACTATCATCCCCGGGCGCCGCTCCGTTCTCCCGTTATGCCCTCCGGTACCTTTGCTCTGTAAGTTGTAGTAGGCGGTGTCTTCCCTTGTCTTCTGGGCGTCTCCTTCTCCTAGGCTGTATCGCAGCGCACAGCTCACAGCCTGGGAGAAAAAGGAGAAGCAGACGCCCACATACGCCGCTCTATATGTCACCATACTTAGTTTGCATTGTTTTTACAAGTGAAAGGTCCTCTTTAAGGACCAGGCGATTTTTAGCAAATCTGACATGTCACTTTGTGGTGATAACTTTAAAACGCTTTTACTTATCCAGGCCATTCTGAGATTGTTTTCTCGACACATATTGTACTTCATGACAGTGGTAAATTTGAGTAAAAAAATAAAAAATTTATTTATAAAAAAAATACCAAATTTACCAAAAAAAATTAAAGATTAGCAAATTTCCACATTTCAATTTCTCTACTTTTATGATAGTAATACCTACATAAATAGTTATTACTTTACATTCCCCATATGTCTACTTCATGTTTGGATCATTTTGAAAATTACATTTTATTTTTTGGGGACGTTAGAAGGCTTAGAAGAAGTTTAGAAGCAAATCTTAAAATTTTTAAGAACATTTCCAAACCCCAATTTTTTCAGGACCAGTTCAGTTATGAAGTCGCTTTCTGGGGCTTACATATTATGAGGGCATTTTTAGACATTTGGATCCCAGACTTCTTCTCACGCTTTAGGGCCCCTAAAATCCCAGGGCAGTATAAATACCCCACATGTGACCCCATTTTAGAAAGAAGACCCCCCAAGGTATTTAATGAGGGGCATGGCGAGTTCATAGAATTATTTTTTTTTTGGCACAAGTTAGCGGAAATTGATTATTTATTATTTTTTCCTCACAAAGTCTCCCTTTCCGCTAACTTGGGACAAAAATTTCAATCTTTCATGGACTCAATATGCCCCTCAGCGAATACCTTGGGGTGTCTTCTTTCCGAAATGGGGTCACATGTGGGGTATTTATACTGCCCTGGCATTCTAGGGGCCCTAAAGCGTGAGAAGAAGTTTGGAATATAAATGTCTAAAAAATTTTACGCATTTGGATTCCGTGAGGGGTATGGTGAGTTCATGTGAGATTTTATTTTTTGACACAAGTTAGTGGAATATGAGACTTTGTAAGAAAAAAACTTGGGCCAAAATATGACGTGTCACTTTGTGGTGATAACTTTAAAACGCTTTTACTTATCCAGGCCATTCTGAGATTGTTTTCTCGACACATATACTTCATGACAGTGGTAAATTTGAGTCAAAAAATAAAAATTTTATTTATAAAAAAATACCAAATTTACCCAAAAAAATTAAAGATAAGCAAATTTCCACATTTCAATTTCTCTACTTTTATAATAGATAGTAATACCTCCATAAATAGTTATTACTTTACATTCCCCATATGTCTACTTCATGTTTGGATCATTTTGAAAATTACATTTTATTTTTTGGGGACGTTAGAAGGCTTAGAAGAAGTTTAGAAGCAAATCTTAAAATTTTTAAGAACATTTCCAAACCCCAATTTTTTCAGGAACAGTTCAGTTATGAAGTCGCTTTCTGGGGCTTACATATTAGAAACCACTCATAAATCACCCCATTTTAGAAACTACACCCCTCAAGCTATTCAAAACTGATTTTACAAACTTTGTTAACCATTTAGGTGCCCCACAAGAATTAAATGAAAATGGGAATGAAATTTCTAAATTTCACTTTTTTTTTTGCAGATTTAAAATTTTAATAAATTTTTTCTGCAATCCATCAAGGGTTAACAGCCAAACAAAGCTCAAAATCTATTACCCTGAATCTGGAGTTTACAGAAACACCCCATGTGTGCTCAAAAACTGATGTATGTATGCACAGCAGGCTTCAGAGTGGAAGCAGCACCATATGACTTTTGGAGAGCGGATTTAGCTGAAATGGTAATTGGGAGCTATGTCGCATATGAAGACACCCAGAGGTGGCCCTAGAGTGGAAACCCCCAAAAAGTGATCCCATTCCGGAAACTACACCCCTCAAGGAATATTTCAAGGTGTGGTGTGAGCACTTAGACCCATCAGGCGTTTCACAGAATTAGGAAACGCTTGGCTGTGAAAATGAAAAATTTACATTTTTTGCAGAAAAAGTTGCTTTACACCCACATTTTACACTTTGACAAGGGAAAACAGGACAAAATGCACCCCACATTTTATTCCCCATTTCCCCCCGAATATGGCAACATCCCACATGTGCTCAAAAAATGATGTATGGATGCATGGCAGGGTTCAAAAGGGAAGTAGTGCCATAGGGCTTTTGGAGGACAGATTTTGCAGGATTGGTTTTTGGGATCTATGTCGCATATGAAGACACCCTGAGGTACCCCTAGAGTGGAAACCCCCCAAAAGTGACACCATTCTGGAAACTACACCCCGCACGGAACATTTCAAGATGTGTACTGAGAACTTTGTCCTCCAATGTGATTCATGGAATGGGCTGTGAAAATGAAAAAATATTTTTTTTCAGAAATATGGACTTAAGGCCCAAATTTTCACTTTTTATAAGGGGGAACTGGATAAAATGCACCCCCTAATTTATTGCCCATTTTCTCCTGATAACAGCAACACCCCATATGTGCTTGTGTACTGCTATATGGGCGTACCACAGGGGTCAGAAGGAAAGGAGCACCAAATGGCTTCTGGAAGGCAGATTTCTGCGGAATAATTGACAGGCGCAATCTTGCAATTGAACACACCCTAAGGTGGCCCTAGCGTGGAAAACCCTAAAAAGTGACCCCATTCCTGAAACTACACCCCTCAAGGAATATTTCAAGGTGTGTAGTGAGCACTTAGACCCATCAGACGTTTCACAGAATTAGGAAACGCTTGGCTCTGAAAAAAAAAAAAATGAACATTTTTTTCCAGATAAAGTTGCTTTACACCCACATTTACCACTTTCACAAGCGGTAACAGGACAAAATGCACCCACATTTTGTTCCCCAATTCCCCCCGAATACGGCAACACCCCATATGTGCTCAAAAAATGATGTATGGCCGCACAGCAGGCTTCAGAGTGGAAGGAGCACAATATGGTGGTTAGGAGAGAGGATTTAGCTGGAATGGTAATTGGGAGCTATGTCGCATATGAAGACACCCTGAGGTGGCCCTAGAGTGGAAACCCCCAAAAAGTTACCCCATTCCGGAAACTACACCCCTCAAGGAATATTTCTAGGTGTGTAGTGAGCACTTAGACCCATCAGACGTGTCACAGAATTAGGAAACGTTTGGCTGTGAAAATAATTTTTTTTTATGTTTTCCAGAAAAAGTTGCTTTATACCCACATTTTTCACTTTCACAAGGGGTAACAGGACAAAATGCACCCTACATTTTGTTTCCCATTTCCCCCCGAATACACCAATACCCCATATGTGCTAATTTTTTTTATATATGGCGGGGGCGGAGCCTAGCTGCCGACTGTGATGGACGCATGAGTCTGTACCTCTTTCACAAGTGCGGCTCAAAACCACCATCATTGCGTACTGACGAGCCTCAGACATGGTCAGAACGGGTAAAGACCGTCCAGGGGACCATGCAAGCAACC
The DNA here is from genome assembly GCF_905171765.1 of Bufo bufo. Lineage (NCBI taxonomy): Eukaryota > Metazoa > Chordata > Amphibia > Anura > Bufonidae > Bufo > Bufo bufo. The sequence goes on from NC_053391.1 coordinate 108,595,478, forward strand.
CGAAGTGGGTTACAAATCAGCCGGACATACAAAACTGCTGGAAAAAGCAGTCCACGCTTACCGCTGGAGATATGCCCAAGATGCTAGCGTGGGAGACCTGGAGGCTAAATTGGACAGATACAGCATTGCGGAGAGCGAGGGAGGTGAGTCTGCATCGGCTCCCATAACTAAAACCTTCCTCCAAGCTATGAGGCCAGTGTTAGAGAAGTTAGGCTACTTTCACACTGCCGTTTCTGGGTCCGCCTGTGAGATCCGTTTCAAGGCTCTTAGAAGCAGCCCAAAACGGATCAGTTCAGCCCCAATGCATTCTGAATTGATAAGGATCCGTTCAGAATGCATCAGTTTGCCTCCGTTCAGCCTCCAGCGTTTTGATGTCCGTCTGACGAAACTGAGCCAAACGGATCTGTCCTGACTTACAATGTAAGTCAATGGGGACGGATCCGTTTTTACGGACACAAAATGGTGCAATTAAAAATGGATGTCAAAACGGATCCGTTTGCATTATCATATTTTTGTTCATGGTAATGCACGTAGACACCTCACAAATATTATCAGCAAGAGAAAAACAACCAATTCAGTATGTGGACTCTGATCTGCAATTCTATCAAGATATTGCGCCGGCAACCCTTGCTAAACGAAGGTTACTTCGGCCATTACTGGAGATCCTGAGATCAAAAAATATTAAGTACACATGGCTCTTTCCGTTTGACCTAGCTGTCTGGATAAAGGGTAAAAGGGTTCAAATGCCAGATGATCTGGAAAGACTCTAGAATGTATTAGAAATCTCACCAATACCTATCCCTTCCTGGTTGCCAATGGTCGAGGAACAAGATCTTCCACAGCTCCCAAAGATGGAACCATGGAAAGAATAGTGTGGGCGACATCCATCGAGATCCAAGAAGACGCCATCTAAGACGACGCACTCAATTACCTGATAGACTGAGTCATATCAAGTTTAGCCATACTGTGTTCCGGCTTCATTGGAAGTTGCTTAAGAGTCATGAGCGATCGTGACAGTAAATGACATTTAGTCTAAGTTGTATGCACGAGCGCAACAGGCGCACAGTGCTGTTTTTTTGGTTCAGTTTAATAGTTTAACCATTCATTCTCCCTACTGCTCTTTTATCCCCTACCAGGCGATTCCAATCTCTATATTAAGTGATGTAGTCAAGCATTATAGAGGCTGTATCATTGGTCTTACAGGTTACCACCTTATGTATTTTTATGTACCAGGTTTCTTTCGCTTTCTTCAACCTGTAGCCGTTCTCATAGGTGGTGTAGGGCGCACAACATGTCTAGGTTTACCTGATAACTAGTGATGATCGAATATGCCCATATTCGAATTCGCGATATTTCGCGAATATTTCGTAAAATATTCGCTATATATTCGCAAATTCGAATATTCGTATTCGTCATCATTTAATTGCGCAAGATCATTGTTACTGGCAGGCAAAGGCAGTATTCGTACAAAATCGATTACATCATATTTACCTAGTGCAATAAAATATACCATCTACATGTTATCTGCTTTTCAATCTTTATTTACCATGTATTAAATAATCGCTAATATTGCGCATGTGCATTGCGATCAATATTAATTTGAATGACGCGACCGGCGGACATGACGTCTTTGTATGCGACGCGACGCGCAGTTGGCTGGCAGAGTTGCAGACAGTAAGAAGATGGTGGGCCGCACATTTAGCGATCGAGAGGAAAAACTGCTTATAACTGTAAGTATCAACTTTTAGTCTTGTTCTTAATGTGAATGCATATTAAAACCTTTTATAGGCGCGTATGCGATTTTATGCGATTATGTTAAATCTTTTTCGCATCGCATGACAAATTTTTTTTTTTTTTATGTTTTGATTTTTGTGGTGATTTTTTTTTTTTGTGGCTTGGATTTTATGTATATAAAGCTGACAAATAATTAATTACATGCATACTGTACATCCATCCACACAATAAACACCACACATATAGTTCGAAACACTATATACCACTTAACCACTTCAGCCCCCCTAGCTTAATCCCCCTTTATGACCAGACCACTTTTTAGAATTCCGCACTACACTACTTTCACCGTTTATTGCTCCGTCATACAAATTAGCACCCAAATGAATTTTACCCCCTTTTCTTCTCACTAATACAGCTTTCATTTGGTGGTGATCAATGTGGATGAAAAAATCTCTAAAAAATGTGCAAAAAAAAAAAAAAAAAAAAGAGGGGAAAGCTGTAAAACTGCGATCGCTAAGGGACCCTTAGGCCTCATTCACACGTCCGCAATTATGTTCCGCAAAATTTTGCGGAACGGAATTGTGGATACATTCAATTCCATGGGGACAGGCTTTGTCCTGCTCAGATCCGGAATTGCGGATCCGCAAAAATGTAGAACATGTCCTATACTTGTCCGCAATTGCGGACAAGAAAAGGCATTTTCTATATAGTTCTGGCAATGTGCGGATCCGCAAAATGCGGAAAGCACATTGCCTGTGTCCGTGTTTTGCGGATCCGCAGATCCGCAAAACACATACGTTCGTCTGAGTGAGCCTAAAGGGGGGTGATCAGTGACAAGGGGGGGTGACGGGGTGATCAGGGGGGTGACATGGGTGATCAGGGGTTAATCAGTGACAGAGGGGGTGGGGGGGGCTCTTGTGTGGTGATTGGTGCACATACTTTCATTTTCCTCTGGTGGTCCCAAGCAAAAGGGACCACCAGAGGAGGGTGTAGGAGCCATATCAGACGCTGTTCACAGAACAGCGTCTGATATGCGTTTTTTTTAACAATCTGCAGCCTGCCAGCGACCGATCATTGCTAGCAGGCTGCAGATTAATTTCTCCTGCGGCGATTACAGCTGCGCACCGCGCAGGCGGCCCGGCGCGTCTTCTCGCCTCTAGCGAGAGGACGCGCCGGCGCTTCCAGGAGGAAAAAAACTCCCGCCGGCAGGACGCGATTATGCGTCCGCCGGTCGGGAGGCGGTTAACCGCAAACACGGGTAATCTATAGATCCGAGTTTATATTGTCTGTCTGTCAAAATCTTTTTCGGCAGATCGCCAGTATTTGCTGGTTCATTTAGCATTACCCAGGGTGCACCACGGGGAGGCGAACCAGCTGTACACCCCATAAAGTACCATCACTTAATAGACGGGTACTATATTCTAGGCACTATATAACGCACCAATACTGGGCATGAAGCTCCCGTTCCACCACATCCCAAAGATACTCTATTGGGTTGAGATCTGGTGACTTTGGGGACCATTTTAGTTCAGTGAACTCATTGTCATGTTCAAGAAACCAATTTGAAATGATTCGAGATTTGTGACATGGTGCATTATCCTGCTGGAAGTAGCCATCAGAGGATGGGTACATGGAGGTCATGAAGGGATGGACATGGTCATAAACAATGCTCAGGTAGCCCGTGGCATTTAAACGATGCCCAATTGGCACTAAGGGGCCTAAAGTGTGCCCAGAAAACCTCCCCCACACCATTACACCACCACCAGCCTGCACAGTGGTAGCAAGGCATGATGGAGACATGTTCTCATTCTGTTTACGCCAAATTCGGACTCTACCATTTGAATGTCTCCTAATCATCAGATCAGGCAACATTTTTTCTAGTCTTCAACAGTCCAGTATTGGTGACCTCATGCAAATTGTAGCCTCTTTTTCCTATTAGTAGTGGTGATGAGTGGTACCCGGTGGGGTCTTCTGCTGTTGTAGCCTCTTTTTCCTATTTGCAGTGGAGATGAGTGGTACCCGGTGGGGTCTTCTGCTGTTGTAGTCCATCCGCCTCAAGGTTGTTCATGTTGTTGCTTCACAAATGCTTTGCTGCATACCTCGGCTGTAACGAGTGGTTATTTCAGACAACGTTGCTCTTCTATCAGCGTGAATCAGTCGGCCCATTCTCCTCTGACCTCTAGCATCCACAAGGCATTTTCGCCCACAGGACTGCCGCATACTGGATGTTTTTCCCTTTTCACACCATTCTTTGTAAACCCTAGAAATACTACAACCCCATGCTCCACTAGCATGCAACTCAATGTACTTGTATGGCGTGAAAATCCCAGTAACTGAGCAGATTGTGAACTACTCAGACTGGCCCGTCTGGCACCAACAACCATGCCACGCTCAAAATAGCTTAAATCACCTTTCTTTCCCATTCTGACATTCAGTTTGGAGTTCAGGAGATTGTCTTGACCAGGACACAACCCTCAATGCATTGAAGCAACCGCCATGTGATTGGTGACTAGATAATTGCATTAATAAGAAATAGAACAGGTGTTCCTAACAATTCTTTAGGTGAGTGTATATTATATGCTTTTATCTTGCAGAGAATGGTAAAGAAGGGGTATGACCGTACCCGGCGGCATGCCTCAAAAAAAGAAATAGTTCGCAGCATACAACAAATGCTGAGAGAAAAATTCGCCCGCGAGCACTCTGAAAGTGCAATAGTAAAGAGGTGGTCGGACCTAAAAAGACGAGACCCAGAATTCGTCAGAGAAATATCTGAAAGAGTCTGCCCCGGTAAGATGCTTACTGTAACATTACACAATGTGGATGAGAAATAATGTAATGTACAGTGATGTCTAGAATTATTCATACCCTTGTCTTATTATCACATAAAGTTACGTTTAATCCAAAATACAGCTATCATATATACAAAGACGTTATTCACACTAAAATTAATTATAAGCGATGTACAAAAGGCATTATTGTGGTCCCCCTTTCCATACCAAGGAGAGAAATTCCTGTTTAATTGCAAAAAAAAAAAAAATCTTGGTTTCAACATAGGAAATAACATTAAAGTAATAGCAACATATATACAAATAACAACTTCACATTAAACTGAAAAATTATAAATTAAACTATACCATACTCTAAGCTATAGATGAAATATAGAATGTATTTTAAGTATTATTTTTTGAAACTATTTACAAGTAATACTGGAAACCCTACCCTTACTATAAAACTAGCTAAAAGACGTTCTACTACCCTAATAATAAATGATGTACCAAAGGCATTATTTAAAAAATATATATATATATATATTTCCTTGTGTACTGGTTTTTTTTGAGTAAACGTAACTAATTTCACATAAAATTATGTTATTGTATGGTCTCTGATCATTATGCTTATTGATCAGGTTTCCACCATTAATTGTTTCTTGTCAAAGTTCTAAATTTTGGTGAAGACCAAGTCCGCCCCTGAATTTTGTCCTTGTAGTTGTTAATATGTCATAAGATAGACCTTTCTATCCCCCTTTCCATACCAAGGAGATAATTTCCCTGTTAATTGCAATAAAAAAGCTTCTGGGTATCGACATAGGGATTCCCTGTCAAAAAATACATAACTCCAGGGAGGCTGATAATTTTAACAAGGTTAACATGGCTAACCCAAGAGACATAGATGTCTCTCCAATCATCAACATTTGACTTAATATTAAAGGACTTTAATAAAAAATAAAAAAATATCAACCGCATAAGATACAGATTAATGGTTAAATTGTTTAGTTATATTCGTTGATTTTCCTGTCTAAATCATTAACAATGTGTAATTACAGGCCAGCCTGTTCCAACAGTGCGCTCAACACCTGCGCACCGGGATATCCACGTGGTGGAGGTCTCTGAGGAGGAGGAAGAGGAGGCAGGCCCCCCCACCGCGATGGAGACGAGCGACACTGCTCCCCCAGATGTCGCCGAACATGTGGAGGTGGAGGAGGAAGGCGGTCCCTCTCAACCCCACACCTCACCGGCTGCCGCAATACCTCCGGCCAAGGTGACCGAGGAGGAGGAGGAGCAAGAGGTGGCCGCACAGACAGAGGAGGAGGAGGAGCTTGTGACCACCCCACAGCAGGAGGGTAAATATCTACAAAAATCTTTATAAAAATAACTAACAAACCTAATTCTACTTAATTATACTATCAAAGGTAGTTTTGTAATCTTGGTTAGAATTTTCAAAGTAAAAAGTAAGGGTGGGGTTTGAGCAAGGAATGATGGGTGAATGATAAGGGACAGAGCGGCTAGTTTTAACTGGTCTCCCTGTGTCCCTGAGCCAACACCCTGCTGGGTAATGAATGGCAAAGGAAAACAGGGTAGGGAAAAAGGAACAGAAAACCAATACATATTACAGTACACATTTAAACAAATAAAAAAAAGCCTTGATGGCGGTCAGGACACACAAAATGGAATTAAAGTGTAGCCAGAGTCCAGGTACACACACTAAACAGTCAATAATATTAATGTAATAGCAACATATATACAAACAACAACATGAAATATATAAATTTTTAAACTATTGTTTTATCAACTATTTACAAGTAATACTGGAAACGCTAGCCATATTACAAAACTAAATGTTAACATACGTACAAAGACTTCATTCACAATAAGCCTTAGGCCTCCTGCACACGACCGTTGTGTGCACTCGTGGCCGTTGTGCCGTTTTCCGTTTTTGTTCGCGGACCCATTGACTTACAATGGGTCCGTGGAAAAAACGGAAAATGCACCGTTTTGCAGCCGCATCCGTGATCCGTGTTTCCTGGCCGTGAAAAAAATATGACCTGTCCTATTTTTTTCACGGCCAACGGTTCACGGACCCATTCAAGTCAATGGGTCCGTGAAAGAACACGGATGCACACAAGATTGGCATCCGTGTCTGTGATCCGTGGCCGTAGGTTAGTTTTTATACAGACGGATCCGAAGATCCGTCTGCATAAAGCTTTTTCAAAGCTGAGTTTTCACTTCGTGAAAACTCATAACCGACAGTATATTCTAACACAGAAGCGTTCCCATGGTAATGGGGACGCTTCTAGTTAGAATACACTACAAACTGTGTACAAGACTGCCCCCTGCTGCCTGGCAGCACCCGATCTCTTACAGGGGGCCGTGATCAGCACAATTAACCCCTTCAGGTGCGGCACCTGAAAGGGTTAATTGTACTATCATATCCCCCTGTAAGAGATCAGGGCTGCCAGGCAGCAGGGGGCAGACCCCCCCCTCCCCAGTTTGAATATCATTGATGGCCAGTGCGGCCCCCCCCCCTCTATTGTAATTATTTGTTGGTGGCACAGTGTGCGCCCCCCATCGGCCCCCCCTCCCTCTATAGCATTAACAACATTGGTGGCCAGTGTGCGGCCTCCCATCTCCCCCCCCCCCCATCATTGGTGGCAGCGGAGTTCCGATCGGAGTCCCAGTTTAATCGCTGGGGCTCCGATCGGTAACCATGGCAACCAGGATGCTACTACAGTCCTGGTTGCCATGGTTACTTAGCAATAGTACAATAGTAGAAGATTCATACTTACCTGCTGCTGCGATGTTCGTGTCCGGCCGGGAGCTCCACCTACTGGTAAGTGACAGCCTCAGGTCTGTGCGGCGCATTGCTAAATGAACTGTCACTTACCAGTAGGAGGAGCTCCCGGCCGGACACGAACATCGCAGCTCCCAGGTAAGTATGAATGTTTTACTATTGTACTATTGCTAGTAACCCGCTGCCACCAATGATCGGGGGGGGGGGGGGGGGGCGATGGGAGGCCGCACACTGGCCACCAATGTTGTTAATGCTATAGAGGGAGGGGGGGGGGCCGATGGGGGGCGCACACTGTGCCACCAACGATTTATTACAATAGAGGGAGGAAGGGGGGGGGGGGCGCACACTGTGCCACCAACGATTTATTACAATAGAGGGAGGAAGGGGGGGGGGGCGCACACTGTGCCACCAACGAATTATTACAATAGAGGGAGGAAGGGGGGGGGGGCGCACTGGCCACCAATGATATTCAAACTGGGGAGGGGGGGGGGTCTGCCCCCTGCTGCCTGGCAGCCCTGATCTCTTACAGGGGGATATGATAGTAAAATTAACCCCTTCAGGTGCGGCACTTGAGGGGTTAATTGTGCTGATCACGGCCCCCTGTAAGAGATCGGATGCTGCTAGGCAGCAGGGGGCAATCATGTACACAGTTTGTAGTATATTCTAACTAGAAGCGTCCCCATCACCATGGGAACGCCTCTGTGTTAGAATATACTGTCGGAAATGAGGTTTCACGATCTAACTCATATCCGACAGTATATTCTAACATAGAGGCGTTCCCATGGTGATGGGGACGCTTCAAGTTAAAATATACCATCGGATTGGAGAAAACTCCGATCCGATGGTATAAAAGGGACTCCAGACTTTACATTGAAAGTCAATGGGGACGGATCCGTTTGAAATGGCACCATATTGTGTCAACGTCAAACGGATCCGTCCCCATTGACTTGCATTGTAATTCAGGACGGATCCGTTTGGCTCCGCACGGCCAGGCGGACACCAAAACGACTTTTTTTTCATGTCCGTGGATCCTCCAAAAATCAAGGAAGACCCACGGACGAAAAAACGGTCACGGATCACGGAAAAACGGGACCGTTTTTGCGGACCGCAAAAAAATACGTTTGTGTGCAGGAGGCCTAAATAAAATTATTTTAACACTAATCTAGTCTCAAAAATCTTCAAAATATATAATTCTATTGAACACTATATAAAAATCTTTTTACAAGTTAAAATGGAAACACTAGCCATACCATATAACTAAATGCTATCTTACATACCTAGACTATATTAACACTAACCCTAGTAATCATTTAAACGCTAATAAACAAAATAAATTAATATAAATTATTTAATTTTTTAACATAAAGTATACTTAAAATATTTACAATTAACAAAAAAGGAAATATTAGCCATACTACAAAAATAATTGATATAATATATACAAATACACTGTTCACACTAACCGTAATCACTAATTTAACCGAATAAAAGTATAACCTAATAAAAAAAAATATATATAATCTTTTGGAATAAATCATATTTCATACATTTAAACAGTTAACTATTAACACTAACAATACTACAAAACTGAATTCCATCAATGCCTACAACTGTGACTGATTATCTCTATTTTTATCTTTCACCATAGGGATAAATAATCTAATTAAAAAAATAAAAGGGGTCATAAAAGACCAAAAGAAAAAAAGCGAGGCTTTCCGCCTCCAAATGCAAGAATTGGAGAAGAGGCAACGGCTCCTGGAGAGGCAGAACCAGCGGGATCTGCGCGAGGTCCTGGACCAATTGGAACAATTAAAGAAGCACCGTTAGCTACTTTGTTTTATTCATTTTATATGTTGGGGCTGGGAGGCGATTGTTATTTTGTTTTATATATATATATTTTTAATTAAAAAAAAATATAAAAAATCAGATAGAGCATAGTCTGATTAAAATATTTTTTTGATTCCAAATTCAAAGTTTCTGTTCTTTTGTTAAAGTATGTACTATATAACTTTGAATTAAGCAAGATTTAGTCCAGTTTGGGAATTATGCAGAGTCCAGTCAGAAAGTGTAATGTCATATATATATTAACAGTGCAGTATAATGCCTACACATAACTTAATCAGGACATTGCAGCTAATCAGTTTCATTAGGTATAGTTAAAGCAATACAAATTACCTAAGTTTAATCCAAAAAAACAAAATGTAAGATAACGGTGTCGTGTAAGGCCCACACAGATAAATACACTAGTTGAGGACAGCAGCATTGTAAGATAACGGTGTAGTGTGAGGCCTCATGGATTACATACACTAGTTGAGGACAGCAGCAGTGTAAGATAACGTTTTAGTTTAAGGCCTCACGGATTACATACACTAGTGGAGGACAGCAGCATTGTAAGATAACGGTGTAGTGTGAGGCCTCATGGATTGCATACACTAGTTGAGGACAGCAGCAGTGTAAGATAACGGTGTAGTGTGAGGCCTCACGGATTACATACACTAGTTGAGGACAGCAGCAGTGTACGATAACGGTGTAGTGTGAGGCCTCACGGATTACATACACTAGTTGAGGACAGCAGCAGTGTAAGATAATGTTTTAGTGTAAGGCCTCACGGATTACATACACTAGTTGAGGACAGCAGCAGTGTAAGATAACGTTTTAGTGTAAGGCCTCACGGATTACATACACTAGTGGAGGACAGCTGCAGTGTAAGATAACGTTTTAGTGTAAGGCCCACACAGATAAATGATTTGGAGGACAGCAGCATTTTCACGTAGAAGATTATATTACTAAGTAGATTCAAGATCTACTTATAGCTCGTCAAAACATAGCAGAAACAGAATGCAGCATATTCTTATCTTGTGTCAGGTAAGTGTTTAAAGGTAAGTTTGACAGTGCTAATAACATTCTTTCAATAATAATGAGACTTGTAAATTAACAAATTATATTATTCTGAGATTTTTGACAAAAAAAAATGTAATGCAACACACAATATTTAGTATCGCAAGCATTGTGTACAGTGTATTTGTCTACAAAATAATATACACATCATATATTTTGTGATGGTTTTTTATAATATAATTTAAAAAAATTTAATTAAAATGTACGTGGACTAATTGTGTTTGGGGAGACTATAATCGGTCCATTATTCTCCTATTTTTAAAAAATATTTATAACAACAAAAATAATAATTGAAAAAAAAGCTGATTTGATTCCAAAAATAATGTAGTGGCTATTAACTAACCAGCACGGATTACCAAAAAAAACACAATAGTGTATTTCGGATTTATTATTTATTATTTAACAATATATATTAACATCATGTGCCCATAATCCAAAAATGTTTGTCAAGAATTATCCTATAAAATATTCATGTATTTTTTGCTTAATAAATGTGGCAATAATGCTCTACTCACAAATACGGATTTCCACACGGATGAGTATAACGCCAGTCACACCCAACCATGTAGAGAGGTCAACACGGAAGTCCAGCATCCTTTCCAGGACGACAGACAACACCATGCTAGTACCCAATTCCGTATTTAAAAAAAACCGAAATAAATAAAATTAAATGAAGTTATTAGGTTTATCAATCGGTCGTGTAACATGGTCAATGAACAAGACCTTTTGAAAAGGGAAGCCCTGGTGCGTTGCCCACCATGATATAGTGAGAACCACATCCATTGCCCATTAACCCAATTTCTTCAAAATAATAAAATATTTAAATAAAACAAAACAATTTTGTAAATGAAGCATAACACCACATGATATTTTAATAACTTTTCTTATTATTTAATAGATTTATTTAACTCGTGACAATACCTTTTGAACTAAGCACATGTGCCCACATAAAAAGTTTATAATAAATAACAATCAAATTCCAAAAATTTAATTTAGAAAATAATATGGATAAAATATGGTACATGCTGGTAGTCTCCACATAATCATTCTGAAAATACAGCATAAAAAAATAAAATAAAAATAATGATCACAAAATTTATAAAAAATTTGAAGTTGCCATAACAATGGCACACAATATTCCTAGTAAGCCAACAGTTTTAGGCATACACACTGTTTGACCGAAGCTCTCAATTGTATATCAGATAGGCTCATGTAAATGTGAACTTGTTATTTTATTTTAATTTGTAAAAAAATGTGTACGCAGGGATGGGAATAACTGTGGATTCTTGAATTATTAATTTCATACTATCAGTCATTTAAAAAAAAAATTCAATAGAAAAAAGCTATTAATAACACTATCAACAGCAGCAACTAGATGTTTATCATTTAACTGAATGTCTAAACATATATTGTAGACCAACATAGGATGACAGGCAGCAGTAGGCGCTAGTAGCTACTGCAGCATTTAGAAGTTTATGGGTCAACCTTTTGACTAATAATATATCTTGGACTAAGTGAACTGAACACAACGTGTAGCAGCACGGTTGGAGTGTTTTATGCGAACCAGGAATATCCTCTCAGGAATGGGCCCCCTCCCAGACCTGGACAGCAGCAGCAGCAGCGTGTAGTATAGTCGACTGGCAGAGCAGCAGGTATAATGGTGCAGCAGGAATATCCTCTCAGGAATGGGCCCCCTCCCAGACCTGGACAGCAGCAGCAGCGTGTAGTATAGTCGACTGGCAGAGCAGCAGGTATAATGGTGCAGCAGGAATATCCTCTCAGGAATGGGCCCCCTCCCAGACCTGGACGACAGCAGCAGCAGCAGCGTGTAGTATAGTCGACTGGCAGAGCAGCAGGTATAATGGTGCAGCAGGAATATCCTCTCAGGAATGGGCCCCCTCCCAGACCTGGACAGCAGCAGCAGCGTGTAGTATAGTCGACTGGCAGAGCAGCAGGTATAATGGTGCAGCAGGAATATCCTCTCAGGAATGGGCCCCCTCCCAGACCTGGACGACGACAGCAGCAGCAGCAGCGTGTAGTATAGTCGACTGGCAGAGCAGCAGGTATAATGGTGCAGCAGGAATATCCTCTCAGGAATGGGCCCCCTCCCAGACCTGGACAGCAGCAGCAGCGTGTAGTATAGTCGACTGGCAGAGCAGCAGGTATAATGGTGCAGCAGATATATCCTCTCAGGAATGGGCCCCCTCCCAGACCTGGACAGCAGCATAAATAGATAAAAAGAGCAGGTAGATCAGGATGTTCCATGTGTGCAGCAGGATTGTGTTAAAAATGACGCTAAATTCTATATTGTCCAATGTCTACAATGTACATCACAAATACATTTGCTCCACACGTTGGCTGCACAGGGCTGCTCTCAGTTTCCACATCTGGCACATCCAGTGTGTGTAGCAGAACACAGCGGTAAGGCATCCAGCCTCCCTGTGTGCAGAACCCTTCACGCCAGAGGGCAGTAGTAGTGGCGGGGATTAGCCGCAGCTCTCTCATCCTCCATGTGTCTGTGAGGAGGAAGGGATACCGGCTGTCTCCACACCCATACACGATCATCAGCGCCCACACGCGGTGCTCCATCCTACCGGTGGACCTATCCTTCCTGCACCGGTCTGAACACCGAACTCAGTGAAGATCCAGCTATTCTCAGCAAGGATCTTGACGTGTCCGTAGTGCCTGCTAACCCGTCATGTCTAGTTCACGTCCCTCCCCAGTAGTGTAACAGAAGAGTCAGCTGTATTCCCCAGCTACGGGGATGGCGCTTTGTGGCTGACTCCAGTGCTCAGCACTGATCATCGATCTCATCTCATGGTGCTGAATAAGGCCTTAGAGGCGACATATCTCTACAAAGGGTGGAGTATTACTTTTCCCCTTTAAGGCTTTCCCAGAAAGGGTATGGCTATCAAAGTGCTGCAACTTCACTTTCACTAAGCTGGGCCTAGTAAGGATTCTGGTATGAAGGCATTATGTGTCTGGGTCTTGTATTGATTTTTGGATAAACTATACCTAGATAAGGACAGTAGCTGTGCTACAGTTACTTGTGCTTGAAATCAAAATTGACATTAAAATTAACTACAATAAATACATAAATAGGATTGACTACAATGCAGATTACGTGAAGTAGAGACTATAGAATAATGCAGACCTTCACAGGAGTGAAGTGTTATTTATTAAAAAATATATATTGATATATACTATATGTATATTTATATATGTGTGCTGTCACACTACGATATATATATAGAACCTTTCACTTCTGAAAAGTGAATTATGGAAAATTTACATCCTCCGGATAGCAGCATTGCAGATGATTGTGTTAGTGGACTTTATGTAAGAATCTTAACTACTCCTTTTTTTATATTACAACTCAACTAAAATGAAGCACAGCTGCAGTGCATTGGGTATGCGGGTAAAGGTAAGCTTTAAACGATAGTTCTTCTTAAAACCCAGACACATAATGCCTTCATACCAGAATCCTTACTAGGCCCCGCTTAGTGACAGTGAAGTTGCAGCACTTTGCTAGCCATTCTATTTCAGGGAAAGCCTTAAAGGGGAAAAGTAATACTCCACCCTTTGTAGAGATATGTCGCCTCTAAGGCCTTATTCAGCACCATGAGATGAGATGAGATCGATGATCAGTGCTGAACACTGGAGTCAGCCACAAAGCGCCATCCCTGTAGCCGGGGAATACAGCTGACTCTCCTGTTACACTAGCGTGGAGGGACGTGAACTAGACATGACGGGTTAGCAAGCACTACGGACACGTCAAGATCCTTGCTGAGAATAGCTGGATCTTCATTGAGTTCGTTGTTCAGACCGGTGCAGGAAGGATAGGTCCACCGGTAGGACGGAGCACCGCGTGTGGGCACCGATGATCGTGTATGGGTGGGGAGAGCTCCGGTATTCCTTTCCTCCTCACAGACACATGGAGGATGAGAGAGCTGTGGCTAATCCCCGCCACTACTACTGCCCTCTGGCGTGAAGGGTTCTGCACACAGGGAGGCTGGATGCCTTACCGCTGTGTTCTGCTACACACACTGGATGTGCCAGATGTGGAAACTGAGAGCAGCCCTGTGCAGCCAACGTGTGGAGCGCTGTATGGCTACTACATTGATTATAGTTGAATAGATTTTTGATTATAGTTCAATAGATTATTGAGTTTTTTTAATTAAAAAAATTGATATATATTAAAACATAATCCATATTTAAGTCTATATATACATAAAAGATATGTTTAAGGGAAAATTCATATAATTATTTTCTATAATTCATATATTTACACTACACAACACATGATTAAAGAAATTTAGAGACATTATTAAAATAAATTATTAAATAAAATTTCTTTATCAGACTCTGTACATGATTCACCAAAATTAATAAATTAATTAAAAATATATTGACACATATGAGAAGATTAAATTTAATAAGTAATTTTTTCATAATTAAGTAGATTTGATAAAAAAATAACTTAATAAAGAATATTAAAAATCAGATTAAAATCAATAAAAAATTCATCAATAAATTCATAAATATATACAACACATATAAAAAGAAATTCATAAATAGGATAAAAAATAATTTCATATTAAGATAAGACAATAAATTAGTTAAAAAGGTTAAAAAACAATGGATTTACGGAGGGAGAGCGAGGGAGAGGGATGGACAAGGGACCCTTCAACGGCCTGAACCGACAGCTGGGGCCAGGAAGTCACTGCCGATCCAGGACTCGTTCATTTTGATGAATGTCAGTCTGTCCACGGAGTCAGTGGACAAACGGGTCCTCTTGTCTGTGACCACCCCACCTGCCGCGCTGAATGTCCGCTCAGACAGTACGCTGGAGGGGGGGACAGACAATAACTCCAGCGCATACTGAGCGAGCTCACGGCAGGTGTCCAGTCTGGCAACCCAGTACTCCATGGGGTCGTCAGTGCTCATGCTGTCGGAAGCACCAACGGACCCCATGTAGTCTGCCACCATGCGGGCCAGCCGCTGGTGGTTGCTGCTGCTGCTGCTTGCACTGGGTCTTGCAGACTGGTAGAACAGCCTCATCTCACCCATTAGGTCACCTGCTCGGCTGGTGCTGCTGGGTCCAGCCACCTGCTGGGTGAGATGGGCGGGGGAAACTGGAGCTGGAGGCCGAGGGGTAGTCTGCTCCAGACGCTTGATCAGACAGGCCCGCAGTTGTTCCATCCGGGCCTGCCGCCGACTTGATGGTATAAACTGTTCCAGTTTCCCCTTGCATCCTGGGTCTAAAAGGGTGGCCAACCAATAATCATCCCTCCCCTTAATACTCTTGATCCGGGGGTCCCTCCTGAGGCATCGCAGCATGTGGGCAGCCATGGGGAAGAGGACAGCCCGCTGTGACTCGTCATGGCTGCCCGGGACCATGACCTCTTGGTCCTCCTGCTGCTGTTGCTGCTGCTCCCGGTTGGAGCTGCCCCACCCCCGGACTAACGGTGCCCCCATCACCGGCTCTCCCTCCTGACCAGGCCCAAACTCCTGGACGTCCACTGTGTCATCCTCCTCCTCCTCCTCCTCCTCCTCAACGTCCTGGGCCTGGTCCTGGTGGAGCAAGGCAGCCTCATCTTGCTCCACCAAGGCACTCTCCCCAGCTTCAAGCAGGCGATCGAGTGTCCTGTCCAGCAGGAACACTAATGGGAGCACATCATTGAGTCCAACGTGCTCCCCGCTGACCATGTTTGTCGCCTGCTCAAATGGGGCCAACACGTGACAGACCTGCTGTATCTGCCCCCACTCCGCATTAGTGACATAGGGGAGTGGGTGTGATGGCCCTGAAGTGCCTAGGTCCAGCAGGTATTCCCTCACCGCCTGTCTCTGCTCCCACAACCTTTCCAGCATGTGGAGGGTTGAGTTCCACCGCGTCACACTGTCCACAATCAGCCTGTGAGGGGGCAGGCTGTTGTCCCGCTGCAGTCTGGACAGGGACGCGGTGGCAGTTGGGGAGCGTCGGAAATGGCTGGCATTCCTACG
The DNA here is from genome assembly GCF_905171765.1 of Bufo bufo. NCBI lineage: Eukaryota > Metazoa > Chordata > Amphibia > Anura > Bufonidae > Bufo > Bufo bufo. Next base: position 108,611,681 of record NC_053391.1, read on the forward strand.
TACCCTTAACACAATGTCACTCAAACCTGGGTACGTACTGAGGAACTTCTGTACCACTAGGTTGAGGACATGTGCCATGCAGGGCACGTGGGTCAGACTGCCAGCCTGAAGGGCGGCGAGTAGGTTGCTGCCGTTGTCACAGACAACCAAACCTGCCTGGAGCCTACGGGGTGTCAGCCACTTCTGGACCTGAGCCTGAAGTGCGGCCAGAACTTCAGGTCCAGTGTGTCTCCTGTCTCCCAAGCTCACAAGCTGGAGCACGGCCTGGCAACGGACGTGCCCCACACTTGCATAGTTACAGGGACGCTTACTGGGGGGCTCAGCAGCAGTGGAGACAGTGGCTTGTGGGAGAGCAGCAGTTCTCCCCTGGACACCCCGCGGCGGCACCACAAACTCTGATGCCGCCGATCCCTCCCCGGTTCCTCGGAGGGACACCCAATGGGCAGTAAAACTCAAGTATCGTCCCTGCCCATGTCTGCTAGTCCAAGCATCCATTGTGAGATGTACCCTGTCGCTGACAGCATGATCCAGCGACAGGCATACTTTCTCCACAAGGTGCTGGTATAGGGCAGGGACGCCAGTCCTGGCAAAGTAATGGCGGCTGGGTTGTGCCTGCTCCAACATCTGCCGGAACGGATTGCTGTCCACAAGATTGTAAGGGAGCAGATGTTGGGCAAGAACCCTTGCCAGGAGCCCATTGAGTGAACGCACACGTCGGTCCCCGGGGGCATAGGGCGCGGTGCGTTCAAAAGCGTCAGCAACTGATGGCTGGCGCCGGACGGCAGTGGAGGAGGAGATAGAGGAGGGTGCAGTGGAGGCAGAGGTATGGCTGCCGGTCCCAGTACCTCTATGAGAGGGAGTGGCGGAGTGGGAATGACTTACGGGGATCTGTTGTGGGGGCTGCTGTACTGTGGCAGGAGCTGCTGTCCCCTGCACACTGCTGGTGGCGCTGCTGCTACCACCCTTCATCTGTTCCCACTCCCGCCAGTGGTTGACCCGTAGGTGCTGGTTCAGTGCTGTAGTACCCAGCCGAGCCACCACCCTCCCTCTCTTCACCCTGGCACGGCATAGCTGACAGATTGCTACTGTAACATCGTCAGCTGCCAGGGTGAAGTAAGCCCAAACAGGCGACTTATGCACCGACCGCCGGTCAGATGGGTTGGTGCTCACTTGCGTCTGTTCGGGCTCGGTACGCACAGGTGGAGGTGGCTGCTGCTGCTGCCTCCTACTGCTGACATTACCAGTGGAGCCCCTGCTGCTAGACTCACTGGTAACCTGGCGCACCGTTTGCCTCCGGTGCCGACCTTCCTCCTCATCAGTGCTGCTGATGCCTGACAAGGGAGGTGGCATCCATTCTTGGTCACCCTCCTCTTCATCCCCCGATGTGTCAGACCCAGGGCCAAGCCTTGGTGAACAGAGGGGAGCAGCTGACATAGAGCCCCTGACCGGGCTCTGCTGTCCCCTCGCTGATGCCTGGGTCTGACTAGGTACAGGGGTTATGTGGCTGACACCACCTGCACCTATTGGAAGGGATGTCACTGGCACCATCTCCCCCTCCATCTCTTCCAAGAGTTGCTGACCATGGGGAGGACTGAACTGCAGTTCTGCCTCCTGTTCCTCCTGAGTTGCCTGCCCAAAGATATCAGAATCAACATCCTCAAAAAGATCAGGTGATAAAGTTTCGGGGGTGGGGGTTGATTCTGCAGGAGGCGGAACCCTGCAGATGCTGCTGCTGCTGGTTGGGGCTGGGCCGGAGGACTCTGTGGCACTGGACTGTGCCATCATAGCCACAACTTGTTGGGCATCCTGAGAACTAATTGGGCGGCTGCCACGCCCAAAGAACTCTCTGATTAGTCGGACGCCCCTCACACTTGAACCTCCGCGGGTAGAGGAGCGGTCCCGTGCAGGCAGCGGTCCGGCACTGGAACCAACTCCCCTACCACGACTTCCAGAACGCCCGCGTGATGTCATACTGGTCAGAGATTGGTCTTACTGTCACAGACAAAAAAAAAAAAGTGTGGGATTTGGGGAAAACTTTATTGGGATGGGGAATCTGGGGCTAAAATGAAAAACGAATTCAATAAATTAAATCAATAAATTAATAAATCCTAACCTCTATATAATTTTTTTTTGTTTTTTTCAACTATGAAAAGACGCAGACTCTGACGCAGACAGACACAAAAGCAAATAAACTATTCAACAACTACCCTATATAAACTTTTTTTTGTTTTTTTTCTTTTTTTTCCAACTAAAGGAAGACAAGGACACTGACGCAGACAGACACAGAACCTAGTAGACTGAGGAAAAACTACTGTATATAAACTTTTTTTTTTTTTTTTCTTCTTTTTTTTCAACTAACAAAAGACGTGGACACTGACACTGACAGACACAAAACCTACTAGACTAAGGAAAAACTACCCTATATAAACTTTTTTTTTGTTTTTTTCAACTAAGAAAAGACGCGGACTCTGACACAGACAGACACAAAAGCTACTAAACTATTTAACAACTACCCTATATAAACTTTTTTTTTTTTCTTTTTTTTCAACTAACAAAAGACGCGGACACTGACAGACACAAAACCTACTAGACAGAAAAACTACCCTATATAAACTTTTTTTTCTTTTTTTTTTATCTAACGTAAAACACGGACACTGACAGTCACAAAACAAATACTACACAAACTAAACTATTATAACCTAAGGAAATACACTAACACACTTAACTAAAACACTAAAACTAAACTAAACTAAAGCCTACAATATAACTAAACTTAAAGAGGACCTTTCACCGATTATTACACTATGAACTAACTATACAGACATGGAAAGCGGCGCCCGGGGATCTCACTGCACTTACTATTATCCCCGGGCGCCGCTCCGATCTCCTGCTATGCCCTCCGGTATCTCCGTTCACTAAGTTATGGTAGGCGGAGTCTGCCCTTGTTCTGCTGTAGCACTGGCCAATCGCATTGCAGAGCTCACAGCCTGGGAGAAAATAACCTCCCAGGCTGTGAGCTCTGCGCTGCGATTGGCCAGCGCTAGAGCAGAACAAGGGCAGACTCCGCCTACCATAACATAGTGACTGGAATCTCCGCCTACTATAACTTAGTGAGCGGAGATACCGGAGGGCATAGCGGGAGAACGGAGCGGCGCCCGGGGATAATAGTAAGTGCAGTGAGATCCCCGGGCCCTGCTCTACATGTCTGTATAGTTAGTTCATAGTGTAATAATCGGTGAAAGGTCCTCTTTAAGCTCCCTCAATCTACATTAATCACTCCCTACTACTACAACCTACACTATAGAATGAATAATTAGATTGTGAAATATATTGCTTTTAAAAAAGCACAATTCCACACCACACAGCACAGCACAGTTTTTAGCTCCTAACACAACCAACTCCAAGTAAAACTGCACAGAATGGCTGCTGGGAAGAATATTATATAGTAAAGAGGTGGGGAGCTTTCCTATTGGTTGCTAGGGAGGTTGCTAACCTATGACAACTGTAGGTACATCATTTTCATTGGACAAAAAGACAGAAGGGAGGGATCTATGTACTTTGACGGAAATGATATATTCGCATAAATTCGCATTACGAAAAAAAATCGCAAACTGAACTAAAATTAGTGTAAACTTTATAATTAAGTGATGATTGGAAGTCTCACCTCACCCTACCAATTTAATTTGCACCACAAGCTACAAGCAGCCTGCTTCTAGCTTGTGGTCCAATTGAGATTTAGATAGTTTATACTGTGCAAGGCATAGAATATTAGTGTATGCGAATTTTCGAATATATTCGCAATTCGCAGCGTTTACGAATTCGCAAGCGGGAAAAAAATCGCAAAAACACTTTAACTTTCATGGCCGGGATGGTCAAGTCAATCAATGCGCAGGAAGAATAGCACGTGTGAAAGAAATCGCATCGCTTAATAAAAATCGCATTACGAAAAATCGCAAAAAAAAAAAGACAAGGGAGGGAAGTGGGGACGGGGGGTCGAGGAATGGATATAAAATGAAGCCTTGTTGAAAGTGAAACTAATGATTGGGGGTGAATAAGAATAAGAAGAGGAAAACACGACGACATATATTCGAATATGCGAATTTTCGAATATATTCGCAATTCGCAGCATGTTCGTATTCGCAAGTTGACGATCGCGACTACCAAGCGCATAGAGTGTGAAAAAAATCGCATTACGGAAAAATCGCATAAAGGCAATATTTCAATTTTCAAGTCAATGCGCAGGCATGTCAGCAAGTGTTAGATATTCGCATCGCTGTCAAAAAAATCGCATTACGGAAAATCGCAAAAAAGGCAGGATTTTGGCTATGGCTTTGAAAAAGAGCCTTGATGCAAAACAACACCTTAAATGAATGAAACTCAGAGTCACTCAAACTCATTTATAAACACAAGTGAACTGAAGTTCTTGAACTTATTGTGTATCATCTAATTTAACCAACGCGAATATTCGCAATATCGAATTTATGGCACGATATTCGAAAAAATCGCGAATATGCGATAATCGCGCGAAATATTCGCATCGCGAATATTCGCGCCCAACACTACTGATAACCCCAACTCTCCCCCCCTCCCCATTTTCATGTCTGGGTGTTGGTGGAAGGGAGCTATCATTTGTTGCAGGTGTGTCTTAACAGGCAAGACACACTTCATTACCTTTCTCTTGGCTTTGGCCTGTATTATCCTCTTGTTAAGATATCATATCTCATAGCTAGTGTGTGTTCATTGACAGTTCATTAGCTGTAAAGTACTTATTTGTTGTCTTAGTCTTATCTGTCTAACGTCTTAATCCTCGTCTGTTGTTTCATCCCCCTCCCCCTCCTATCCACCTCACCTGTTTTTACCAGTAATTTCAGTTAGTGACTCCTGACTCAACGCAGCTTGTCTAGTCTCGCTTCATACTATTCCCTGGAAATTCTGAACCTGTGTTGGACCATCTGACGCAGGGTTACAATGACAGACATAGTCGTCACTACCTTCAATTTAAAGGGGCTAAACTCTCCTAACAAAAGGAATAATGCAGTCTCTGTTGCGCAAATCAAAAACTAATATTGGCTTCTTGCAGCAAACCCATTTTAGAAAAGGCAATATTACCAAAATGCCAAACAGTCACTTCAATCAATGGTTCCATAGTTGCCAGGAAACCTTGTGCACGAGAGGGGCATCTACAGCGATCCACAAGGATGTCCCTTTTCAGGTATCTCAACAATATTCTGACACTGAAGGTAGGGTTCTCTTCCTTAAAGGCTCTATTGCTTCTAACACACATACTCTAGCTAATATACACTGCTCAAAAAAATAAAGGGAACACAAAAATAACACATCCTAGATCTGAATTAATTAAATATTCTTCTGAAATACTTTGTTCTTTACATAGTTGAATGTGCTGACAACAAAATCACACAAAAAAAATGGAAATCAATTTTTTTAACCCATGGAGGTCTGGATTTGGAGTCACCCTCAAAATAAAAGTGGAAAACACACTACAGGCTGATCCAACTTTGATGTAATGTCCTTAAAACAAGTCAAAATGAGGCTCAGTAGTGTGTGTGGCCTCCACGTGCCTGTATGACCTCCCTACAACGCCTGTGCATGCTCCTGATGAGGTGGTGGACGGTCTCCTGAGGGATCTCCTCCCAGACCTGGACTAAAGCATCTGCCAACTCCTGGACAGTCTGTGGTGCAACGTGACGTTGGTGGATAGAGCGAGACGTGATGTCCCAGATGTGCTCAATTGGATTCAGGTCTGGGGAACGGGCGGGCCAGTCCATAGCATCAATGCCTTCGTCTTGCAGGAACTGCTGACACACTCCAGCCACATGAGGTCTAGCATTGTCTTGCATTAGGAGGAACCCAGGGCCAACCGCACCAGCATATGGTCTCACAAGGGGTCTGAGGATCTCATCTCGGTACCTAATGGCCGTCAGGCTACCTCTGGCGAGCACATGGAGGGCTGTGCGGCCCTCCAAAGAAATGCCACCCCACACCATTACTGACCCAATGCCAAACCGGTCATGCTGGAGGATGTTGCAGGCAGCAGAACGTTCTCCACGGCGTCTCCAGACTCTGTCACGTCTGTCACATGTGCTCAGTGTGAACCTGCTTTCATCTGTGAAGAGCACAGGGCGCCAGTGGCGAATTTGCCAATCTTGGTGTTTTCTGGCAAATGCCAAATGTCTTGCACGGTGTTGGGCTGTAAGCACAACCCCCACCTGTGGACGTCGGGCCCTGATATCACCCTCATGGAGTCTGTTTGACCGTTTGAGCAGACACATGCACATTTGTGGCCTGCTGGAGGTCATTTTGCAGGGCTCTGGCAGTGCTCCTCCTGTTCCTCCTTGCACAAGGGCGGAGGTAGCGGTCCTGCTGCTGAGTTGTTGCCCTCCTACGGCCTCCTCCACGTCTCCTGATGTACTGGCCTGTCTCCTGGTAGCGCCTCCATGCTCTGGACACTACACTGACAGACACAGCAAACCTTCTTGCCACAGCTCGCATTGATGTGCCATCCTGGATAAGCTGCACTACCTGAGCCACTTGTGTGGGTTGTAGACTCCGTCTCATGCTACCACTAGAGTGAAAGCACCGGCAGCATTCAAAAGTGACCAAAACATCAGCCAGGAAGCATAGGAACTGAGAAGTGGTCAGGTCACCACCTGCAGAACCACTCCTTTATTGGGGGTGTCTTGCTAATTGCCTATAATTTCCACCTGTTGTCTATCCCATTTGCACAACCGCATGTGAAATTGATTGTCACTCAGTGTTGCTTCCTAAGTGGACAGTTTGATTTCTCAGAAGTGTGATTGACTTGGAGTTACATTGTGTTGTTTAACCTCTTAAGGACATAGGGCGTACAGGTACGCCCTTGTGCCCTGGTACTTAAGGACACAGGGCGTACATGTACGCCCTGTGTATTTTCGATCACTGCCGTGCGGCTGGCAGTGATCGGAACCCGGTGCCTGCTCAAATCATTGAGCAGGCACCAAGGCTAAATGCGCGGGGGGGGTCCTGTGACCCCCCCATGTCGGCAATCGCGGCAAACCGCAGGTCAATTCAGACCTGCGGTTTGCTGCGATTTCTGCAGTTTCTGGTCCCCGCGGTCCCTGACCGCGGGGATCAGAAACTTTATATGCCTAAAAAAAACTTTTTATTCACCCCCCCCTGCACCCCCGAATGATTTTATGGTGGCGGGAGGTGCAGGGGGATGGTTGTGGGCGGTGCGGGAGGCAGGCGGTGCAGCAGGCGGGATCGCGATCCCCCGCCCGCCTCCCCTGGTATAATCGTTGGTTTCTAGTGGGTATACCAGGGTGCCAGCACATTGCTGGCACCCTGGTATAAACGGCTGACATCTGCGATGCGATGTCAGCCGTTTAACCCTTTCCATACAGCGGTCCGTACGGACCGCTGTATGGAAAAGGTTAACAGCGCAGGGAGCTCCCTCCCTCTCCCATCGGGGGGCTGCTGTGCCTTTGAAGCCCCCCGATGGGGAGGGAGAGAGCCCCCAGACAGCCCCCCGACAGATCCCCTCCTTACCCTTCCCCGTCTGCGAAGTTCTGACCAGAACTGAGCAGACGGGGAAGGTTCCCATGGCAACAGGACGCCTCTCAGGCGTCCTGCTGTCCATGGTGCTGAACAGATCTGTGCTGAAGGCATAGATCTGTTCAGTGTAAGTAAAATACAGTGCAGTACAATATATATTGTTCTGTACTGTATTATACAGACATCAGACCCACTGGATCTTCGAGAACCAAGTGGGTCTGGGTCAAAAAAAAGTGAATAAAAGTGAAAAAAAAGTAAAAATCAAAAAACACATTTATCACTGATAAAAAATGAAAAAAATAAAATTCCCTACACATGTTTGGTATCGCCGCGTCCGTAACGACTTGATCTATAAAACGGTCATGTTACTTTACCCGAACGGTGAACGCCATAAAAATAAAAAATAAAAAACTATGATGAAATAGAAATTTTGCCCACCTTACTTCCCAAAAAAGGTAATAAAAGTGATCAAAAAAGTCGCATGTACGCCAAAATTGTAACAATCAAACCGTCATCTCATCCCGCAAAAATCATACCCTACCCAAGATAATCGCCCAAAAACTGAAAAAACTATGGCTCTTAGACTATGGAAACACTAAAACATGATTTTTTTTGTTTCAAAAATGAAATCATTGTGTAAAACTTACATAAATAAAAAAAAAGTATACATATTAGGTATCGCCGCGTCCGTATCGCCCGGCTCTATAAAAATATCACATGATCTAACCCCTCAGATGACCACCGTAAAAAAATAAAAATAAAAACGGTGTAAAAAAAGCAATTTTTTGTCATCTTACGTCACAAAAAGTGTAATAGCAAGCAATCAAAAAGTCATACGCACCCCTAAATAGATGCCAATCAAACCGTCATCTCATCCCGCAAAAAATGAGACCCTACTTAAGATAATCGCCCAAAAAATAAAAAAAACTATGGCTCTTAGACTATGGAGACACTAAAATATTTTTTTTGTTTTAAAAATGAAATCATTGTGTAAAACTTACATAAATAAAAAAAATTGTATACATATTAGGTATCGCCGCGTCCGTGACAACCTGCTCTATAAAATTACCACATGATCTAACCTGTCAGATGAATGTTGTAAATAACAAAAAAAAAACGGTGCCAAAAAAGCTATTTCTTGTTACCTTGCTGCACAAAAAGTGTAATATAGAGCAACCAAAAATCATATGTACCCTAAACTAGTACCAACAAAACTGCCACCCTATCCCGTAGTTTCTAAAATGGGGTCACTTTTTTGGAGTTTCTACTCTAGGGGCGCATCAGGGGGGCTTCAAATGGGACATGGTGTAAAAAAAAAACTGTCCAGGAAAACCTGCCTTCCAAAAACCGTATGGCGTTCCTTTCCTTCTGCGCCCTGCCGTGTGCCCGTACAGTAGTTTACGGCCACATCTGGGGTGTTTCTGTAAACTACAGAATTAGGGCCATAAATAATGAGTTTTGTTTGGCTGTTAACCCTTGCTTTGTAACTGGAAAAAAAATATTAAAATGGAAAATCTGCCAAAAAAGTGAAATTTTGAAATTGTATCTCTATTTTCCATTAAATCTTGTGCAACACCTAAAGGGTTAACAAAGTTTGTAAAATCAGTTTTGAATACCTTGAGGGGTGTAGTTTCTTAGATGGGGTCACTTTTATGGAGTTTATAATCTAGGGGTGCATCAGGGGGGCTTCAAATGGGACATGGTGCCAAAAAAACAGTCCAGCAAAATCAGCCCTCCAAAAACCAAACGGCGCACCTTTCACTCTACGCCCCCGCTGTGTGCCCGTATAGTAGTTTACGGCCACATATGGGGTGTTTCTGTAAACAGCAGAGTCAGGGCAATAAAGATACAGTCTTGTTTGGCTGTTAACCCTTGCTTTGTTAGTGGAAAAAATGGGTTAAAATGGAAAATTAGGCAAAGAAATGAAATTCTCAAATTTCATCGCCATTTGCCAATAACTCTTGTGCAACACCTAAAGGGTTAACGACGTATGTAAAATCAGTTTTGAATACCTTGAGGGGTGTAGTTTCTTAGATGGGGTCATTTTTAGGGAGTTTCTCCTCTAGGGGTGCATCAGGGGGCTTCAAATGGGACATGGTGTAAATAAACCAGTCCATAAAAATCAGCCTTCCAAAAACCAAACGGCGCACCTTTCACTCTACGCCCCGCTGTGTGGCCGTACAGTAGTTTACGGCCACATATTGGGTGTTTCTGTAAACGGCAGAGTCAGGGCAATAAAGATACAGTCTTGTTTGACTGTTAACCCTTGGTTTGTTAGTGGAAAAAATGGGTTAAAATGAAAAATTGGACAAAAAAATGAAATTCTCAAATTTCCTCCCCATTTGCCAATAACTCTTGTGCAACACCTAAAGGGTTAACAACGTATGCAAAATCAGTTTTGAATACCTTGAGGGGTGTAGTTTCTTAGATGGGGTCATTTTTGGGTGGTTTCTATAATGTAAGCCTCGCAAAGTGACTTGAGACCTGAACTGGTCCCTAAAAATTGAGTTTTTGTAAATTTCTGAAAAATTTCAAGATTTGCTTCTAAACTTCTAAGCCTTGCAAAATCCCCAAAAAATAAAATATCATTCCCAAAACAATTCAAACATGAAGTAGACATATGGGGAATGTAAAGTCATCACAATTTTTGGGGGTATTACTATGTATTACAGAAGTAGAGAAACTGAAACTTTGAAATTTGCAAATTTTTCCAAATTTTTGTTAAATTAGGTATTTTTTGTTGCAAAAAATTTTTTTTTTGGACTGCATTTTACCAGTGTCATGAAGTACAATATGTGACGAAAAAACAATCTCAGAACGGCCTGGATAAGTCAAAGCGTTTTAAAGTTATCAGCACTTAAAGGGACTCTGGTCAGATTTTCAAAAAATGGCCTCGTCCTAAGGTGTAAAAAGGCTGTGTCCTTAAGGGGTTAAGTGTTCCCTTTATTTTTTTGAGCAGTGTATATGCCCCAAACACGAAGCAGATAACCTGATTAATAAAAGTATTGGAGACCCTAAAATTATTCGCCGAAGGTCAAATTATTTTGGGAGGGCGACCTAAATCTAGTACTAAACCCCTTACTAGACTCCTGCTCTCAACGCTCCCAACAAACGCAGAAAGCGATAGGCAAACTACATACCAAACTTCAGGAAATAGGTCTGGTTGATGCATGGAGGCAGTTACACCACCTTTCTAGGGATTACACATTTAGGTCAGCAACGCATAACTCGTTTCAAAGACTAGACCATATACACTGCGTGCAGAATTATTAGGCAAATTAGTATTTTGACCACATCATCCTCTTTATGCATGTTGTCTTACTCCAAGCTGTATAGGCTCGAAAGCCTACTACCAATTAAGCATATTAGGTGATGTGCATCTCTGTAATGAGAAGGGGTGTGGTCTAATGACATCAACACCCTATATCAGGTGTGCATAATTATTAGGCAACTTCCTTTCCTTTGGCAAAATGGGTCAAAAGAAGGACTTGACAGGCTCAGAAAAGTCAAAAATAGTGAGATATCTTGCAGAGGGATGCAGCACTCTTAAAATTGCAAAGCTTCTGAAGCGTGATCATCGAACAATCAAGCGTTTCATTCAAAATAGTCAACAGGGTCGCAAGAAGCGTGTGGAAAAACCAAGGCGCAAAATAACTGCCCATGAACTGAGAAAAGTCAAGCGTGCAGCTGCCAAGATGCCACTTGCCACCAGTTTGGCCATATTTCAGAGCTGCAACATCACTGGAGTGCCCAAAAGCACAAGGTGTGCAATACTCAGAGACATGGCCAAGGTAAGAAAGGCTGAAAGACGACCACCACTGAACAAGACACACAAGCTGAAACGTCAAGACTGGGCCAAGAAATATCTCAAGACTGATTTTTCTAAGGTTTTATGGACTGATGAAATGAGAGTGAGTCTTGATGGGCCAGATGGATGGGCCCGTGGCTGGATTGGTAAAGGGCAGAGAGCTCCAGTCCGACTCAGATGCCAGCGAGGTGGAGTACTGGTTTGGGCTGGTATCATCAAAGATGAGCTTGTGGGGCCTTTTCGGGTTGAGGATGGAGTCAAGCTCAACTCCCAGTCCTACTGCCAGTTTCTGGAAGACACCTTCTTCAAGCAGTGGTACAGGAAGAAGTCTGCATCCTTCAAGAAAAACATGATTTTCATGCAGGACAATGCTCCATCACACGCGTCCAAGTACTCCACAGCGTGGCTGGCAAGAAAGGGTATAAAAGAAGAAAATCTAATGACATGGCCTCCTTGTTCACCTGATCTGAACCCCATTGAGAACCTGTGGTCCATCATCAAATGTGAGATTTACAAGGAGGGAAAACAGTACACCTCTCTGAACAGTGTCTGGGAGGCTGTGGTTGCTGCTGCACGCAATGTTGATGGTGAACAGATCAAAACACTGACAGAATCCATGGATGGCAGGCTTTTGAGTGTCCTTGCAAAGAAAGGTGGCTATATTAGTCACTGATTTGTTTTTGTTTTGTTTTTGAATGTCAGAAATGTATATTTGTGAATGTTGAGATGTTATATTGGTTTCACTGGTAAAAATAAATAATTGAAATGGGTATATATTTGTTTTTTGTTAAGTTGCCTAATAATTATGCACAGTAATAGTCACCTGCACACACAGATATCCCCCTAAAATAGCTAAAACTAAAAACAAACTAAAAACTACTTCCAAAAATATTCAGCTTTGATATTAATGAGTTTTTTGGGTTCATTGAGAACATGGTTGTTGTTCAATAATAAAATTAATCCTCAAAAATACAACTTGCCTAATAATTCTGCACTCCCTGTATTGGTCTCTAAGGCTGTTCTAATGCAAACCAGTAAAGCGTCCATAGGAAACATCACTATCTCGGACCACGCCCCTTGCCACATCACTGTTTCTATGAAACAATTATCCAAGGGAGACTGGTCGTGGAGACTGAACGAATCTCTCCTGAGTAACACGGGGGTCTGCTCAGAAGTGGAAAAGCACCTGAAAGAGTATTTTTAAATAAATGCAGGGAAGGGGGTAGAAGCTCCAGTGGTCTGGGAGGCCCATAAATCCTTCATTTAGGGAATTTTCATTGCCCTGGGCTCAAAACAAAAGAAGGATAAACAGAGAGAAGTAGATAGCATCCTCCAACAGATTGCGGCAGTTGAGAGAATTCAAAAGAGAACTAAATCCATCCCGCTCCAAGAAGAACTAGTGGCCTTAAGAACTAAACTCAAAGCATATTTAAATACCCAATCAGCAGAAAAATTCCTTTACTTTAAGCATCTTATTTATGCACATGGCAATAAAGGGGGCGGCGATTAATGTCATCGCTTCTTAAAAAAACTAGGGCCAAATTTTGAGGGGATAAAAGGCAATATGATTTCATGTACAGAGGATATAGCTAAAGCCTTTCACCTCTTCTACTCAAAACTGTACAACCTTAAGGGTCCAAATAATAGGGATGAAGAACAGATGGCTAAAAAGGCGATTCATAAATTCCTGTTCTCATTGAATCTCCCCACTATCACTGCCTCCATGGCAAATTATATGATATCTCCGGTTTCAGAAGAAGAGGTCAAAGACATTCTTTACAGTTTCTCTCCCAAAAAGAGCCCAGCCCAGATGGTTTTCCCCTACAATACTTCAAGACGTTCAAAGGAATTATCATACCCCGTTTGACAGAGGTCTGTAATGCCCTGCTTACAGGTAAATTCCTACCCAGGCAAACTCAAGAAGCCTTCATTACCTTAATCCCCAAAGAAGGGAAAGACCCCGCTGATTGCGGAAGTTACAGGCCAATTCCTCTGTTAATCCAAGACTTGAAAATATGGGATAAGCTGATAGCCAATAGGCTTAAAGCCGTTATCCCCCTTATAGTAGGTCCTGAACAAGTTGGATTTGTACCGGGCAGGGAAGGGAAGAGTAATACAATCTGACTGTTCCATGCTATTCACGCGGCCGGCAAATCTAACACTCAGTTGACTCTTCTCGGCATTGACGCCGAGAAGGCGTTTGACAGAATAAATTGGGCATTTGTGGAAGCGACCTTCCAAAAATTTGCCTTCCCACAACCACTGATTCATGCGATCTTCACTTTATACAAATCCCCTCACGCTCGGCTTAATATTAACGGCACACTATCCCAGCCCTTTGAGATAACCAATGGAACGAGACAGGAGTGCCCCTTGTCGCCGACCCTGTTCGTCCTTGTTATGGAGACACTGCTTAAGGCGGTTAGAGAACAGAACCATATTCAGGGATTTACTGTATGAGACAGAAAGCTAAAATTCCTAGCCTTTGCAGATGACCTAGTTTTTCTGATCTCGAAACCTGCATCTAGCCTCCCTGAGATTGAGAAACTGCTGCATGAGTTTGGTTCTATATCTAACTATAAAGTAAATTTATCTAAGTCCGAGATCCTCAACATATCAATCCCCCAATGGTTAATACCTGACTTGAAATCGCGTTCACAGTTCGTGTGGGCCGCTTCTTCAATTAAATATCTAGGAATTCGTCTCTCGAGGGACCAAACTGAGCTTTACAGTTTAAACTACACTCCACTTTTAACAGAGGTCAATAAGCTCCTAAAATCATATGACTCACTATGGATCTCTTGGCTAGGTAGAAGAAATTTAGTGAAAACATATATCATGCCTAAGATCTTATATATCTTACAAATGGTCCCGATCCTCCTTTCCCCAGCTTTCTTTGCTTCCGTTCGCAGCCTTCTTAGGAGGTTCTTATGAAAAAGCAAGAGATCACGTATGTCTTACTCCATGTTGATCAGAAGGAGGGAGACTGGAGGTTTGGGCTTCCCCGACGTGCTTTCCTACTACAAGGCAGTGCAGTTAAACAGATAGCTGCAGTTGATGTTCCCATTAGGAGAGTTTGACCCCTTTGCCATAGCCAACATTGAAATCGGTGGTGCTGATTTAGGGTACATGTGGATTCCAAAATCTAAGCCCAGATCATCTGCGGACATAAACCTAATGTTGCAGGGTCCAGTGGAAGTCTGGAGACAAATGGGCAATACCTTAGCCCCACGGCCTTCCCCGCTTATGCCAATGTCCTCGCTGCCAGCTCTACTCTCTTCCCCAGGCTCAGCCAAGTAGGGTTTGTGGCGCAACCTAAATAGGTGGACAGTTCAGGATGCTTTCTCTGGGGGGTCGATTCCTACCATAGAGGTGTTTAAGAGCTTTCTCCCTGCAAATATACCTGCAGTGACAATGTCTTTCTATTATACTCACTTTAGAAATATTTGCTCTAAATTTCTAGCCTTGAACTCAGTAGTGAGGAATCTCACAGACTTTGAGCAAGTGATGGTTTCAAACCTTCCCAGAATGAAGAAAATCTCATACCTATATTAACATTTTGTAATAAACTTACATCATGCAAAACCAATCTTTCTAAATTCCTGGGAAAAAGAACTTGGCTTTACTTTAACAGACTTAGGCCTCTTTCACACTACAGTATGTCCATTTCAGTGTTTTGCGTTCCGTTTTTCACGGATCCGTTTTTCCGTTTTTTTGTTTCCATTGTGTTTCGGTTCCGTTTTTCCGTTCCGTTTTTCCGTATGGCATATACAGTATACAGTAATTTCATAGAAAAAATTGGGCTGGGCATAACATTTTCAATAGATGGTTCCGCAAAAAACGGAACGGATACGGAAGACATACGGATGCATTTCCGTATGCATTTCGTTTTTTTGCGGACCCATAGACTTTAATGGAGCCACGGAACGTGATTTTCGGCCAAATATAGGACATGTTCTATCTTTCTACGGAACGGAAAAACGGAAACGGAATGCATACGGAACACATTCCGTTTTTTTTGCGGAACCATTGAAATGAATGGTTCCGTATACGGACCGTTTTCGGACCTCAAAAAACGGACCGCAAAACGAAAAAAAAAAACGGTAGTGTGAAAGAGGCCTTAGAGATACGCTTTATTTTGTCGCATGCCCAAGGTTTCTCTCGATGTGTTAGGCTTCAGGAAAGTCATTATAAACTCTTGAGCCTCTGGTATAAGACCCCCTGAAGTCGTCTTTCTGCATAAGGGCATTGAATCTGATAGGTGCTGGAGATGTCAGAAATTTAGGGGCTCTTATTTACACATCTGGTGGACGTGTGACATCATTGCATCATTTTGGAAACAAAGCAGCCATTTAAGATTTCCTAAAATCTCCATTTGTAATCACCCCTGCGATGGTGTTCCTGGCCATACCAGAGGACTCATACCGTCCTTCTAGATCAAATCTTATCACACATTTGCTGGCTGTGGCTAAGTCACTGATCCCGCTACACTCGCTACAAACTTCTCCCCATTCACTGGAGGGATGGTGTGCGAAGGTCTATCAGGCGTGCAATTTTAAAGAGCTAATCAGTTGGACCGAAAGGAAGCACAAGTCCTTTTTAAAAATTTGGAACAAGTGGAGAGTCTGGAGTGGTATAACATGAAGGGAGTGTATCCCCACACAATACTTCCCTTTCCCCGCCTTCCCCTTTGTATTTCGTTTTTGTGTGTCTTTGTCTAGTCGTTTCTGTTGTGTTTTTTGTGTACAGTCGTGGCCAAAAGTTTTGAGAATTACATAAATATTGGAAATTGGAAAAGTTGCAGCTTAAGTTTTTATAATAGCAATTTGCATATACTCCAGAATGTTATGAAGAGTGATCAGATGAATTGCATAGTCCTTTGCCATGAAAATTAACTTAATCCCCAAAAAAACTTTCCACTGCATTTCATTGCTGTCGTTAAAGGACCTGCTGAGATCATTTCAGTAATCGTCTTGTTAACTCAGGTGAGAATGTTGACGAGCACAAGGCTGGAGATCATTATGTCAGGCTGATTGGGTTAAAATGGCAGACTTGACATGTTAAAAGGAGGGTGATGCTTGAAATCATTGTTCTTCCATTGTTAACCATGGTGACCTGCAAAGAAACGCGTGCAGCCATCATTGCGTTGCATAAAAATGGCTTCACAGGCAAGGATATTGTGGCTACTAAGGATTGCACCTCAATCAACAGTTTATAGGATCATCAAGAACTTCAAGGAAAGAGGTTTAATTCTTGTTAAGAAGGCTTCAGGGCGTCCAAGAAAGTCCAGCAAGCGCCAGGATCGTCTCCTAAAGAGGATTCAGCTGCGGGATCGGAGTGCCACCAGTGCAGAGCTTGCTCAGGAATGGCAGCAGGCAGGTGTGAGCGCATCTGCACGCACAGTGAGGCAAAGACTTTTGGAAGATGGCCTGGTGTCAAGAAGGGCAGCAAAGAAGCCACTTCTCTCAAAAAAAAACATCAGGGACAGATTGATCTTCTGCAGAAAGTATGGTGAATGGACTGCTGAGGACTGGGGAAAATATTCTCCGATGAAGCCTCTTTCCGATTGTTTGGGGCATCTGGAAAAAGGCTTGTCCGGAGAAGAAAAGGTGAGCGCTACCATCAGTCCTGTGTCATGCCAACAGTAAAGCATCCTGAGACCATTCATGTGTGGGGTTGCTTCTCATCCAAGGGAGTGGGCTCACTCATAATTTTGCCCAAAAACACAGCCATGAATAAAGAATGGTACCAAAACACCCTCCAAAAGCAACTTCTTCCAACAATCCAACAACAGTTTGGTGAAGAACAATGCATTTTCCAGCACGATGGAGCACCGTGCCATAAGACAAAAGTGATAACTAAGTGGCTCGGGGACCAAAACGTTGACATTTTTGGTCCATGGCCTGGAAACTCCCCAGATCTTAATCCCATTGAGAACTTGTGGTCAATCCTCAAGAGGCGGGTGGACAAACAAAAACCCACTAATTCTGACAAACTCCAAGAAGTGATTATGAAAGAATGGGTTGCTATCAGTCAGGAATTGGCCCAGAAGTTGATTGAGAGCATGCCCAGTCGAATTGCAGAGGTCCTGAAAAAGAAGGGCCAACACTGCAAATACTGACTCTTTGCATAAATGTCATGTAATTGTCGATAAAAGCCTTTGAAACGTATGAAGTGCGTGTAATTATATTTCACTACATCACAGAAACAACTGAAACAAAGATCTAAAAGCAGTTTAGCAGCAAACTTTGTGAAAACTAATATTTGTGTCATTCTCAAAACTTTTGGCCACAACTGTAGTCTTTTCAAAGAGCATATGCAAATGTGATATATTCAAGCTTTTTGGATGCTTAATAGATTCCTGTCTTCCTGTTAGATTTGGCAAAGTCTAACCTGTAATTTGGAGAGTTTCAGAGGTGTCCTGTTTAAGACGCCGCTTTATGTACGCTTTTGTGTCATTATTGATAAAAATAATTTAATAAAAGTGAATTTAAACCAATTTTTTTTTATATATGGCCGCACGGCAGGCTTCAGAGTGGAAGGAGCACTGTATGGCGGTTAGGAGAGAGGATTGAACTGGAATGGTAATTGGGAGCTATGTCGCATATGAAGACACCTTGAGGTAGCCCTAGAGTGGAAACCCCCAAAAAGTGACCCGATTCCGGAAACTACACCCCTCAAGGAATATTTCAAGGTGTGTAGTGAGCACTTAGACCCATCAGGCATTTCACAGATTCAGGAAACACTTGGCTGTGAAAATAAAAAATGACAATTGTTTCCAGAAAACGTTGCTTTACACCCACATTTTTCCCTTTCACAAGGGGTAACAGGACAAAATGCACCCCACATTTTGTTCCCCAATTCCCCCCGAATACGCCAACACCCCATATGTGCTCAAAAAATGATGTATGGACGCATGGCAGGGCTCTAGATACAAACAGCTAAATATGGATTTTGCTGACATGAATTAGCAGACATAGATTTTAGGTGCCATGTCACATTAAATAAATTCCTGAGGTCCCCAGAAATGAAAAACCAAAATAAATGACCCCATTTCGGAAAGAGCACCCCCGTACGAACATTTTAAGTGATGGAAAGGGTACTTTTTAACAGGTGTCTCACAGAATGCAGAATTACTTGAGAGAAGCATTACAAATCACACATTTGTAAAAATTACTAGCAGACCCCAATTTTTCACTTTCACAAGGGGTTAAAGGAGAAAATGCACCCCAGTATATGTTCTCCATTTTGCGAACACCCCATATGTGCTTGTATCCTGCTGTATTGGCACACAGCAGGTCTCTAGAGGTAAAGTGCAAAATATGGTTTTTGCAGGCCTGAATTGGTAGATATGGATTTTAGCTGCCATGTCGCATTTAAAAAACTTCCTGAGGTCCCCAGAAATGAAAAACCCCAAGAAGTGACACCATTTTGGAAAAAGCACCCCCGTATGAACATTTTAAGTGGTGGAAAGAGTATTTTTTAGCAAATTGGTGTCTCACAGAAGGCAGAGTTACTTGAGAAAAGCATTTCAAAGCACACATTTGTAAAAATTACTAGCAGACCCCAATTTTTCACTTTCACAAGGGGTTAAAAGAGAAAATGCACCCCAGTATAAGTTCCCCATTTTTTCTCCAATTTGCAAACACCCCATATGTGCTCGTAGCCTGCTGTTTTGGCGCACAGCAGGCCTCTAGAGGCAAAGTGCAAAATATGTTTTTTGCAGGCCTGAATTGGCAGACATGGATTTTAGCTGCCATGTCGCATTTAAAAAATTTCCTGAGGTCCCCAGAAATGAAAAACCCCAAGAAGTGACCCTATTTTGGAAAAAGCACAAAAGCACCCCCGTATGAACATTTTAAGTGGTGGAAAGGGTACTTTTTAGCAAACAGGTGTCTCACAGAAGGCAGCGCCTTCCCGTGACGAGCCTGTGAGATCCAGCCTGTGTTTCAAAAATGAAATCATTGTGTAAAACTTACATAAATAAAACAAAAGTATACATATTAGGTATTGCCGCATCCGTAATAACATGCTCTATATAAATATCACATGACCTAACCCCTTTAGTGAATACCGTAAAAAAAAAAAAAACGGTGTAAAAAATGCCATTTTTTGTCACCTTACATCACAAAGTGTAATAGCAAGCGATCAAAAAGTCATACGCACCCCAAAATAGTGCCAATAAAACCGTCATCTCATCCCACAAAAATCATACCCTACCCAAGATAATCACCCAAAAACTGAAAAAACTATGGCTCTCAGACTATGGAAACACTAAAACATGATTTTTTTTGTTTCGAAATGAAATCATTGTGTAAAACTTACATAAATAAAAAAAATAGTATACATATTAGGTGCTCAATAAAAATACCACATGATCTAACCTGTCAGATTAATGTTGTAAATAACAAAAAATAAATAAATAAAAAGCTATTTCTTGTTACCTTGCCTCACAAAAAGTGTAATATAGAGCGACCAAAAATCATATGTACCCTAAACTAGTACCAACAAAACTGCCACCATATCCCGTAGTTTCTAAAATGGGGTCACTTTTTTGGAGTTTCTACTCTAAGGGTGCATCAGGGGGGCTTCAAATGGGACATGGTGTCAAAAAACCAGTCCAGCAAAATCTGCCTTCCAAAAACCGTATGGCATTCCTTTTATTCTGCGCCCTGCCGTGTGCCCGTACAGCAGTTTACGACCACATATGGGGTGTTTCTGTCAGGACCATAAATAGAGTTTTGTTTGGCTGTTAACCCTTGCTTTGTAGCTGGAAAAAAAATATTAAAATGGAAAATCTGCCAAAAAAGTGAAATTTTGAAATTGTATCTTTATTTTCCATTAATTCTTGTGGAACACCTAAAGGGTTAACAACATTTGTAAAATCTGTTTTGAATACTTTCAGGGGTGTAGTTTCTAGAATGGGGTGGTTTTGGGTGGTTTCTATTATGTAAGCCTCACAAAGTGACTTCAGACATGAACTGGTCCTTAAAAAGTGGGTGTTTGAAAATTTTAAAAAAAAATTCAAGATTTGCTTCTAAACTTCTAAGTAGTGTTGAGCGAACTTGTGTTTTAAGTTCGGAGTCTAAAGTTCGGGTTCGGGTTATCGAAGTATCCCGTTATGGATTCCGCTACCACGGACCAGAACGGAATTTAGAATCCATAACGGAATACTTCGATAACCCGAACCCGAACTTTAGACGCCGAACTTAAAACACAAGTTCGCTCAACACTACTTCTAAGCCTTGTAATATCCCCAAAAAATAAAATATCATTCCCAAAATGATCCAAACATGAATTAGACATATGGGGAATGTAAAGTATTAACAATTTTTAGAGGTATTACTATGTATTATAGAAGTAGAGAAATTGAAACTTAAAAATTTGCTAATTTTTCCAAATGTTTAGTAAAGTTGGTATTTTTTTATAAATAAAAATTATAATTTTTTACTCCATTTTACCAGTGTCATGAAGTACAATATGTGACGAAAAAACTGTCTCAGAATGGCCTGGATAAGTCAAAGTGTTTTAAAGTTATCACCACATAAAGTGACACTGGTCAGATTTGCAAAAAATGGCCTGGTCCTTAAGGTGAAAATGAGGGACCCTAAGGGGTTAAAGGAAAAAATGCACTTCAGTATACATTTTCCCCCCATTTTGCGAAAACCCCATATGTGCTCGTAGCCTGCTGTTTTGGCGCAAGGCAGGCCTCTAGAGGCAAAGTGCAAAATATGGTTTTTGTAGGCCTGAATTGGCAGACATGGATTTTTAGCTGCCATGTCACATTTAAAAAATTTCCTGAGGTCCTTAGAAATAAAAACAAAACAAGAAGTGACCCCATTTTGGATAGTGGACCCCCGTATGAATATTTTAAGGGGTGAAAAGGGCACTTTTGACCTAACAAATGTTTCATAGAAATGAATATGTAGTGGTTTGTGAAAAGTGGATATGTAAGCTATGCGGACTAAATCAGAGGTATAAGGTGGTAAAATTACAGGGTACATCAAGGATGAAATTAATACTCCATGGATGTGTGGTAGATTCTAAAACACTCCTGCATGAACAGGACAGGTTTTTCAGGTCTGGTTTTGCAGTTGTAAATGGTGTCTTTCCTTATCCCCCTTTTGGATCACACCCTGCATCTTTTTTGGGTCCTTCCCTTCCTTGCTGTCTGGGGGACTTGACCTGGAAAATGTTGCCCTGGTACGACACGGGCACCATGACCTCCAGAAGTACTGGGACCCTCCCCGGCCTGGCTTTGAAAAATTAGGGCCTTGATAACCACCTCTTGGAACTGGAGGAAAGTTCCTGTGTGGCCTGCAGATTTAAATGGCACGTACGCATTGTACATTGCCACCTGTACATTGTGTACGGCCAGCTTTTTGTACCACACTTTTGTTTTTCGTGTGGCACTATAGGGCTTCAGAACCTGATCTAAAAGATTAACCCCTCCCATGTGCTTATTGTAGTCCAGGATGCAAACTGATTTGGGGACAGTGGTAGTGGTACCTCGCACGTGAGCTGGACAGTGGTAGTGGTACCTCGCACATGAGCTGGTATTTGTGTGAACGGTGGTCAGTACAAGGACGTCCCATTTGTCCTTGTACTTAACTGCCAGTATGTTCTCATGGAGGAGAGCCCTGCTTTCACCCATTCTCAGTGGTTGCCCTACCAGGGATCTAGGGAGGCCTCTCTGATTTTTGAGCTCTGTGCCGCAAGCCACAGTACTTCTGGTAGTTAGGGACCTGAATAGGGGTATGCTGGTATAATAGTTATCCACATAGAGGTGGTAAACCTTATCCAGCAGTGGGTGCAGCAAGTCCCACACAATCTTTCCACTAACTCCTAGGATGGGGGGGCATTCTGGGGGTTCCTGGAGCTACTCTCACAAAGTTTGTAAATTTTTATGCCATACCTTACTCGTTTGCTAGGCAGGTACTGGCGGAATCTAACCCTCCCTTTGAAAAGTAACAGGGAGTCATCTACATATACATTTTTATCAAGGGTGTACACCTCAGCAAACTTGGTGTTAAAGTGGTCAAGGACGGGCCTATCCTTGAACAGATGGTCAAATGTCGGCTCATTTGGGATGGGCACTCTGTATTGTCGTTGTAGTGTAGGAATTTCCAAATTGACTAAAAATGCTTCCGGGTCCTGGTGTTACTGTAAATTGGAGTCTGGTAGAAAATGTCCGAACTCCAATATTTCCTGATGTTTGGCTTCTTTACTACGCCCATATGCAGCACGAGTCCCCAAAACTTCATCATCTTTGCTGCACTTACTGGGGTCCAACCTAGAGGTCTAGCGTATGGCGAGGTAGGGTTCTGAGCTATAAATTGGTTTGGGCCACCATTAAATTTACAAAATCTTCAGAGAATAAGATTTTGAAAAAATCTTGTTTTGTGAAGCCCGCACTGTCTATCTGTATTCCGGAGATGCCTACAAAATCCGGAATTTGGGGCTGATAATCGTCTTCTCCCTCACTGGCCGACTCGGAGACGGGCCACTTTTATTTTATTGGGGTGTTTTGTGTGAAATGTGTAAAACTTTATTGTGCGTCCGTGCAGACACTGCAGTATAAAAATTTACTGCAGATACAAAAAAAGAACACTATCTAAAAATTAACATATACAGTAGCTGCTTTTTTCTTGCCATAATACAAATTCTAACAGTCTATTCAGTAGGACTATCAGCTGTGTATCCACCTGACTTCTCCTCAACACAACTGATGGTCCCAACCCCATTTATAAGGCAAGAAATCCCACTTATTAAACCTGACAGGGCACACCTGTGAAGTGAAAACCATTTCAGGGGACTACCTCTTGAAGCTCATCAAGAGAATGCCAAGAGTGCGCAAAGCAGTAATCAAAGCAAAAGGTGGCTACTTTGAAGAACCTAGAATATGACATATTTTCAGTTGTTTCACACTTGTTTGTTATGTATATAATTCCACATGTGTTAATTCATAGTTTTGATGCCTTCAGTGTGAATCTACAATTTTCATAGTCATGAAAATAAAGAAAACTCTTTGAATGAGAAGGTGTGTCCAAACTTTTGGTCTGTACTGTATATATACGGTATATATTTATATTCTAACTATTACTTTTTAAAAAAAAGGAAAAAAAAGGGACAGATGAAAAAAATATACATATCTGCGCCCAAAAAAAGAGCCCAGGTGCTGAGCAGTACGGACTGATCAGCACTTGGTGTTCACAGCTCGCACACAGAAAAACTGGTGCAGAGCAGGAAAAACATATTTTTTTTATAAAAGTGACAAAAAAAAATCTAAATTTCTTCCGCAGGCAAAATCGGATGGGAGGGGTGGGGTGGATTAGGGATCTGGAACTTCTGCTGCAGAAAAAAATAATAAAAATCACTGCAGCAGAATGTGCCAGATGTTCTACTTCTTCTATACAGGAGCAGTAAAGACAGTGAAAGCTGTGGTAGAACCACAAATCCCAGCAGATCGAGCACAGAGAAGCACAGAACCTCTCAGCATGCAGTCACCAGCTAGAATGGCTGCATGCAGAGAGGTTCTGCCCTTTCCTGTGCAGCTATAGTGCGGCCGTTGGCTGGAGCGTTGTTCAAGCCAATCGCAGCGCTGGCAGGGGACCCAAAACACTGGTGTCCCCTTCCTCACCTCGGAGGTGACCGGTGCTGACCAGTTCAGCACCGGCCACCTCCCCCTGACTCTCCCCCCCCGACCCGCGCCACAGCTTACATGTGCTTCCGGCACTGCGATGTTCCGTCATCACTGATCGGCCAATCGCAGCGCACTGAGCTGCAGGGGGGCCGAAATAGCCGATGCTGCACTTACCCGGCATGGCTGCCTGTCGGTAAGAGCAGCCATCGCCCTCCGATCCCCCCACGATTTTCACCCAGAGCCCGGCGGACCTCGAGCCGTACATGTACGGCGCTGGTCCTTAAGTCAAGTCCAGTAGCGCCATACATGTACGGCACGGGTCCTCTACGGGTTAAGCAGATCTGCTTGTTTTTTCTGTTATCTGAAGCCACGCCACCTGAGCCCCCTCTGCCCTGCAGCCGAATCCGTCCATAGCTGCACGCAACATGGAGGGGCTTCACAACAAGCTCGTCCATGCCAGATGATCTGTGCAGTCTATCTGCGCCTGCGTACTTCTCCCTCACCTGTAAGAGCACAACATGTACAGTCTGCTCCCATCACTGGTGCCCTCAGAGTGTGAAAGAAATCAGCAGCTAGCGGAGAAGGAGGATGTGCTTTTCTGAAGTTCCCTGCCATAACACCCTCTTGAGCGCCTGCATACAGTAGGCATTTTAAAGATTTTTTTTCCGGTCGCTGTCCGACCCAAAAATGGGCGGAGCCTAGATTTTTATATATATATATATATATATATATATATATATATATATATATATATATATATATACACATACATACATACACACATACACACAGTATATACTGTATATACACTCACCTAAAGAATTATTAGGAACACCATACTAATACGGTGTTGGACCCCCTTTTGCCTTCAGAACTGCCTTAATTCTACGTGGCATTGATTCAACAAGGTGCTGATAGCATTCTTTAGAAATGTTGGCCCATATTGATAGGATAGCATCTTGCAGTTGATGGAGATTTGAGGGATGCACATCCAAGGCACGAAGCTCCCGTTCCACCACATCCCAAAGATGCTCTATTGGGTTGAGATCTGGTGACTGTGGGGGCCATTTTAGTACAGTGAACTCATTGTCATGTTCAAGAAACCAATTTGAAATGATTTGAGCTTTGTGACATGGTGCATTATCCTGCTGTTGTAGCCCATCCGCCTCAAGGTTTCACAAATGCTTTGCTGCATACCTTGGTTGTAACGAGTGGTTATTTCAGTCACCGTTGCTCTTCTATCAGCTTGAATCAGTCGGCCCATTCGCCTCTGACCTCTAGCATCCACAAGGCATTTTCGCCCACAGGACTGCCGCATACTGGATGTTTTTCCCTTTTCACACCATTCTTTGTGAAATACTCAGACCGGCCCGTCTGGCACCAACAACCATGCCACGCTCAAAATTGCTTAAATCACCTTTCTTTCCCATTCTGACATTCAGTTTGGAGTTCAGGAGATTGTATTGACCAGGACAACCCCCCTAAATGCATTGAAGCAACTGCCATGTGATTGGTTGACTAGATAATTGCATTAATGAGAAATAGAACAGGTGTTCCTAATAATTCTTTAGGTGAGTGTATATATATATATATATATATATAGTGGGGTTTCGCTCTGGTAGGCAGGGTAAGCGGACGCAGTACAGAGGCAACAACAAGTTTGTAAAGCAAAACTTCAGTGTTTATTCACACATAAGGCAAAAGTAAAACGACACTTTGCAGTCTTGGTGTTAGTTCACACAATGGAACGTCCACAGAACAAAAAAATCACCTTGTTGGCAGTTTTATCTCCAGCGGTCCACAGCAGCCTTTAGGGGGCCTGTTTCTCAGCGTGTGGCTCTCAGCCCTCCAGCAGAGCACAAAGCCTCAGATCCCAAACACAGAGACTCAGCTGCTGAGCCCAGCTGCCTATTTAAAGGACAGCCAGGTGCTGCCAAAACCCGGACCAACACTTAGGCCTCTTTCACACGGGCGTCATGTTTTAGGGCCGGATAAGATGCGCGTGCGTAGCTCTAAAATGCACAATTTTTCTACGCAAGTGCAAAACATTTTAATGCGTTTTGCATGCGCGTGAGAAAAATCGGCATGTTTGATACCCAAACCCGAACTTCTTCACAGAAGTTCGGATTTGGGATCGGTGTTGTGTAGTTTTTATTATTTTCCCTTATTTCATGGTTATAAGGGAAAATAATAGCATTCTTAATATAGAATGCTTAGTAAATTAGGGCTGGAGAGGTAAAAAATTTAAAATAATTTAACTCACCTTAATCCACTTGTTCGCGCAGCCCGGCTTCTCTTCTGTCTTATTTCTTCAGGAGCTGGGTAAAGGACCTTTGATGACGTCACTGCGCTCATCACATGTCCCAGATGTGCTCAATTGGATTCAGGTCTGGGGAACGGGCGGGCCAGTCCATAGCATCAATGCCTTCGTCTTGCAGGAACTGCTGACACACTCCAGCCACATGAGGTCTAGCATTGTTTTGCATTAGGAGGAACCCAGGGCCAACCGCACCAGCATATGGTCTCACAAGGGGTCTGAGGATCTCATCTCGGTACCTAATGGCAGTCAGGCTACCTCTGGCGAGCACATGGAGGGCTGTGCGGCCCTCCAAAGAAATGCCACCCCACACCATTACTGACCCAATGCCAAACCGGTCATGCTGGAGGATGTTGCAGGCAGCAGAACGTTCTCCACGGCGTCTCCAGACTGTCTCACGTCTGTCACATGTGCTCAGTGTGAACCTGCTTTCATCTGTGAAGAGCACAGGGCGCCAGTGGCAAATTTGCCAATCTTGGTGTTCTCTGGCAAATGCCAAACGTCCTGCACGGTGTTGGGCTGTAAGCACAACCCCCACCTGTGGGCGTCGGGCCCTCATATCACCCTCATGGAGTCTGTTTCTGACCGTTTGAGCAGACACATGCACATTTGTGGCCTGCTGGAGGTCATTTTGCAGGGCTCTGGCAGTGTTCCTCCTAGCACAAAGCCGGTCCTGCTGCTGGGTTTTTGCCCTCCTACGGCCTCCTCCACGTCTCCTGATGTACTGGCCTGTCTCCTGGTAGCGCCTCCATGCTCTGGACACTACGCTGACAGACACAGCAAACCTTCTTGCCACAGCTCGCATTGATGTGCCATCCTGGATAAGCTGCACTACCTGAGCCACTTGTGTGGGTTGTAGACTCCGTCTCATGCTACCACTAGAGTGAAAGCACCGCCAGCATTCAAAAGTGACCAAAACATCAGCCAGGAAGCATAGGAACTGAGAAGTGGTCTGTGGTCACCACCTGCAGAACCACTCCTTTATTGGGGGTGTCTTGCTAATTGCCTATAATTTCCACCTGTTGTCTATCCCATTTGCACAACAGCATGTGAAATTGATTGTCACTCAGTGTTGCTTCCTAGGTGGACAGTTTGATTTCACAGAAGTGTGATTGACTTGGAGTTACATTGTGTTGTTTAAGTGTTCCCTTTATTTTTTTGAGCAGTATATATATATATATATATATATATATATATACACACACACACACACACACAGTAGTGTGTGTGTATATATATATATATATATATATCTATGTACTGTGTGTGTATATATATATATATATATATATATAAAATTATTATTTTTTAAATGTTTAACTCCTTAATGACCTGCGCCATACATGTACTGCGCAACCGGACGTGACTTAACGCCCAGCACCGTACACGTACGGTGTGCTGATCGGGCAGGTGCAGGAGCTAATAGCCGGACCCCTGCTGTATGTGCTGGCATCGGTGAAATAACCGATGACGGCGCATTAACCCCTGCACGGCCGCAGTTAGCGCTGACCACGGCACGTGCGGGCTTTAGACATGGGGGGGGGTGGCCATCGGGTCGCTGCTGTGACGTGGACCAGATGGCAGGGAAGGCAGCCCGATACCTTCCTTAGGCATCGTGGCTGCCTTCCGTGACAGCCTGTGAAATCCAGCCCCCTGTATTACACTGGTAATACACTTACAGCCAATGCATTACAATACAGAAGTATTGTCATGCATTGTATAGAGGATTAGACCCCCAAAAGTTGAAATCCCAGAGTGAAAAAAAATAAAAAAAATAAAGTTTTACAAGAAAATTTAAAGTTTCAAGAAAAAAAGCTTCCTTTTCCCCAAAATAAAGTAGAAAAAAAAATAGGGAAAAAAGTAAAGTAGACATATTAGGTATCGCCGTGTCCGTATCGACCGGCTCTATAAAAATATCACATGAACCAACCCCTCATGTGAACACAGTCAAAAAAATTAAATAAAAACAGTGCAAATAAATTTTTTGGGGTCAATTTACATCACTAAAAGTGCAACACCAAGCGTTCAAAAAGGCTTATGCCCCCCAAAATAGTACCAATCTAACTGTCACCTCATCCTGTAAAAAATAAGTTCCTACCTAAGACAATCGCCCAAAAAAAATTAATAAATGTGGCTCTCAAACTATGGAGACACTTAAACATGATTTTTTGTTTCAAAAATGATATTATTGTGTTAAATGTAAAATAAATAAAAAAGTATACATATTAGGTATCGCCGCGTCCGTAACAACCTGCTCTATAAAAATACCACATGACCTAACCCCTCAGGTGAACACCTTAAAAAAGATAAAATAAAAACGGTGTCAAAATAGCAATTTTTTGTCACCTTACATCACAAAAAGTGTAATAGCAAGCGATCAAAAAGTCATATACACCCCAAAATAGTGCCAATCAAATCGTCATCTCATCCCGCAAAAATTATACCCTACCTTAGGCAATCGCCCCAAAAACTGAAAAAACTATGGCGCTCAGACTATAGAGACACTAAAACATGAAACTGTTATTGTGCAAGACTTAAAAAAAAAGTATACATATTAGGTATCGCCGCGACCTTAAGAACCTGCTATATAAAAAATATCAAATGACCTAATCCCTCTAGGTGAGCACTGTAAAAAAGATAAAATAAAAACGGTGTCAAAAAAGCCATTTTTTGCACCTTACATCACAAAAAGTGTAATATCAAGTGATCAAAAAGTCATACGCACCCTAAAATAGCACCAATCATCCCATACTGAAAAAAATTAGCCCTTACATAAGACAGTCGCCCAAAAAATAAAAAAATAAATATGGCTTTCAGAATATGGAGACACTAAAAAATCATTTTTTTTCAAAAATGCTTTATTATGTAAAACTGAAACAAACATATTTGTTATTGTCGCGTCCGTAACAACCTGCTCTATAAAATACCACATGATCTAACCTGTCAGATGAACATTGTAAATAACAAAAAATAAAAAAGGTGCCAAAAAAAGCTATTTTTTGTTACCTTGCCTCACAAAAAGTGTAATATAGAGCAACCAAAAATCATATGTACCCTAAAATAGTACCAACAAAACTGCCACCTTATCCCGTAGTTTCCAAAATGGGGTCTTTTTTTGGAGTTTCTACTCTAGGGGTGCATCAGGGGGTCTTCAAATGTGACATGGCAGCTTAAAATTATCCCAGTGAAATCTGCCTTCCAAAACCATATGGCGTTCCTTTCCTACTGCGCCCTGCCGTTTGCCAGTACAGCAGTTTACGACCACATATGGGGTGTTTCTGTAAGCTACAGAATCAAGGCAATAAATATTGAGTTTTGTTTGGCTGTTAACTCTTGCTTTGTTACTGGAAAAAAATTGATGAAAAATGGAAAATCTGCCCAAAAAGTGAAATTCTGAAATTTCATCTCCATTTTCCTTTAATTCTTGTGGAGCACCTAAAGGGTTAACAAAGTTTGTAAAATCAGTTTTGAATACCTTGAGGGGTGTAGTTTCTAAAATGGGGTCATTTTTGGGTGGTTCCTGTTACGTAAGCCTCACAAAGTGACTTCAGACCTGAACTGGTCCTTAAAATATGAGTTTTGGAAATTTTCTGAAAAATTTCTAGATTTGCTTCTAAATTACTAAGCCTTCTAACGTCCCCAAAAAATAAAATGCCATTTACAAAATGATCCAAACATGAAGTAGAGATATGGGAAATGTAAAGTAATAACTATTTTTGGAGTTATTACTCTATTATAAAAGTAGAGAAATTGAAATTTGCTAATTTTTTAAAAAGTTTGGTATTTTTTTATAAATAAAAATGAAATATTTTGACTCAATTTTACAACTGTCATGAAGTACAATATGTGATAAGAAAACAATCTCAGAATGGCCTGGATAAGTAAAAGCTTTTTAAAGGGATTCTGTCACCTCGTTTTAGCTTATAGAGCTGTGTCCTTTTATGGTGTTTAAAAAATGATTTTCTAGATATGTAAATGACGCTGTTAAGGAGCCCAAGGGGCTGTACTAACCTTCTTGGAGCCCAGCCACGCCCCCCTGTGAAGGAGCTCAGCACCGCCTGCTTCCTCCAAATCTCCTCCTTGCTCACAGTTAGATTGCCGTAATCTCGCGATGTGTAGTTCCTTCCCTGAGGCTGATGCCAGCAAAGGGAAGGAACACTATACTGGCACTGCGCATCGCGCGATTACAGCAATCTAACTGGAGGAGATTTGGAGGACGCAGGCGGTGCTGGGCTCCTTCACAAGGGGGCGTGGCTGGGCTCCAAGAAGGTTAGTACAGCTCCTTACCAGGGTCATTTAAACACAATCAAAGACACAGCTTTATGGGACAGGTATATTGCGGACATGCTAGCGGCAATCTAGCCGTGCATGTCCGCAGCTCTGTAAGCTAAAACGAGGTGACAGAATCCCTTTAAAGTTATTACCACATAAAGTGACACATCAGATTTGCTAAAAATGGCTTGGTCCTGAAAGGGTTTAAAGGGATCGTCCAGATCTATTGATGACATATTCTCAGGATAGGTAATCAGTATCTGATCGGTGGGGGCCTGACAACCGACATCCCTGCCAATCAGCTGGTTAAGGAGGAGGCAGTGCTCCATGCGAGCGCTGCTTCCTCTTCATTGTCGTCTCGCAAGTGCAGTGTAATAAAAGTACTCACTGCATTCAAGTGAATGGAGCCAGTGCGTGTACTTATACTACGTCTCTGCTCCAGAGGAGACAATGCATAGTGTAATGACCAGGAAGCACCGCCTTCTCTTCATACAGCTGATCGGCGGCGTGCCGGACCCCTGCCGATCAGATATTGATGAACTATCTTGATGATAGGTCATGAATAGTGTTGAGCGAACTTCTGTTTTAAGTTCGGCGTCTAAAGTTCGGCTTCCGGTTAGCAGAGAATTCCGATATGGATTCCGAATTCCGTTGTGGTCCGTGGTAGCGGAATCAATAATTGGCTATTATTGATTCCGCTACCACGGACCACAACGGAATTCGGAATCCATATCGGCATTCTCCGCTAACCGGAAGCCGAACTTTAGACGCCGAACTTAAAACAGAAGTTCGCTCAACACTATTCATGAATATATATGGAAGGACAACCCCTTTCACCCCTTCAGGACCAGGCCATTTTCCAATTTTTACTTATGGCCTTCCCGGAGCCATAACTTTTATTATTTTCCATTCAAATAGCTATATGAGGGCTTTTTTTTTTTGTGTGAGACAAATAGTATTTTTTATTGGCACCATCTACTTTTGAATTTGATATAGTATAAAGCTGTAAAATCCAGATGGGGTGTAATGTAAAAAATAAAATAAATCAATCTTTCACAGTGTAATTACAGTGATACCACATTTGCAATTTTTTTTGTTTAATACTGAAAAAGATAATTTCAAAAAAATATATTCTTTTCTTTGCATTTCCATATTCTGATCCCCATTTCTGTTTTAGAATTCTGTCTACGTTGATGAATGATGAATGAAGGCTCATTTTTTGCGTTGTGATCTGTAGTTTTATAATTTATACCACTTTGGAGTGTGTGGGTGAGTGGGTTTTTGATCACTTTTTTCTTTTTCTTTTTTTATGAAGCAATGAAAAAAGTCAAATTGGCCATTTTGATTTTTTTTTCCCACTTATTCTGTCCACCCTATGGGATACATATTTTATTAGTGATAGCTTTTTTTTTAAAGTGGGGGTACCAAAGATAATTTATATTTTTACTTTATATTTATTTTTATCTTTATTTTGGAGAAAGAGGGATGATTTAAATTTTAATATTTTAAAAAACCCTCCTTATTTAGAAGTCCTCCTAAGGGATCTGAATATGCGATCTTTAGATTGCTTATCCCATAGAATGCTGTGAATTAACATTTGCAGTCTAAGGGCTCATGCACACAAGCGTGTGTGCCCCGTTCCTGTATTGCGGACAGCAAACATCCCATTGACTTGAATGGGTCTGCAATCTGCCGATACAGAGTGGTATGGAGCTGCGGCACGGATCAGAAGCCCAAGGAAGCAGTACAAAGTGCTTCCAAAGGATTTCTCTCCGTGCTTGTGCACCGCAAAAAAATAGAACATGTTCTATCTTTTTGTGGGGTGGAACGTATCTTGCGGATCGCAGACCCATTGACGTGAATGGGTCCATATTTGCAAACTGCCTGCACTCAGCTGGTACCACTATATGTGGTGCAGCACTCTTGGGGAAAGCCACCTCAGATGCTGTGGTTACAAAAGACTATGGCATCGGTCTGCGATCGGCATTATGGTCAAAGACATTAGCCCTGGGCCTCTTTAAAACAGCAGAAACCCAGAACAGAATCTAAACAAACCTGTCTCAGCAAACTACACTTTACTGAAACCACTGCAGCTTTCTGGATTTCAGTTATCTCACCCATCTGAGGTATCTGGGTGAGATATACACACCTTCCACCACAGTAGATATCGATAGATATAGAGATGTAAATAGATACAGTAAATGATGATGGATAGATATCTCTCCATCTTCACACACACACACACATCCTGTACACCTATGTACATATCCACACGCATGTATGTATTTTATACATATCACATTGTGGGAAAAGCTGTAACCTTTATTCAATGTTGGGAATGTAGGATTGCTATCATTATGTTGATTTCTCTATGTAGTTATTTGACTGGAGGACTGATGAGATGACACCTGAGGGGCTGTAGTCCACTATGGCATCACAAGTAGGCAGAGAGGTCATGTGACCGCTCCTCTGGAGATGCATGCTGGGATTTTTACTTTCACTTTGTAGCTGCTCCGCCCACACAGCCTCTCATCAATGTGAGCATGCTATGCTGAATGCAGTAGAAAAATGATATACGGGTATACACAGTATATCTCTCATGATACAAATACCTCT
The DNA here is from genome assembly GCF_905171765.1 of Bufo bufo. Classification (NCBI taxonomy): domain Eukaryota; kingdom Metazoa; phylum Chordata; class Amphibia; order Anura; family Bufonidae; genus Bufo; species Bufo bufo. Next base: position 108,644,888 of record NC_053391.1, read on the forward strand.
TGGCTTTAGTTATTGTCTGGGGCCCTTTAAATAAAATAACAGCAAACAGGTCAACAATTAAAACAAGTGGAATGAGAGCCCTGCTCGCAAGAGCTTACTGAGGAGATGGGGTGAGACAAAAGGTAGAAGTGCTCGTTTTGTACAATCTTCCAGCCATCGTAACACAATAGTGGAGTAGGTGTAAGGCTACATGAGCCGTCACCAGCCAATATAATCTAGTGCCTCTGGGTGCATGGAGTGTGGTGGATGCTGATAAACCAGGTTCAGAGGAGTAATTCTGAAGGGTGAGGGGGCAGTGAATGGAGACGGGTTTAATCGGGGGAGAAATAGCACCTAAAACTGTATATGAAGGTGAATAAACCTAACTATTTGGGGTAGGGCAGTCCTAAGAACTTGCGCAGCTCAAGAGAAGTCTTGGAGATGGGAGTGAGGTTCAGATTATGGTGGATGTTAGTCCTAAGTCATTGGCTGAACCGAGGGCACGAGTAGGATGGTAGACAGAGGTAAGGGGATGTAGGGGGGTGAGCTGTGAGCTTTGTGGGTGAGAATGAGGACTTTAAATTGAATCCTGTACTGTATGGGCAACCAGTGCAATGACTGGCACAGGGTGGGGCATCGGAGTGGCAGTTAGACAGATAGATGAGCCTGGCTGCTGCATTAAGGATAGATTGGAGAGGGAAGAGTGGGGGGGGGGCAATTATTAAGACGGGAATGGATCAGGGAAACAATGCGAGTTTTTGATGTTTCCACAGTAAGAAAGGGGCGGATTCTAGAGATGTTTTTGAGGTGCAGGCGGCATGAGCGGGTAAGAGATTGAATATAGGGGATAAACGAAAGATCAATGTCAAACATTACACCGAGACAGCGGGCGTGCTGCCTAGGCATGATGGTAGTGCCACACACCGAGATGGAAATTGAGATGGAAATATCAAGTTTAGGTAGGTTATTAGATGGAGAAAACACCAGTAGTTCAGTTTTTGAAATATTTCATTCCAGATAGAGAGGACATGATGTTAGAGACAGTCAATGTTGTTCTATAGTAGAGCAGGGGTGATATCACTGGAAGAAGTATATAGTTGGGTGTCATCTTCATAGAAAGACCAAATCTGCTGATGGAGAGGGCCTAGGACTGAAGCCTGAGGAACCCCAACAGCAAGATAGAGAGGGAGGGAGGTAAAGCCAGCAAAACTGAAAGAGCGGCCAGGGAGATAGGAATAAAACCAAGAGAGAATGAGGTCAATAGATTGGAGCATGGTTAGGAGTAGGTTGGGGTGTACAGTGTTGAATGCTGCAGAGAGATCAAGGAGAATTAGTAAAGAGTAGTCACAGTTGCATTAAGCTGTCAGGAGGTCATTGGTCACTTTGGTGAGTGCAGTTTCTGTAGAATGTAGGGTGTGAAAACCAGATTGTAGCGGATCAAGGAGAAAGTTAGCGAAGAGATAGATGAGGCAAGAGTAGACCAGTCGTTCCAGGAGTTTAGAGATGAAGGGCAGATTAGAGACAGTTCTGTAGTTAGGTGCGCAGGACGGATCTAGATAAGGTTTTTTAAATAATGGGGATATGACAGAATGTTTGAAAGAAAATGGGAAGCTACCAGAAAAGAGAGAGAGAGAAGATTTTTGTTAGGTGAGTGGTGGTGACAGCTGGGGAGAAAGACTGGAGGAGGTGTGAGGGAATAGGGTCTGTAGTGCAGGTGGTAGGGCGAGAAGAAGAGGAGCCTATAGAGTTCTTCTGTACTATATGATGTCTGATTTTCATTTTTTACATCAGTCATGAGATCACCCGTTTAAATAATAAAAATACTTTAGAGGAATCCTAATATTTGAATGCAAACCTATTTACTTAAATGGGAACAGCGTAGTAGTATCCAACTCCATCCGCTACACACCATGGAAGGAACCGTGTGGTTCCAGTGAGTATTTCCAGCACTGGAGCTAGTGTGGAACCACTGACTGGTGGTGGGTGCTGGGAGTCAGGTCCCCGCTGATGTGATACTGATGACCTACTCTAAGGATATCATTTCAATATAAAAATCCCAGAGAGGGTGATTAACATGTGGCTGATATTTCTGTGTCTGTCCTCCAGTTGTTATATTCTGCACATTTTTTAACCACACAAAAAAATAAAAAGCTGAATAACCAAACTGGTTTTATTCCATATTAAAGCATGAAGAAACAGCTCATGCTGTAAGCATCTCCTGAGGCGGCTGTGACCTCTGCGGTCATCTTCTGAGTCGACATTAGGTAATGCAGACCACTGGGACAAGGATAAAAGGCAGCAGACGATGTGTCATTGAGTAAAGGGGAAAGAAATAGCATGTCATCATTTTCATGCCACTGAAAAAACAACAATTGTTAGACTGTCTCCTTTTTTGAACACATGAATAAACCAAAATAATGCAAATTAATTGAGAGTGGTTACATTTTATGGTTAATTTAAATATTTAATGTTCTTGATTGAAATATTTTTCAATAAATATTTTTGAATAAATATTGCTGTTACATACTTGTGGTGGCGCCCCCTAGTGTTCCTTTCATTTCCTCTCAGGGCGTTCACGTAATGTACGGTACTCAGTGACGATGAGAAGACGCTGATTCTTATTGGCTGGTGATTGAAGATCCAGGTGATTAGATTGAGCTCCTCAGCATGGTGACCACCAGCATGGGATACATTAGGTGGACATTCTGAGGGGAACACCAGGGGAGCCATAACAAGTATATAACAGCGATATCTAGACAAAATAGAGGATTTTTGTGATGATTCAAACTGAAACCTTATGTTGAAAATATTTAATTGTGAGACAACCAATTGCACCGTTACATCGATATAGTTAATTTGTCAACACTGATACAGAACTTAAACAAAAAATATAGAAGTGGTTAAGGAAATTATGAGGTACAAGATGGAGACCCTCTGATCAGGACCCTTACCTTTTAGCCAGATTGGACAGTGAGTACAACAAGGAATTCTCACTCTGGAGGACACAGTACAACTGCAGTACACAGACCACACATTAATTAAATGGGGAACCATGTAATGCTTTCCATCTCCATTGATGGTGCTAGAAGGAAATTAGGCACTTGCCGGTCACTGGGGGTTTTAGAAGTGAGACGTCCCGTAGATCAGCCTGCCATTCAGGGAACCTTCTAAAGAAAAGGTATTGTCCAAAGCAGCCAATTCATTGAAGGATCTTAGTACCTTGATAGCTAAGCAGAAATTATTAATAATCTCTCTCTTAGGGCTTGTTCAAACGACCGTATATTTTTTCAGTTCCGTTTTTTGCGGACAGTATGCGGAACCATTCACTTCAATGGGTCCGCAAAAAAACAATGTACTCTGTGAGCGTTCCGTTTTCATATGTCCGTATTTCCGTTTCGCAAAAAAATAGAACATTTCCTATTATTGTCCACATTACAGACAAGGATAGTACTGTTCTATGAAGGGCCAGCTGTTCTGTTCCGCAAAATACGGAATGCACACGGATGTCATCCTTATTTTTTGCGGATCCATTTTTGCGGACTGCAAAATACATACGGTCATGTGAACAAGCCCTTAGCTTGAGATGGCTCCTTAAAAATGCAATATCTCTTCTAGGGCCCCAGTGGGGACGGAATAAAATAAATGTCATGCAATATATGAGTACTGATAATATGGAACCACTGAAGAGTGGCAGAACAATCGATATGGACCACTGAAGTCTTGCCTAGTAGGATTTTAAAAATACTGTACATGTTGTTACTTTTTTTATGTGGGCTTTCTCTGTGCACTTTGTTTTTTAGGGATAGACCAAAATGTAATGATAGACTTTTCTCTTTTAGGAACATTTAATTTTCAGAAAATGTAAAACCTAACCCCGTAAGGACACATCAATTTTCCTTTTTTTTTTTTTTCATATTCATGTTTTGAAAGGCTCCCTGCCTTCCTGGAAACCATAACTTTTTATTTTTTCCATTTACATAGTAATATAAGTGTATAAGGGTTTCTTTTTGGGGGGACAAGTTGTATTTTTTAATGGAGCCATTTTATATTGCATACAATGTAGTGAGAAGATTTAGAAAAAAATTCCAAATGGGTTGGAATTGGAAAAAAAATTCAATTTCACCACAGTTTTAGGCGGTAAAACTGACTTCTTAACTTCATTCTCTGGGTCAGTATGGTTAGAGTGATAGCACATTTATATATGCTTCCTTGTGTTTTAACCCCTTAAGGCCGTGCTAATTATTATTATTTTTTTTTGTTTTCGTTTTACTCCCTGCTTTTCCAATATTTGCAAATATTTAATTTCCTTATAAACCTATGGACATCCAGGTAAGTTTCAAATTTATTCCCTCTATATTCCTGGACTATAGCATTCAGTTTTAAAAGTTTCTGTAAGTCCAGACATAACTGATTTTGTTGCACCACCAATTGGAATCGTGTGATTAGGAACCTTCGCGGAGAAGGACCGCGAAATTCTAACTTTACACCTTCTCGGACGGAATTGAGGATCCACTGATTTTGGGTAACCCGAGTCCAGGATTCCCAAAAAAAGAGGAGACTGGCCTGATGTCATTGTTTGCCTGAGCCAGGGGTTGGGTTGAAGAGGAAACCCCTACCTTTCCCTCCTTTAGGGTAGCTCCATCTACCTGTTTTACCTTTCCCTCTCTCTGAGGTTGTAAACTGCTTAGAGGTTTTACGAAAGGGCTGTGGCTTTTTTACTTTTTCTTCCGGGATACCTTCTTTTTGTCCGCTGCACTTTCCAGAATGGAATCGAGGACCTGACCAAAAAGGTATGCTCCGGTAAAGGGGATTGCACATAATTTATTTTTAGAGGCAATGACTCCCGTCCAGGATTTTAGCCAGAGGGCTCGTCTTGCCGTATTTGTAAGAGCGTCATTTTTAGCTGCGAATCGAATAGATTCCGCAGAGGCATCTGCCATGAAGGACGCTGCAAACTTTAATAAGGGTAAGGATTCTAATATTTCCTCCCTGGATGTCTTCATCTTGAGATGATTTTCAAGTTGCTCTAGCCATAAACACATGGCGCGGACTACCGAGGTTGCTGCAATATTAGTATTAATAGTCACTGCAGAAGATTCCCAGGCTTTCTTCAGAAGTCCATCCATCTTTCGATCCATAGGGTCTTTAAACTGTGAGGAATCCTCGAACGGTATGGACGTCTTCTTCACAACCTTGGCCACCTGAATGTCGACCTTCGGAATCTCATCCCAAAGTTTCGTTTCTTCAGGGTTGAAGACCAGCCTAAGTAACAAAGCAAGATATTGGGTGTGGACTAATGGATAAAAAGCTGCGGTGCCCTTAATGGGGTAGGTTCAAACTCCTTAGTGCAAAATAAAACAAGATACAGGTACCGCGCTATATCGAAAGCAATATATGGAAATGTTAGTTACTTAAAACCATAAAGACAAGAAGCCAAGTTCATAATCTGCTACAAAGTGGATATCACAAGTCCATATTACGTCTGTACGTAGACGGATGTCACAAGTCTGTATTCAACCTGTGGATTTTCAGCAACCCTTTGCTTTGCTATGCATATACAAAGACAGCTGCCTCGCGTCTAATATTCCACATGCGATGGACCTGTTATCCGCCTCCAACATGTAGTCAGATCTCGCTTTGAGGTACCAACCGCTTGCTCCAAACCGGTCTGGATTACCTTTATAAAGGACACAAACAGATGGTGCAATACCCTCAAGATTTAGAGGTTGGGGTCAAGAACAATTTTGTGACTATAGACCTAGGTGGAATGGTTATCGCAAAAACCAGGGATACTATAGACACGATGGGAATTACCAACATAATGCTCACAATTATCGTGGGCATTATAACCAATACCAACATGGCCCCCGGGATTACTCCAATTCAGGAAGGCCCAGACAACAATACCGTCCTTATTATAATAACAGAGGTGGAGAGGTATATGCACAAGAGCGTAATGATTATAATCATACTAGGGGAACAGACCATAGACAAGGGGGGAGACGTCTCCCTAGAGAGAATAGGCAGACTGATAATCATAGTCCAATAATAAGAAAAGTTAATGAAAATGAAGATGTAATACATGTTAAAGAAGGGAGAGGAAATAATGTCCATGAAGAAAATTTTCCCCACAAAATGATAAAAGGGAAAATACCGCAATCACCACAAATGATGGAAGGGACACCAAGAAAGAAAAAAAGAGAGGTAGGGGAAGAAGGGGAGGAAAAAGACACAATAAGTCCAGAAGCGAAGAAAGGCAGAGGGATCCCATAGGTATATATAACCTAAGCACACATATTTTAACTACTGATGAACTATCAGTGCTCAATAAGGGCCTCAAATTCACACCTATATATAGAGGGAATAAATTTGAAACTTACCTGGATGTCCATAGGTTTATAAGGAAATTAAATATTTGCAAATATTGGGGAAAAAAAACGATAAAAACTCCTAATGCGCAAGACACCAGAATATACACGCATTTGAGAAACAAATCTACCTTTTTCCCAGAGAATAAAGAAAATGAGTGTATAGAAGCTTTCAAACGTGGGGTATTAAAAGGACTAGAACATTTGGATATAGGGGGCTCATAAAAGAATAATTTAACCAAAAAAGAAAAGGAAGCCTTAAAAATCTTGGAAAAAAATGAAAAAATAATTATTAAACCGGCAGATAAGGGTGGGGGTGTAGTTGTTCTGAATCAAGACGACTATAACACCGAAATGCAGAGAATCCTCAGCGATATGACTACATACAAAAAATTGAAAAAGGATCCCATTACTGAATACAAAAAAACACTTAAAACATTGCTAGATAGGGGACTGACGCAAAAAGTGTTGAATGATAAAGAGTATCAATATTTAAATAATATGTATCCAAAGACTCCGACCATATATTATTTACCTAAGATACATAAGAATGCGGAACGCCCCCCTGGGAGACCCATAGTCTCAGGGATTGATTCGATAACTAGTCGTGTATCAGAATATATAGATATCTTTTTACAAAAATGTGACTACCACACCGTCTTATCTACGGGATACAGGGCATATTCTGGAGGTTTTGAAAAAAGTAAATAATATTCCTGAAAATGCCTTCCTGATGACTCTAGATGTTACCTCATTATATACCATCATACCAAATGATATAGGTATGGAGGCGATAAGATTTTATTTGAACAGAGATGATCAAATGTGTGAAGAACAAAGAATCTTTATCCTGGACTGTATACAGTATTGTCTGGGGCATAACTATTTTTGGTATGATGAGAGCTACTTTTTGCAGGTGTCTGGTGTGGCGATGGGTGCGAAATTCGCACCCAGTTTCGCCAATTTATTCATGTCCTATTGGGAACATTTGCATATTGATCCGATCATTAAGGAAGAGATGGAGGGCGGTAGTCTCCAACTTTGGAGAAGGTACATAGACGACTGCATTGGTATCTGGTATGGGACGGAGATAGGGTTAATGGGATTTATATCCCGAATTAATTCAAACAAGTGGAATATTTACTTTACCCAGGATGTGAGCAGAAATATCATACACTTCTTAGATCTTGAGATCAGGGTAGATGAGAGAAAGATAAAAACTGTCACTTATTTCAAACCTACTGACCGTAATGGATATATTGAAAGAAGTAGCTGTCATCATGAACCGTGGATCTGCAATGTGCCGAAGGGACAATTGAAACGTATAAAAAGAAATTGCACCAACATTGAGGATTATGAGAAACAAAGCGACATTATAGTGAATAGATTTGTAGATAAGGGATATAAAAAGGAAGTTTTACAAAACCAGAAGGAGGAAATTAAGCTAGAAAACCTAGGTACTAAAGAGAAGATGTCTGAAGAAAATAGAACACAAAATAAAGAAAAATATAAATTTGCCATTTCAACCACCTATTCCATTAATTGCCCCCAAATTAAAAGAATAATCCAAAAAAATTGGAATGTTCTGTTGAATGATCCAGTCATAGGAGAGCTCATCCCCCAAAAAAACGCCTTTTATATTTAGAAGAGCCCCCACTGTCAGAAACCGCATTGTGCATAGTTATGTGAAAGAGTCTTCAGATACACCCAAATTGCGCAATGGCTTCACTTGGTGCGGCTTCTGTCCATGTTGCAGAAACCGCTCAAGAGAGGATAAAAAAATGAGTAAAAAAGAAGATATTGTGTCTACCTCCAAATCTATCTCAAAAAAAGTCTGTGGAAATATCTCATGTGAGTCGATGGGAGTTATCTATATGCTGGAGTGTCCGTGTGGTCTCCAGTATATTGGGAGAACACTGAGGAAACTAAAAGTCCGAGTTGCCGAACATATTAAAAATATTAGAAAGGGACTCGAGACCCATAGTGTCTCTGCACATTATAAAAAGTACCATCAAAAAGATCCCGTTGTGTAGCGAGGAGGTAATCCCGCTACACAGATTAATAAAAGGGAGGCTCAATGGATTTATGAAATGAATACATTGCAGCCACATGGACATAACATTGAATGGGACATTAAATCGGTCTGCATGGTCTGATCTCTTAGAATATAATACATTATATGTTTTATTTGTAAGCAAGTTTTGAGAATATTTAATACTATTTTATATTGATTGTATTTTATTGTTATTCTGTAATATGTTGTATGCAAGCTACTAGAGCTAATTTTTAGTAATTTTTAGTATTTATATTTAAGGTACACTTTTATAATGTTTAAACACATTGCCGGACAAACGGAAGTCCGTACTTGTTCCGGGGTTAAGGATTGCTATATACCTGTGTACCTTTAGCGGCGTTTGCACCGCAGCCCCTGACAAAGCTAAGTGCGAAACCCGGGTCGGGCATTTTATACGCATGTGAAAACTGTGCATTTTGTAAGTAGAATAAAACTTTCTTACCTCTAAATCTTGAGGGTATTGCACCATCTGTTTGTGTCCTTTATAAAGGTAATCCAGACCGGTTTGGAGCAAGCGGTTGGTACCTCAAAGCGAGATCTGACTACATGTTGGAGGCGGATAACAGGTCCATCGCATGTGGAATATTAGACGCGAGGCAGCTGTCTTTGTATATGCATAGCAAAGCAAAGGGTTGCTGAAAATCCACGTGTTGAATACAGACTTGTGACATCCGTCTATGTACAGACGTAATATGGACTTGTGATATCCACTTTGTAGCAGATTATGAACTTGGCTTCTTGTCTTTATGGTTTTAAGTAACTAACATTTCCATATATTGCTTTAGATATAGCGCGGTACCCGTATCTTGTTTTATATTGAAGACCAGCCTCCTCTTGAATTCCCTGGGTACATAGAGCTTTTTGTCACCCTCTTCCCATTCATCTTTAATAAGATCCTGCAAATAAGAATTCACAGGAAAAAGCTTCCTTTTCCTGGCTCTTAATCCGCCGAACATTTCGTCCTGTATTGTACGTTTCTGCTCCTCTTCCTCCACCGCCATGGTCTGTCTTACTGCTGTTAGGAGCGAATCAAGATGTTCTGTAGAAAACAGATATCTTCTAGGTTCCTCCGCCATGGAAAGGGGAAAACCTTCCTCCAAATCGTCCGAAGGGCACCCGGGTTCTTCCTCGGAATCCGAAACTGACTGTACTCTGGCACGCTTGGACGAAGGGGAAGAGGGGACTGGAAGGGAAGGGGGTTGACTCATTCCCGCCGCCTGTACTTCCTCCCTCACAATGGTTCTTAGCTCCTCCAGAAAGGACGGATGTTCCTCCTTCAGGATCTTCGCTAAGCAATCTGTGCAAAGGGTCTTCTTATATGACTCTGAAAGCTTCTTAGTGCAAGTTGCGCACTTCTTAGCTTTTTTCTTGGAGTCCCCATGCGGTCTATGTCCAGTCTCCTTTTCCACCTTAGCAGGGGGAGAAGGAGATATATAACCGGGCCAGTAGGAAATTCACCTAACCAGTGGATACTACTTACAATATTTTGGATGAGGGGGTCAGCAGCAGTCTCTAGCTTGCTCAAAGCCTGGGCCTCCATGATGCAACAGCCCGTAGCTAACATCAATGCTTTTTAAAGGACTTACCCTTCTGGCCCTGCCCTCATCGCCGCACGGATCCGCCTCCTCTTCTGGGGGACTCATTCCTAAGAAGAATCGACCCCTCATGCGAGGCCTCCGGCTGAGGCCTCCAGCATGGATGCGTGCCGCCATCTTCACCGCGTCACTTCCGGTCGCATAGGAAGTGACGCAAACCGCGTCATCAGAGGAGCGACGGAGCCGACGCTGTGCGCAGAGCTCCACCGGAGAAGCCGCAACAGCGTCCTGGTACCGCGGCCTGCAGCAGAGAAAGGTACCCGGAGAGCTAGGGGACCCCTTCCCAGAGGGGTGCTGGCTTTTTAGGCTGTGACAGAGGCTGAAGAGGAGAGGCATGAGCCCCCCGACCAGCCTCGGCCTAGTGATGTTCCCTACTATCCAAGCAGGGATTCCTTCTCACTGCTCCTATCTCTGTAGGGACAGGAAGAACACTGGTGGGAGGGCTGGGGAGGGGCCTTTTAACCTCTCACGCTTCCTGTCCCTACAGAGATCCAATAGGACATCCTCCAGTGGGTACTGTCATGGAGGGACGTCCTGGAAAAAATGTTTTAACTTTTTTTTCATTTTAACCTCAAGGACAAATGACGTACCGATACTTCATGATGTTCTGGTACTTAAGGACACATGACGTACCGATCACCGCCGCCTGGCGGTGATCGGAATAAGGTGCCTGCTCAAATAATTGAGCAGGCACCCTGGGACAATGCGCGGTGGGGTCCCGTGACCCCCCCAATCCCCCCGTGTCGCCGATCGCCGCAAACTGCAGGTCAATTCAGACCTTCGGTTTGCGGCTTTTACAGGAGTTGCGGCGGGTCCCTGTGCGGGTCCCTGTGCGGCTAAAGTATTGCAATGCATTGTAAAGGCGATTAGTCCCCCGAAAGTTAAAGTCCCAAAGTGGGACAAGTAAAAAAAAAAAAAAGTTTCAAAAATTTAGTTCCCCCCCCCAAAATAAAAGTTTCAAGTAAAAATAAACAAAAACGTCATTTTCCCCAAATAAAGTTAAAAAAATAGGTAAAAAAAATATGGAAAGAACTAAAAGTAGACATATTAGGTATCGCCCGTATCGACCGGCTCTATAAACATATAACATGACCTAACCCCTCAGATGAACACTGTAAAAAATAAAAACTATGCTAAATAAACCATTTTTTGTCACCTTACATCACAAAAAAATACAACCGCAAGCGATCAAAATGGCGTATGCCCACCAAAATAGTACTAATCTAACCGTCGCCTCATCCCTGAGACAATCGCCCAAAAAATAAAAAAACTATGGCTCAGAATATTGAGACACTAAAACATCATTTTTTTTGTTTTAAAAAAGCTGTTATTGTGTAAAACTTAAGTAAAAGTATACATATTAGATATCGCCACGTCCGTAATAACCTGCTCTATAAAAATATCACATGACCTAACCCCTCAGATGAACACCGTGTAAAAAAAAAGTGTAAAAAAAAAGCTTTTTTGTCACCTTACATCACAAAAAGTGTAATAGCAAGCGATCAAAAAGTCATACGCACCCAAAATAGTGCCAATCAAACAGTCATCTCATCCCTCAAAAATCTTACCCTACCGAAGATAATCGCCCAAAAACTGAAAAAACTATGGCTCTCAGCCTATGGAGACACTAAAACATGATTTTTTTTGTTTCAAAAATGAAATAATTGTGTAAAACTTCCATAAATAAAAAAAAGTATACATATTAGGTATCGCCGCATCCGTGACAACCTGGTCTATAAAAATACCACATGATCTAACCTGTCAGATGAATGTTGTAAATAACAAAAAATAAAAACGGTGCCAAAACAGCTATTTCTTGTTACCTTGCCTCACAAAAAGTGTAATAGAGCAAAAAAAAAACTAAACTAGTACCAACAAAACTGCCACCCTATCCAGTAGTTTCTAAAATGTGGTCACTTTTTTGGAGTTTCTACTCTAGGGGTGCATCAGGGGGGCTTCAAATGGGACATGGTGTCAATAAACCAGTCCAGCAAAATCTGCCTTCCAAAAACCGTATGGCATTCCTTTTTCCTTCTGTGCCCTGCCGTGTGCCCGTACAGCAGTTTACGACCATATGGGGTGTTTCTGTAAACTACATAATCAGGGCCAAAAATATTGAGTTTTGTTTGGCTGTTAACCCTTGCTTTGTAACTGGAAAATCTGCCAAAAAAAGTGAAATTTTGAAATTGTATCTCTATTTTACATTAAGTTTGGGTTAACAAAGTTTGTAAAATCAGTTTTGAATACCTTGAGGGGTGTAGTTTCTAGAATGGGGTCATTTTTGGGTGGTTTCTATTATGTAAGGCTCACAAAGTGACTTCAGACCTGAACTGGTCCTTAAAGTGGGTTTTCGAAAATTTTTCAAGATTTGCTTCTAAACTTCTAAGCCTTGTAACGTCCCCAAAAAATTAAATTGCGTTCCCAAAATGATCCAAACATGAAGTAGACATATGGGGAATGTAAATGAATAACTATTTTTGGAGGTATTACTATGTATTATAGAAGTAGAGAAATTGAAACTTGGAAATTTGAAAATTTTTCAAAATTTTGGGCAAATTTGGTATTTTTTAATAAATAAAAATGATTTTTTTTTTTACTCCATTTTACCAGTGTCCTGAAGTACAATATGTGACGAAAAAACTATCTCAGAATGCCCTGGATAAGTCAAAGCATTTTAAAGTTATCACCACATAAAGTGACACTGGTCAGATTTGCAAAAAATGGCCTGGTCCTTAAGGTGAAAATGAGCTCGATCCCTAAGGGGTTAAGTCCCCCTAGGGGACTTTAACATGTGATCCTCTGATCGCATCTATTGAGGCCTGAGGCTGCCATAGCAACTGTACAGCTCCCTCTCTCTGCAGAGCATTGAAACCAGAATCCAGTAGCAAGGACCAGGTTAGCTGGGCAACCCCTTTAAATGCCCAGAATACCCTTATAAATTCTCTTTTCTGAAGGCTTACAACTCCTTTAAGAGTCCACTGTTGGTGGGGAGTTTGGACTGCTGTTGGTAGGTGCTAACCAGATGCCAGAAAAAAGCTTGTAAGTGGACAACTGATTTTTTTCTGTTTTTATTTAACTGTTCTGATAGTTCTGCAAGCCTTGGAGGAGCAATGCAGAGGATGGGAGTGGTATTGGCCCTGGCAACAACAGTTATTCATATTAGCAATCAACACACCGATGCTCCTTAGGGCCGGGCAGTGACAGGAGGGTGCACCCTTTATTCCCACAGGTCACACCCTGATGTTGAGACTTCTGCCTGATGGTAGTTGGGGTGCCCTTGGTGTTATGACTATTGTATGGGTGCAAGGTAGAAGATTTAGGTGCAATGGCCAGCGAGTGGTGCTGGAGTCAAACTACTTTTTACCATCAGTGTATGTGTGTCTACATGATGATTATATCAGTAACTGCATATGTTAAGTTGTTGCACAAAATTTCATGAGAAATATGATTTAGAAGTGACCTTGTATTAGGCAATACACACAGTTCTTATCTTACTCACTATACAGATTCCTATATTAAACAAGTGAGTAACTTGACTTCACTTGCAATAATGCCAAGTTATAGTTTACCACTGGATTCATAGTCATAATAATATATTAGGAAATTTCTACTGATGCATTTTTCTATTATTCTGTCATGTCAGTAGATTAGATATGAACAAGGACAGTGAGGCCCTGGACTGCCACCCCCTACTGTCCCTACCTACTTACGGTAATTAACTGCAGAGACGGACAAACGTACACAGACAGACAAACAATACCAGAATCATCAGAAATGGGTCAGAACCAGATGGGCTATACAGTACTAAAACGGGAGCTGGAGAGTGGTCAGAAGACAAGCCAAAGTCAGAAACACGGGATATCATTAAGTGAAACAGGAATGAGGAACAAGAAACCTAGCTAGTGAGCCATACAAGACTATCACTGGCCATGATTTATGGCCAGGAAGGGATTTAAATAGAATGCCGAGTCCCTGGATCAGAACCTGATAGGTCCATGACTCGGCGCTCCATTAGTCAGAAACACTAGTGCACAGTAATAGAGCAGCTGAGCAATCAGCCCACTGCTGATCACCCCCAGCACATGCCCGCTGAAGGGAGAAACAGAGCATTGCATCCTGTTGCTAAGGATGCGGTTGCAAGGGGTATGGCTCAGGATCATCAAGGCTGAGGACCATGACGTTGGAGGACTGGTAAGTTTATTACATATTCAAAGTGGTTCCATACACTGCAAACCAAGGGTGAGATGTAGTCACTGACAGTAATAGCATGAACATTTTAAAGGGGTTCGTTGTTTCCCCCCCCCCCCACTGATCAGCAGTTCACTGTTTCCCTCCCTCCCCACTGATGAGCAGTTCACTGTTTCCCTGCTTCCTCACTTATCAGCGGTTCGCCGTTTCACTGCCCCCACCTCCACTATCATCTGCTTACTGTATCTCCGTAACCATGGAGCTATACAGCACCGTCAACATTCTAGGGAAGGGAGCTCACTACTACAGTGCTTCACCCATTGAAGTCAAAGGGAGCATCGCTGTAGTAGCGAGCTCCCTCCATTACTATGTTATAGTTACAGTGGCAACTTAGTTACAGAAAAACCCCTACTAATCAGCTAGTGATGGCCTGACCTGAGGATAGGTCATCATCACTTAAAGGGGTTCTCCAGGATTTAGATATTATGGGCTATCCTCAGAATAGATCATCAATATCAGATCAGTGGGGGTTCGACTTCATCACCCCCGGTGATTGACTGTATGATCGCTTAGGCCTCTTCCTTGGCCAATTGAAGTCATGTGCTTCATTCACATGGCCTAAGCACAGCTCAGTCCCATTCAAGTGAATAGGGCTGAGCTGCAATATCAAGCACAGCTGCTATCCAATGGACACAGCTGTGTCCAGATTGTCCAGCACAATCTAGTCAGCCATATAACAATCAAACAAATCTTGGTGAGAAAATATCACGCATTAGTAAGGGGGCATGACCCCTGAAACGTCACACGGTATGGGATAAAACTCAGCTCAGCATTCTCAGAATGGAAGACCTGTGAGCCATTGATTGTACAAAGATATAATAAAAAGTTTGCAAGTACTAGATCGTGCTACTGGAGAGAAAGTACTCATATTTTCTCACCAAGATCTGTTAATTGTTATACGGCTGACTAGATTGTGCTGGAATGTGATTGCGGAGCCAGAGTGAGGCCCCGAGTCAGACCGTGATTGTTGCTCCAAGTGGGAACTGTTTGTATATACTCTACTAAGCTGTGAGGAGGCCTCGGTGCTCATCTGATCTCCGGTGATCACTGCACCTTCCTTAAACAGCTGATCGTAGGCCAATCTCATATTGATGACCTATCCTGTGGTGTGGCAATTTTTTTTACATTAAGCTATGTCCCCAACTCCACCCATCTAATACACTCACAATAGCGCTCAGTCCCCTTTGTGCACCCACACAGTGGTTATGCCCCCTTAGTGCCCCACACAGCAGAATTATCCCTTAGTGCCACCCTCACTGTAAGAATGCCCTCTTAGTGCCCACACATGGTAGTTACTTCACCGCACTGCGCCTGCTGCTGGGATGAACATGGGCCAGTGAATGGTGGAGCAGGGAGGTGAAGGCTCCCTGCTCCACCATTGTATTTATCTGTGTCTATGTCCTCAGGATTTAGATACAGTTTAAATCAGTACATACCTCAGCCGTCCCAGGACCACGGGACAGCCACCGAAATCCGGGACTGTCCCTAGTGGATCTGGGAGTGTTGGGAAGTATGAAACACATAAGCATTTTTAGTGCACTGAAGCAGGGAGTGCTTTGACATTTGGACATTTGCCTATTTCCCCTGTGCAAAGTTAAAACTTCTTACTTTATTTCACCTAAAAGGGTTAACTTGCACTGTTTAATACTGTGTAACTGCATGTTATATATATGTTGTGATATATATCCTGGTTATTATCACTGTATTTACATGGCGCTGTGGAAAGGGTTAATGAATACTATGAGACTGTTAGGGCTTTGATTGAAAAAACAGATAATTTTCCACAGCTGCCATAGGGTTTAAAAAAGACCATGTTTTGGAGGGAAAAACCCAGACTTGTTTACCACCATGTTTTGGAGGGGAAAACCCAGACTTTTTGTCACGGGGTTCCGAAGGTGCACTCGGTCCCCCATCGCCCGCAGACCTGTCGCTTAGCTTTGGGAATGAGGATCTGTGTTTGACCTCATTCCCAGGGCGGCTTTACTAGCTGGGTGGCTCCCTGCTCCTAAGTCTGCCTTGAGCGCCGAGCTGATCACTCGGTGCTCGACTGGTTGGTCTGTCGGTCATGTGACGCTCCCCACTATAAATACAGGCAGCCTGCTGGCCACAGGTTGCCTGTTAATTTCTAGGTTCCTGGCTATTTGTTGGACTGCTGAATACTTACCTGATCCTGTTCCTTGACCATCCTTTTGCCTGCTCCTCCTGTACTGCGCATCCGTCCTGGTATTGTGACCTCGGCTCCCACCTGACTACTCTCTTAGGACTCCTCTTGTACTTCTCTGCTCTCCTGGTATTTGACCCCGGCTTCTCCTGACCATTCTTTGCTTAATCCTTTGTACTTTGTAGCTTTCCTGGTATTGACTCTGTCCGTTCACGTCCTGTTGTTTGTCTGTCTGTCATCCCTGCACTTATTCCAAGTTAGGGATTGCCGTCCAGTTGTCCCCTGTCATTAGGACTCGCGAGGCAAGTAGGCAGGGCCAGGGGTAAGGGTGGAGCGCAGTGGTCACTTCCCTCCCCCCCGTGTGTGTGTGTACGCGACCGTTACACTTTTTTTTACCACCAAAAAGAAGACAGCCTGACCTTTTAAATGTCTGGTTTTAGCTCTGTTATATCTGGAAACTTGCATTTGTCTGGAAAAACTGCTCTGTCATTGCCATTGGGTATCATCGAAGCTCTAATGTAAGTCTATACCAGACGGGAGCTGAAACAATGTATCTGTTTGTGCTGAGTTTCTCCACTCCATCCCTCCCACTAGAAGGTTCTAGTCTAGCAAAAACTGTATATAAGGAAAGCAGTCAGAGCCCCTCGTGTGCTGCAGTTAGGGAACAGTGCTTGGAATTATAGACTCTGCCAGACTACTGAGTGACCAGAAGAAGACACTGAGACAGGGATACGCTGCCACAGACCCTGAATCACCAGCCTTGGACCAGGGTACCAGCCTTCTGAAGAGAGAGAGGGATGCAGCGTACTCAAGTTAGGTGTAGAAATGTTCCTGGGTGTTGTAGTGCAATTGTGACACTAACCTGAGACAGCTGACTCTCTGCAAGGGCAGGTGATGGTAAGAAATGTTCGTGACGCCAGTGCCAATTAAACGGTGGCACGCCGTTTGCTGATAGCAGGAATAACTGAGGAACCACGTGATGTTAAAACAGAACTCAAACTTTAGTAGTCATCATACATGGACATAGATGGAAGCGCAGTTCCTTTGCAGACAGTTGGTTGCAGTGCATTTGATGCAGGCAATATATATAGCAAGGTGACTTCAGAGTGTTAAAGACAGGACTTGCAGTACAGGCGGCTTGCACTCTATTCCTGACTGATCCTGGAACATAGAAACTCTTCTCCAAGGCCCAATGCCCTAGCTCTGGCGTATATCCTTGGTTTTATCTCTATCAAGTACCTCCTCTGTTGTCTTGAGTACCTCTTGCTTTTCTTGACTTGCCTCTGTCTCTCTCTCAGCTTCCTCAGGCTGGTTAGCTGTGGTGTTCCTGCTTCTGCATATATGAGCTCAGGAGGGGAACCTTCTCCTTGGATCTGGAACCCGGTTACAGGGACTGCAATACCCTCTCCTGGTCTACAGGCTTCAGGCTTGGACTTGACTCTGACATAGTCTAATCCCCAGCTTGGTTCTCACTCTGGTTAGACTAGACTACAGACTCCAACCCCCTTTCCTTTCCCTGACTGGGCCTTATATAGACTAGGGCTCCCTAGCTCCCTCTAGTGACTAAGAGCTGGAATGACACCCCTAGCAGGCCTGTACATGCACATTTTACAGCAACAGGGAAATACATAGCATTACATTACATTACATTTTATAAAGACGACTTATACCAACTTCCCCATAAATAAGGGGGACGACAGCACACAAGTGACCCTTCTGTAGTGACTGGCATTACAGTCCCCGTACACTACATACCGCACTGCTTTAAGCTGAGTACGACCTCGTACTCCATCAGGGCCCGCCCAACTGGAATTCCTACCTGAAACAGAAAAAGAGACATGCAGGCATACATATATGTAATTCATCTGCATTTACATTCATATCAGGTCCAATTGGCAAAGGTGAAGGGTGGTGACAAGGGGCGTCGTTCTCTTCTCTCAGGATAGTGAATGGAACTGGGGCGCTGACCTGGCACAGCGTGACATTAATACCTGGAAAGTCCATATGTGCAAATTGTCCTTAATAGATCAGCAAGAAACGGTAAAACAGTATAAAAGTTCTTGGAGGCTCAAAGAACAAATATGAGTCCGTACCCAGGTTACTTTCCTATAAATCACAGAGGCTCTCATGCGGTGGAGTCCATCTCTGGGCACATTCCTTTTAAAAGAGCAAAAATCTCAGAGGCTCAGGTTCTTTTGAGTCTATCTCCGGGCACGGTTCCTTAGTATCAAGTTGCACAATATAAAACAAGTGCTGTAATACCCCTGATCAACCTGAAAAGGCGGTTAAGGGTGAAAGGTGCAACAAAGGAACAGGCACAACTTGGCGTGGGATAGCAAAAGCAGGCAGGAGGTCCTGGAAACAAACTTGGCTTCGTTGACTTTAATACTTCAGTGGTTAACACCTACCACTGAGCCGTGGATAAACTGGCAGCAGCAACAAACGACCAGAAACATAGCACTCCTGTCCTGGAAGGGTTAAGTCCTCAACATAATTTTTTTAGCAAAATAAATCAAAGGCCTAGCAGGCTGATTCACAGTGGCATGTCATAATCACCTGGCTCTGCTGGCAAATACGGCCTGTAGTAGTCCTTTACAGGAGGATGTGCCCACATCACGGTGTCAGGTGGCAGCTGCAAGGTGAAGGGGCCCCTGATAGGTATTGGGCCCATAGGCCTAGGGGTAAACACTCTTGTGGACCGTACCGGTCCCGGCATTACTACTGTAGGCTGTAGTGGACTTGGTACCGCTGCCGCAAGCGGTCTGGTGGGCTCTGTGCAGCAATTCACAGCAATAGGGGGTCTTCTTTGGGACCTTGCCGGAGCAACATTAGTAGAAGGTGGTTTACGGGTGGTGACAGGCACCCTTACCTCGTCTCCTTTAGGCGGCGTCTGGATCCTGGCGGTGGCAATCTTGCGCAGCTCCCGCAACTTTTCCTCCAGCCGGACAATCTGGTCACCGATTCTTTCCGTGTCGGAACCGCTGTCCTCTGCTGGCGCCGCCGGCGCAGGTACAGTACACGATGCGTCGGACGCGGCCGCTGCAGGCTCCGGTGGCGCATCTGGTCTCCGACCTTTACGGATATTTTCCAGGGTAACGCAGAGTCCTTTTAAATTTTCTAAGTCCTGGATTGTCTTCTCCCGACGAGGCAGCTCGGGGGAAGGATAGGGGCTCACCCATTTTTCCAACACGGTTGGCTGCCAGAAGACGTTAGGCCCAATGAAGGAGCCTCGCTCCTGGAAGGCGTGGTGGGCCTGTTCTGGAGAGCGTTCAGGTTCCCGCTCGCAGCCAGAGTAGTCTTCTTCTGCCTCCCAGTCCTCAGGTTCTCGCTTGGGACGGGTCACAGCAGTCGCATATGGGCCTCTCAGGCTCTCGGCAGGGGTGAACTCCACCTCCTCTCCCTCGCGGAGGCTATGCTGATACGAAGGGAGGTAGTCTCTCTTAACAGATCTCCTGTTGACGTATAAGTCTCTGCCAGTAAGGTAATCTTGTATGAACCCGTAGCCACGGGTTTTGTCAAAGGACACCACCAACCCCTTTCTCCTTTCCAGGCGGGGTTGGGTGTTGGTGTGTCGTTCATGGATAGTCTTGGTCAGTTCCTCATAATATATTTTAGTCTTTGTATTCCGCTTTATAGCGGCCTCCCGGATCTCCGCCATTAATGAGGACCACTTGAAAGAGGGCTGAAAGAAGTCTCTCCAAGAGCCATAGCAGGGCTCTGGTTCTTTCTCCCGTGGCGGGCAGGCGGGTCTCCCCGGTCCCGGAGAGTAGGCCGGTGGAGCGTCCTCAGGCTCTACACCAACATTATCCATTTTCGGTATTTCAGGCGCGGACGTGGCAGCAAAGCAGTGCTCACTCTCCAACATGCTCGATCCTTCTCTGGAGAGCGACAGGGTGGCGACAATAAGATCAGCCAGATCCTCCCATTGCACTGGGAGGCCGCCCCCCAGGTATTCCAGTATGGGGAAGGCGGAGTCCATGCTGGCAGACATGCAAATGTCCAGATAAGCAGTGGCGCCTGACCTTGAACCTTTTCCCGCTTTTTCATCAAAAAGGCGCCAACTTTTCCCGCATTTTCGGGATGAAGATGACGCAGCAGTAAATTCAACAAGCTCAGCGGCCATCTTTAGTAGAAACCCTGTCTATTCACTGACAGCAAGCAGGATGATGAAAAGTCCATAAAACCACACTCCGATGTGGCGATTTCTTTCCTCTTGATAGCGCAACACTGCACAGCGCTTTTTGGAGGTTTTAGGCACACTTTGGGTATGTTTTTCAGTCCACAAAGTCCACTTTAATAAAACAGGCAATTTGTCACTTTGGTCACAGGGCAACTGTATAAGGCACAAAGTTCACGCTTCTTGCACTATAAAGCGTGCATATCCTGTTCGTGACGCCAAAAGAGAGGTGCAGCGTACTCAAGTTAGGTGTAGAAATGTTCCTGGGTGTTGTAGTGCAATTGTGACACTAACCTGAGACAGCTGACTCTCTGCAAGGGCAGGTGATGGTAAGAAATGTTCGTGACGCCAGTGCCAATTAAACGGTGGCACGCCGTTTGCTGATAGCAGGAATAACTGAGGAACCACGTGATGTTAAAACAGAACTCAAACTTTAGTAGTCATCATACATGGACATAGATGGAAGCGCAGTTCCTTTGCAGACAGTTGGTTGCAGTGCATTTGATGCAGGCAATATATATAGCAAGGTGACTTCAGAGTGTTAAACACAGGACTTGCAGTACAGGCGGCTTGCACTCTATTCCTGACTGATCCTGGAACATAGAAACTCTTCTCCAAGGCCCAATGCCCTAGCTCTGGCGTATATCCTTGGTATTATCTTTATCAAGTACCTCCTCTGTTGTCTTGAGTACCTCTTGCTTTTCTTGACTTGCCTCTGTCTCTCTCTCAGCTTCCTCAGGCTGGTTAGCTGTGGTGTTCCTGCTTCTGCATATATGAGCTCAGGAGGGGAACCTTCTCCTTGGATCTGGAACCCGGTTACAGGGACTGCAATACCCTCTCCTGGTCTACAGGCTTCAGGCCTGGACTTGACTCTGACATAGTCTAATCCCCAGCTTGGTTCTCACTCTGGTTAGACTAGACTACAGACTCCAACCCCCTTTCCTTTCCCTGACTGGGCCTTATATAGACTAGGGCTCCCTAGCTCCCTCTAGTGACTAAGAGCTGGAATGACACCCCTAGCAGGCCTGTACATGCACATTTTACAGCAACAGGGAAATACATAGCATTACATTACATTTTATAAAGACGACTTATACCAACTTCCCCATAAATAAGGGGGACGACAGCACACAAGTGACCCTTCTGTAGTGACGGGCATTACAGTCCCCGTACACTACAGGGACAGCTAGTTTAGGACTTTCCTCAGCATCAAACCCTTCTTCTGCCAGGGAGGAGATTGGAGAAGCCAGCCCAATGCCTCGACTGTATTGTTTTGTACCTGAATTCCCTGACTCTCTGGACATATTTCCCATTGGGGTGCACCACATCTTGCCATACCTTCCGGAGAGCAGCAACACGTGGTGACACCTTGACGGTGTTTGGGGGACCCAGCGTAGCGTTGAAGCCACCCCAAACCCGGCCACTGCACATTGATTCATGAATGAACAAATGTCTCCTGGTCTTATACAGTGCTGGTGATAAGGTGCTTTGGTTCCACAGCTATAAACAGTGAGTGCAGCTGAACTACATGGTCTAAGGGAGTCTGGTATCATCTAAAATCTTCCTCTTTAAAGGGGTTTTCCAAGCTAAATGAATATTTTCCCAGGAGCAGTAAATGTGATAAAAAAACAAAGTTACCACTCTTCTTCCCTGCTGCTGGCAGTGTCACACTCTGGTCCTGCAGTGCTGGTGTCATCTTCTTGGCTGCAGCGGTGACGTTTTGTACACATCTCAGTATACACATGTCGTCACCGTCAATGGCCTCGGCAGTGTACGTTATGTGACTGTTGAGGTCAGTGATTGGCTACAATGGTGATGTGGTGTGTACAGAACATTATGCACATGACCAATCCACAAAATACGGATACCTTCCATGTGCATTATGTATTTTTCTCACTCCCAATAGAAATGACTATTCTTGGCCACAATACGGACCAGAATAGGACATGTTCTATAATCTGCTGTATGGCCACACGGATTCACAAAAAATATGGATGCGTGCAAGGCCCCATAGAAGTAAATGGGTCAGTGTGCTATCCACAAAAAATGTCAATAGCTCACGGATGAAAAACAGTGGTGTGCATGAGGTCTCACTGCTCCTGGAAAATATTCATTTAGTTTGGAAAACCCCTTTAAGGCTGTGCTTACACTACATGGTTTTGGAAAAATCATGGCAAACCCACAATAAAGAAAAACAAAACAGCTATGTGTGAATACAGTCTCACCTCATACTTTGCACTGCAGCTGTGCTTGTTGAGAGTAAGGCTACATTCACACGACCGTATTTTTGGTTGGCGTCTGTCTGATCCTCATGTTTTGTGGATCACACGCGGACCCATTCATTTCTATGTGACCGCAAAACATGCGGACAGTACACAGATGTTTTGCGGACAAGAATAGGCATTTTTACAATGGACCCTGGAGAAAAGAGTGGGGGATGGACATGCCCCACATCTGGTTTGTGGACCACAAAACGGTTACAGTCATGTAACTATATAGTCATGATTTCCAAGTCCATCAGCGCATAAAGATATGTTTTTCATTTCTGCAAAAGCTAAATAATTCTAACCATGAAAAGTGAAACAAAACCGCCATTAAGAAAAAGAAGATTATCAGGTAATTGTCACACAGTGCATACCCTTGGAGATCTGCTTAATTTAGAGACTTAAAGGGGTTATCCAACCCCTATAATGCCCCCCCCCCCCCAATGCCCGGGCCCCTTGTATAGGTTATACTTACCCCGCGTTACTCCTGATCCCTGCATGGCCGCCGCTGCATCTCCCTGTCGCGGATCAAAACAACCGGTGACGGGAGGAGCAACCAATAGCAGGCAGCGACGGGGACGAGCCTCCATGATCCTCGGGACGGGGAAAGGCAATGGCGGCCGTGCAGGCATCAGGAGCAACTCGTATGCCGGGGAGCGCGGTAAGTATGTGAGGTGCCTGGGGGTGTTGGGGGGGGGGGGCATTATAGGGGTTGGACAACCCTTTTAATGTATGAAAACCTATTATTCTCTTTTAGCTAATAAGGTGCTGCAAGCCGTGCATTTTATAATTGCCAATAGAAGTATATTTTATTTTATGAAAATAACAATACTTTACCATAATGGGTCATTAGATGCTAGAAAACAAAACCTATGAAATAACAAAACTTAATGGTGCGGAGCCACATTATACAGCTCCAATCTTTTAGGCAATGAATCTTAGAAGTGAGGTATCTATCACACAGTATATCGAGGCCGCCTTTATAACTGAAGAGGAAAGTATGCTCCCCCTGAAAATAAAGAAGACAGGCAGACTAAGAGCCTTTTAATGGTCCCACCGGACAGACTAAATCCGGCTCATCGAATGTCCTTTAATAATTCATCAGAAGAGCTTAGGCAGCATCCTGTAATAAACAATGTATATCAGTGTCCCTATTAATTCTACAATCTCCAGCCCCACCAGTTCCCTCATTCTTCTGATGGTTTTCCTTTCTTCACTCGCAGCCTTTCTATGCTATGAGAACTGACCTCTTGTGTGGGGAACTCTCGCTGGCACTCAGAAAACAGTTTGGGAGATACAAGCAGCTGCAAGTGAATGGGATCTTAAAAGTCGGGTAGCCCCCCTCCTCCACCTCCACACACAGCTCCTCAGTATCCGACATGCAGCTGGCAAATTATTATTCAGTCGAATGTAAAGACCGGAACTGTGGGCTTAAATCTCCTTTTGCCAATAACAGCAGATCCCTTCCCTGACACATTAACTCGGCACTGCCAAAAAATAAAGATGAAGATATTATCGCATGAAATGCCACGTGTTGTGTTTTCCCAGAATGGTTAGTGTCGTTTGGGGCACATAGTATAGTGAATACGCCGATAGGATGTCAGAGTATGGTGATCATATTTTAGTTTTTCAAAAATGAGGACACAGTACCCCCTGACCCCAACCCCCTTCCCATCCTCACCCCTGGAATCAATTTAAAGGGACACTACTTTCTAATAAAATGACTTACAAGTGACGTCGCCACGGATTTATGTTGCTCACTTTCCTTGTCTTCTCCATTTGGTGCAAACGATCATGTGCAGACATCTTTGGTCAGGGGTGTGCAGCCCCCTCTGCTATATAAGAAGATACCACCATTAATAAATGGCACACTGTAAATGGGGTCCGTTACATATTTTGCATTAGAGCCCAGAAGATTTAGGTTACACCTCTGACTTGACTCATTGCTTCTGCAGTCCATCCCCACCCTGTATAGCAAAGAACCTCCTTTATACAGGTGTCCCTTTAACACTTCCATCCTGTAGCATCCACCAATACCGTGCCTGCTGCTTCCCCCGAAAATATTGTACTGCCAAAATAAAAATGCCAGATGGCGCAGCTACAGAACTAGAAAATAATAGGGCCCTGTGGGGGGTTAGCTCTATTTCGGGGGTTGCAACCACACACTTCTTCACGGACACCAGAATTTAGGGGCCAAACTGTGCTTTATTGTGGCAAAAGCACAAACATAAACAGTACAAAATGAAAGCCTGCCCGTCTGGGCACTAACTAAAACATAAGACGTGTCTCTCTGACTCACCTACAGTATACATCACGGTTCACACACTGTTTCCGGTGCCGCTTTTTCAGCCCAATAGTCCACCAATCTCCAGGCTGCAGCACGGTCAGAATATCTCCCAGTCTCATGGTCTCTCAGCCTTGCCCAGCTGAGACCACACTCACAGAGCCTCACCAGGCCTCTGTTTGCACACTCCCCCCTTATTGACACCCTGGGAGGTTCTTTATGCCTGCCTGATTACCTCCAGCTGGTCTCACCTGTGGTGGAATAGGGGTGTGGGCCGCACTAGCCACCCCTTCCTTGCCTCTAACCTGTGTGAGATCTGTCACTGTCTCACAGGCCCAAAGAAGACTTTAGGCATCAAACCCCAGACCAGACTCCAATAAAGACCTCCCGACAGAGCCCACAATTAATACAGACCCAGATTAGCCTCAAATTCATGTGGCTCCCTATAACCTCCAGCCCTCGATCCCTTAATTTAGACCTCAGATCAGACACCAAATTCATAGCCCCTATAATTCTCCCCCCTTAAATCGGACCCCAAAGTCATGGCCCCTATAAACCCCAACCCTCCATCCTTTAAATCAGACCTCAAAGTCATGGCCCCTATATAACACCCTCTCCAGCCACCCCACACCATCAATCAGACTTCGTATCATACCCCAAAGTAATGGCCCCTATAATACTTCTCCTCTACATCAATCAGACTCCAAAATTATGGCCCCTATATGACACCTTCCCAGCCACCCCACACCATCAGACTTCATATCAGACCTTAAAGCAATAGCCCTTATAACACTCCTCCCCTCCATCAGTCAAAACTCAGAGCAGACCACAAAGTTAAGGCCCCTATAACACTTCTCCACTCCATCAATCAGACCTCAGAGCAGACCCCAAAGTAATGGCCCCTATAACACTCCTCCCTCCCCCTCCATCAATCAGTCCTCAGAGCAGACCTCAAAGTAATGGCCCCTATAGCACTCCTCCCCTTCATACAGACCTCAGACCAGACTCCAAAGTCATGGCCCCCTATAACAACCTCCCTACATTTATCCCACAAATCAGACCTCAGATCAAGCAAAAAATAAATAAATAAGTAAATAAATAAATAAAACTTACCTCTCCTGTTCCAGAAGGCTCCAGCACTCTGGAGATCCGGTGCACTCCTCTTGCAGCTCCGTACTGACCTGACATTGAACAGCATGAGGTCATAGTGTGCACCTGTGTGCACTACATCCTCTGGCTGAACGCTGGCAGGACACAGCACAGCGTGGCACACAGAGATGAAGACCAGGGAGCGGTGAGTAGTAACAGCACTAGCAGCGCCACACTCACCAGTCCCTAGCATCCTGTAAACCAGTGTTTCCCAACCAGTGTGCCTCCAGCTGTTGCAAAACTACAACTCCCAGCATGCCTGCACAGCCAAAGGCTGTCCGGGCATGCTGGGAGTTGTAGTTTTGCAACAGCTGGAGGCACACTGTTTGGGAAACACTGCTGTAAACACATACACATTAAAATAAAGTTGTAAGTCTGCCCCCCTTAAGAATCATTCGTGGTCATTTAAAAATCCCTGCCGGACATTTTTTTTAGGTCCTAAAAAGAAGACACGTCCGGAGAAAATAGGGCGTTAGGTCACCCTATGTCAGAGACAATTAGATGCCGCAAATATCAGACAATCACAGGGAGAAAATCTTACTGGTTTCGTGGGCACTCTTTCAAACACACAGTAAAACCTTGAGGTCCTTTAGGTAGACTGTGGAACATTTTAAAGTATGATTCCCAGAATACCTGAACTATGCCACAAATCCTTCTGGAAATTATGGGGGTCATTTATAAATAGAAATACAGCGTGCCAGTTTTTGGCGTATATATGTTACAGATTTGGTCGCAAAGGGGATTTGCGGACGAATCTGCGAATTCTTCCCCATCCATGCCATGTACGCCAGTTCTAAAAAAGGGGGAGTGGCATGGGCTCATTTATCATTTTCTACACCTGTTTTAGGCGTAGAAAATGATCAAAATCTCGCTTGCTGGCATAGATAGGGTACATTTATGCCGGCGATGGATGCCTCTACATAACTTAGGCGCATCAAACGCCAGCACAGGGTTATTAAGACCAGTGTCTAAAACGCTGGCCTTAATAAATGACCCACTATGTTTTTCTCACCATTCCCATGCCAGATGTGACCTCTTAGACAGCACTCTCTAGATGGAGAACTACCTCCTCAAGAGCAACGTTGGCACAGTCACACTTCAGAGTTGGCCACTAGCTGGTGATGTTTGTCCACTTTGGTCTCGTGAGGAACATTACCTTCTCCTACACTGGATGAGATGCCAATATGACACGATAGAGCTCCACTAAGGCTACACATACTGTCTCTCACTCTCAGGACCCACGGTTACAATGGCCCAGATCAGACTCCAAATCAAACTACTGCTTACATTATCTTTGATCCGCTAAGGAAAACATTACTTCTCCTTGGGCCCCATTTCCTTCATAGCCCCGCACTTTTCCCTCAAGAACCGGCCAATGTCACGGGCTTGCACTGAACACTAGGCATTTGCCCAACTATTCTTTGTCACCAAACGTAGTCCTACATGTCAGATCCTCATCCCCTCCTCAAGAAAGGCAAAGTTTCCACACAAACATGTTCTATTATGTCATCTCAGGGTTCCTGTGAATGACGAACCTGTTAAATGGTGGCCTGGAAGTCATGCTATCATCTTCACGTCTATAGTAAGGAGGCTTGCACCATGGTGCAAAGTGCCCAGGCATCACATTTTAAAAATGTATTATTGCACATATGCTGGTATGCTTCTGAGCTCTTGTAAATAAACCCTCTACTGTGGGACAAGCTTCAAAGGGAATATAATAACACATTGTAGAGCAGTGGTGGTTAAATGGTAGATTGTGATTGACTGGTAGACCTCACAGTGAGAAGCAGTACATGTACACAGAAGTATGCAGTAAAAGGCTCTACTGAAAGGCTCATTGGGGAATCATATAGGGAGTCTAATGAGGTTTGACCAGCACTTTCACTAATGTAGCTCATAGAACCTGAGAGTTATGCTACAATTTAGCACTGAGCAAAGCAGACTAAAGGAGTAACCTAGTCATGAATGAAAAAAAGCATTGGAGACATTGCAGTAGAACAAGTGCAATGAGTAACTGTTTCTATTGCTGTTATGGGGGCATCTGAAAATGTTACATTTCTAGCAGCATCCTCCCAGTGCCACATATACATCTCCCTAGTAAATCTCCCAACTCAGGATCCACACAAAAAATGGAAACAGCCTTTGGAAAACCACATAAGAAAGACGGCTAACAGATAACAGAAAGGTGCCGTTTCCCATAGCTCACAGTTTACTATACAAAGTACTGTGTTCACCTCACAAATAATTTATTCACAAATTATTTTGACAGCAGTTTTACAATCTGTAGCTATTACCTATGAACTCCTAACAGCTCCTAAACACTAATTTAAGACACATTTGTGTCGATTTGATAAGGATTTAGATATAATGATTGTTTGAGCTGTTGGATTCAGTGGTAAGGCAGGTCTGTAGAAGCACTAAATCTGAAAGCTGTAGAGGAAAAATTTTAGAAATTTTTTAATAAAGACCAATTGAAAAAACAATTTATAGCTGAAAATAAACAAAATGCAATAACAGAAAGAAATTCCCCAAAGGTGTTCATAATCTATAAGGACGAATGTTCCCACTTATACCTATATAGATTTTTTTAAGTTTCCTACTATATAGTCATCGGAGTGATGTTTTTCTGATTACACTTACTCATACTTGCTAACTTTTTAAAGTTGACCTATGTACATTTTTAGAGTGCAGCGCACATGGACATGCCCTTTGGGAAGTCCGATCTCCCATTCCACATAGGCCACACCCCTTTTGTGACATGTCACAACCCTTTCTGTGATGCATAACACCTTCTCAGAACACGTATGGCCATCAGGGATGAGTTTGATGAGGCAGCATCCCAGTGCCACATACAGTTAAAGGTGGCCAATTATAATTATGATCACAAGCAAGTAAGCTACGGTAATTGCAACATTAACTGGTTGTTGTAAATAGACCTTAAAGGGCTTTCCAGAAGCCAGTGGGACCCATTAATTCACCCTAATTAATCATGACTTAATTGTAGAAGAAAGTTTCCGATAAACTTACTTTCTTGATGTTATGCGGATTGGTTGCTTTAGAACCTGGTCACTGATGCGCCTCTCTGAAAATACTAAATCCACCAACTTTACATCCATTAGTCTGGATACCAGGTTTGCACATGCGCTAGGAAGAAGATTAGTTCTAGCCCCGTCCCGGTCTTTGGAAAATACATGCCTGTCCATAGAACAGACCAGGAACCTGGTATTCTGACTGACAGATGTGACATCAGCAGATGTTGGATTTCCAACAAGAGGTGTGTCACACAACCAGGATCCAGAGCTTCTGATCCACGCAACTTTGAGACACTAAGCATTTTGATAGCTTCTCAGATGGCAAATTAGGATCGATGTGTCGTGCTGGGTCCTGGAAAACCACTTTAAGGTAGGTTATCTAATTGCTTTTCCAATATAACCTAAAGGCCACCATACATATTATACAAATTTTGGCCAAACCTCTTGTTTTCAGGAGGACCAACCAGTAGCTTAACATGTATGGGAGGTTCTGCCAGTGGTTTCACCGCCTTCCCATTAAAAACACATACGCACTTTGTTGAGTTAAGTGTGTATACGTATGGAGACCTCTGAAATATAGCTGTTGACTGATTGAGCATGTGGCTGACTGCTGTTGTAGGTGGATGGATACCCTAAGCCATACTATCACAAAAAAAGGCTGGTTTAGACAATTTCCTTCTCACTAATCAATTGAAGCCCAGATCATCAAGTCAAAGATCAGTCAGTGGTTTGAGGGTGCCTGTATTCAGTGAGGCCCAGTCTTGGGCTTTGCATGTGACACCTTTATTTGCCATTGTTTCAAATTGCGAGTACATGTGAAGCCCACCAATTAGTGGCAATCTGCATGCAGACCCAATAGCCAGGCTGCACCATGTGTGGGCGTCCATAGCTTTTGCCACTTTTACATAAGTCTAGCATAGGTAAAGAACATGGAGAGCAGGGGATGCGACAGAAACTTGTTCATTTCTGGAGTTTTATCTTATACAGTACAGACCAAAAGTTTGGACACACCTTCTCATTCAAAGAGTTTTCTTTATTTTCATGACTATGAAGGCATCAAAACTATGAATTAACACATGTGGAATTATATACATAACAAACAAGTGTGAAACAACTAAAAATATGTAATATTCTAGGTTCTTCAAAGTAGCCACCTTTTGCTTTGATTACTGCTTTGCACACTCTTGGCATTCTCTTGATGAGCTTCAAGAGGTAGTCCCCTGAAATGGTCTTCCAACAGTCTTGAAGGAGTTCCCAGAGATGCTTAGCACTTGTTGGCCCTTTTGCCTCCACTCTGCGGTCCAGCTCACCCCAAACCATCTCGATTAGGTTCAGGTACGGTGACTGTGGAGGCCAGGTCATCTGGCGCAGCACCCCATCACTCTCCTTCATGGTCAAATAGCCCTTACTTTCAAAGTTTTCCCAATTTTTCGGCTGACTGACTGACCTTCATTTCTTAAAGTAATGATGGCCACTCGTTTTTCTTTACTTAGCTGCTTTTTTCTTGCCATAATACAAATTCTAACAGTCTATTCAATAGGACTATCAGCTGTGTATCCACCTGACTTCTCCTCAACGCAACTGATGGTCCCAACCCCATTTATAAGGCAAGAAATCCCACTTATTAAACCTGACAGGGCACACCTGTGAAGTGAAAACCATTTCAGGGGACTATCTCTTGAAGCTCATCAAGAGA
Source organism: Bufo bufo (assembly GCF_905171765.1). Classification (NCBI taxonomy): domain Eukaryota; kingdom Metazoa; phylum Chordata; class Amphibia; order Anura; family Bufonidae; genus Bufo; species Bufo bufo. Next base: position 108,675,915 of record NC_053391.1, read on the forward strand.
ATGCCAAGAGTGTGCAAAGCAGCAATCAAAGCAAAAGGTGGCTACTTTGAAGAACCTAGAATATGACATATTTTCAGTTGTTTCACACTTGTTTGTTATGTATATAATTCCACATGTGTTAATTCATAGTTTTGATGCCTTCAGTGTGAATCTACAATTTTCATAGTCATGAAAATAAAGAAAACTCTTTGAATGAGAAGGTGTGTCCAAACTTTTGGTCTGTACTGTATTTCAGAGAGAACCCAATAAAAGACAACCGCTAATACTGATGTAGAGTGGTCCTGTACCAGAGACTCTTCTGGGTAACTCGGCGCTGACTTATTGCCATGTGAACACCTGGGGGCGGCCCCGCCTCTAGGGGGCGTCTCCCAGGTGCATCTTTTGGCGATTTTCTTGTGCTTTTCTTGTGTGTTTCACCTATAAATACTCACCTGTCTATTGCATTTATTGTAATATTATGAAACCTGATGAAGGGAAAGTTTTAATCCCCGAAACGCGTTGTTTCCAATAAAAAAGAAGAATCTACTCCATTGAGACTTTCTCCATCGTGGATTTGCGCCGAAGCAGAACCTCTTTTCTTTTACTGCAACCTTTTCTTTTTGGGGGACTGGACATCCCATCCGAAAGAACACATAGTCTGCGGCTGCAGTCCCGGTATAAAGGTCTCATTGATTCAAGCTTTCAATAGGGTTGTGCCAAAAGGTGAGTCTCCATAATCCTTACTACATCCTTTTACTTGTATATACATACTACCCTATTGTGCGCCCCTTTCTTTTCCATTCTCTATTCCCCTCATTCACTGAGGGGAATTTAGATTTGTCCATTATCCAAAGACTTCGACTCCTTGAATTCCCAGACGGTGGGAGCAGCACATAGGACCAACTACAAAAGAAAGAAATAATCCAATAAGAAAGTATGGATTACATCAAGAACAGAATCGAACAACGGGAACGCCTGAATTTCCAATGCACTAAGAATCCAGTGGAGTGCACCACGAACATGATCCAAGAGGAAAACGCAAGTACCATTGATGAAAAATCATTATTGAATCTATTCTATAAACTTGAAAAACTTATAACTGATGAAATACAGCATCATTTGGATGCCATCTTTTTGGAGATTTATGTACAAGAACAGATTGTCCCCCGCGGCTTGAGACTACGTTTTGGTAACTCATTTAAAGAAGATTTGAACTTTAGTAATGAATGGGACAATTATTTACTTGATTGTGCAAAGGGTCTTATGACTAGACTGATAGAAAAAAGGCGGTCCCTATATCTAGACCTAGGGGCCAAAATATCTAATTGTTATGCAGAATTATCCAAATTCAGATCACACACCAAATTTCCAATGTTTGATCGGTTAATTACCTCAAGGATACTCACTCTTGAAAAAGAAACCCTAAACAAAAAAAGTGGCAAGTTAGCTAGAGACTGTTTTGATTTTGCTCAAACCCCCTCCGCAGCAAGTAACTAATTAAATAACAACAACAGATCATCATCTACGACTGAGTGACACAGAGAGGACTGGCACAAACAAAGAGCAGACAAGTACCACTGCTCCAATACCATCCTCAAGACGCATGTAGAATCAGAAGCACATGCAACAACACCAAAAGCCACGGAACATGTACTCCAACAGGAATAGGCTTACTAACCACCATAGTTCGCGTCCACATCACAGACCCCAACAAAGGAAATCGCAAGTCTCAACATACCCACCACCCATGAGTAGGGTGGAACTCACACCTCAGAACACTATTTATAACATCAGAAGACCCATAGATTCCCCAATAAATGGGATAATTACTCAAAAAGAACTAACCCCAATTTTGCAGCCGGATTTATCCAATTTGGCGTTTCACACTCCACTACTCACTCCAAGTAAACCAGACTCATTCTTCACCCTCAAAAATACAACACCCACCACCTCTCCCTCCATTGTCTTTCCGGAAAATATAAGGGCAAAATGTGGACCACTTAATCTACCACCAACCCGGTTTTCCACCCACCCTCACTCCTTTTCGCTGCCCCAATCCAGGCTCTCCACCCCATCAAATTCCTCGGATTTGGAAGCCGACCCGCTCCTCACTGTACACATCTGTACACCCCCAACAATTCCCTTTGATCCAGATTGTGCAGTACCCACTCCGAACCAACCCAACTGTCCATCCAATACCAACTATTTGCACCCCAATACTATCCAATCCGATCCCAATCTGACTCAGGACCACTCTGAAGCAGGTCCTTCCACATCCCTCTCCTTTATAGCTCTCCCTCCTCTCATTCATCCCACGGTAGCCTACCCCATCCTTAAAAGCCCCAAAACCACTACTATCACTCATTTTTTTCATCCACTAGGCCGAAAACCCACGAAAAGAAAAAATCAAGAAAAGTATGTAGAGCAGGCAAAAGTAAAAAGAAAAATCAAAATTTAGTCTGTAATAAAAATCCAGAAAATACTAAAGACATGGAAAACTCCTGTGGCATTTATAATTTATCTTCATATTCCTTGAAAAGAGCAGAAATTGCAATACTGTCTAAAGGTCTTTCTTTTTGCCCCACCAGCAAAATTAATGAATTTGACCTATTTCTAGATCCTAATCGGTTCATTAAAAAACCTACTTTAAAACGGCACTTTAAAATAATAGAGATCTCTGCAAAAAGACCATCTACAGAACCCATTGCCATTTCACCATCCAAGGAGGAAGATATTAGAGCTATTCCCTCAGGTCTAAAACCACCATCCAACTTCTACCCTATCCACCATAAAGGTAATTTTTTTGACACATTCTACTCCCTGGTCTCTAATGAATTTAGACAAATCACCTGAGAGGCCACCCCACCCCTCCTCCCTAGGAAACATAATCTCAAACCATTTGAAATAGCGGCCCTTAAAAGTTTACAGTCAAACACAAACATTACAATAGAAAATGCGGACAAAGGAGGTGGAATTGTGATCCAGAATAGAGGAGTATATAAAAGAAGCTCTCAACATACTATCTGACAAAAATTATTATTTACCCCTTCAAAATGACCCGTCAACACAGGACAGAGAAGAGTTTGGCAAACTAATAAAGTCAGCAGAAACCATCCTAAACAAAAAGGAGAAAGAATATATCCTCGTAAAAGAGGCAACCCTTGCTACCTTCTACCACCTCCCTAAAATCCATAAAGACATAAAAAATCCCCCCGGCAGACCTATCATCTCTGGGGTGTCCTCTCTCACCAGGAATCTCTCTCATTATATTGATATACATCTCCAAAAATATGTCCTGAATTTAAAATCATATGTGAGAGACTCTACGTCCCTGATAACATCCCTAAAAAATATCAAATGGAAAGACAGCTATCTTCTGCTCATTCTAGATGTGTCAGCACTCTACACTAATATATCCCATGACCTGGGAATGAAATGTGCATCCACCTTTTTGAATAATGACCAAGAAATGCCTATACAGCAGAGATCATTTATCATCAAAGGCATGGAATTTATTTTAACCCATAAGGTCTTCACATTTCAAGACCAAATTTATAAACAGATACGGGGGGCCGCGATGGGGGCGCGTTTCGCGCCGAGCTATGCTAATCTGTTCATGGGAGCATTTGAGGAAACCTTTATTTACCAAACAAAACTCTGGTCAAAAAACATCATTTATTTCAAAAGATATATCGATGATGTCTTTTTTATCTGGGATGGTGATCAGACAACAATAGAAGATTTTATCTCTCACCTTAATACAAACAACTGGGGCATCTCACTCATAGGGACATATGACACCAAAAAAATGGAATTTTTGGATTTAGAGATCTTCATTCAAAATAAGGAAATAAAGACCCGTACCTTCTTCAAAAAAGGTAGATAGCAATAGCTATCTTGATTTTGGCAGCACACACTATAGGAAATGGAAGTCAAATGTTCCATTTAGCCAATTCAAACGCCTCCGGCTAAACTGCACACTGGATACAGATTTCATGTCACAATGCGATACCCTCACATCCAGGTTCAACTAAAAGGGGTACCCAAGAAACATTATTATGGGCGCTAGAAAAAAAGCAGCCGGACTCACTCAATTAGAATGTCTACCTCCAGTACAGAAAGAAAAAGGAACCCCCGCTTCACTTATAGAAGAGCAAAAACTCTAAAAAAAACATTCTGGCACCCAGCAAATTAAGATCAATCACATATCCTGCCAACGACCAGGATACCAGGTCCCCAAAATGGCAGTTTTAAATGTGGTCACCAGAGATGTCTATGCTGTATCAGTATCTAGCAAAGATCATTCTTCCAAAGTCGAACCAGTGGGGAATTTCTCAATTCCACACCATCTAACCTGTAACTCTAACTATGTAATATACTTGCTTGAGTGTCCATGTCATCTACAATACATAGGTCGTACTATTCAGAACCTGCGTAACAGATTTAATAAACATAGATCAAATATCAAAAAGAAATACATGAAACATAGCGTGTCCAGACACGCGACTGAACACCATGAGGGCAATTCTGTCGGATTTTCCTTAACACCTATCGAACAGATCCCGATCCATCTCCAAAAAGACATCCAGTACATCAGACGCCGTGAGATGTACTGGATCTTTAAACTAAACAGCCTCAATCCCTATGGTCTCAATGAAGCCTTTGAAATCAATCTGTAAAGTCAAACCATCCGATACCCCAAACTTTTTACCCCATATCCTTTTTTCCATATGTTTCCACTCAAACAAGTTATACAAAACACCATCCTTTCTACAAAAATACTCGTTATGGTAGAAAAAATATTTCCTTGCCAATTCCCTCCCCCCCCCTTTGCCCCCACCAACCATCCCTCCTTAGCACATAATAAGTGACCAGAACTAGATAAGTCACATGTTCCTTAACATTCCTATTAAATATTTTTACCAAATATATATACTTTTTACCAATCATTTAGAGCTTTTATATAAACTTACAACCTTTTACTAGAATAGATATATACAGTATTTATATATATCTGTACAAGAATGCTTTTATAGGAATTTTCTACCACTCCTATATTTTTATATAACCACTCATTCTATACAACCCCTCATCTATTATATATATTTATTCATATTATTATTATATATACTTTCTATTTTTTATTATATATATTTAAAAAATATATATTTTTTTTAATTTTAATTTTTTTTGTTTTTATTATTATTTATTATTTGCACTTTATCACTTTAGAGTATTTAATACACAATCTAAAGTGTTATTCCAAGCCAGCAATACACATACATTGAGTTGTATACTCGCATGAGCAAACCTGCAGATATACTTGATTAAGCTGTCTATGAAATCGATCTCCTCTAGCTGTGGCTTACCACTATTAGCATCTTCGTTTCCAAGTAAACGGATCATGTGACCGCAAAGTTGCGATCACATACCCCCCATGTCACACACAGACACACCTTTTCGCTGCGGCTGCCGGCGCCTATCGTGCAGCCGAGCATGCGTCCTCCTAGAGGCAGGAGGTTACAGTGATCGGCCTATCTCTTCCCCTGCTTTTTTTACATGAAAGAGGGCCGATCACTAGAGGATGCTTTTGTTTCCGGCTGTCCCGATCATGTGACCGCTCATCCTTGCGGTCACATGACGGATAAGTTCATATACACACGGAAAGGTTTTAAGCCGGGAACTTACCTACAATGCTCGTTTTCCAACAAATTTACATATAATCATGTATGTTCAAACAGAACTGATCTTATATTCAAAACAAGGATTTGATTTGAAGAATTTATTTTGCTATCTGGGTGACACCTGGGGGCGGCCCTGCCTCTAGGGGGCGTCTCCCAGGTGCATCTTTTGGCGGTTTTCTTGTGCTTTTCTTGTGTGTTTCACCTATAAATACTCACCTGTGTATTGCATTTATTGTAATATTATGAAACCTGATAAAGGGGAAGTTTTAATCCCCGAAACGCGTTGTTTCCAATAAATAAGAAGAATCTACTCCATTGAGACTTTCTCCATCGTGGATTTGGGCCGAAGCAGAACCTCTTTTCTTTTACTGTAAACACTCATTTAAGACACATTTGTGTCGATTTGATAAGGATTTAGCTATAATGATTGTTTGAGCTGTTGGATTCAGTGGTAAGGCAGGTCTGTAGAGGCACTAAATCTGAAAGCTGTAGAGGAAAAATTGTAGAAAATTTTTAATAAAGACCAATTGAAAAAAAAAAATTATAGCTGAAAATAAACAAAATGCAATAACACAAAAAAAGGTGTTCATACTCTATAAGGGCGAATGTTCCCATTTATACCTATATAGATTAAAAAAAAAAAGTTTTCTACTATATAGTCATCGGAGTGCTGTTTTTCTGATTACACTTACTCATACTTGCTAACTTTTTAAAGTTGACCTATGTACATTTTTAGAGTGCAGCGCACATGGACATGCCCTTTGGGAAGTCCGATCTCCCATTCCACATAGGCCACACCCCTTTTGTGACATGTCACAACCCTTTCTGTGATGCATAACACTTTCTCAGAACACGTATGGCCATCAGGGATGAGTTTGATGAGGCAGCATCCCAGTGCCACATACAGTTAGAGGTGGCCAATTATAATTATGATCACAAGCAAGTAAGCTACGGTAATTGCAACATTAACTGGTTGTTGTAAATAGACCTTAAAGGGCTTTCCAGAAGCCAGAGGGACCCATTAATTCACCCTAATTAATCATGACTTAATTGTAGAAGAAAGTTTCCGATAAACTTACTTTCTCGATGTTGTGCGGATTGGTTGCTTTGGAACCTGGTCACTGATGCGCCTCTCTTTGAAATCCTAAATCCACCAACTTTACATCCATTAGTCTGGATACCAGGTTTGCACATGCGCTAGGAAGAAAGTTAGTTCTAGCCCCGTCCCGGTCTTTGGAAAATACATGCCTGTCCATAGAACAGACCAGGAACCTGGTATTCTGACTGACAGATGTGACATCAGCAGATGTTGGATTTCCAACAAGAGGTGTGTCACACAACCAGGATCCAGAGCGTCTTATCCACGCAACTTTGAGACACTAAGCATTTTGATAGCTTCTTCAGAGGGCAAATTAGGATAGATGTGTCCTGCTGGGTCCTGGAAAACCACTTTAAAGGGATTCTGTCATGAGATTTGAGCCCTATAAGCTAAACATATGGCCAGGTCCGTACTAATAAAATGAATCCTAAACTGCCCTTATTAAACCTGCTTGTGGCTCTATTAGCCCAAAAAACTGTTTTTTTATAAGCTGTCACTCACCTACCTAAGATGCCCAAGGGGTTTTACGTTAACCCAGGGTGCCCACCCGCACCCCTCGCCGTCTGGTGCCCAGCGCCGCCTTCCTCACCTCAGCCCCGCCTCCGCAATCCTCCCGTCCCTCTGCTAGATCCGGCGCCTGCGCACTAGGCTCAGCCTGATGCGCCGCGGACTCCTGGCAGCGGCTTCGTTGAGCGAAGTGCGCATGCGCAGGTTTAATAAGGGCAGTTTAGGATTAATGTTATTAGTACGGACCTGGCCATATGTTTAGCTTATAGGGCTCAAATCTCATGACAGAATCCCTTTAAGGTAGGTTATCTAATTGCTTTTCCAATATAACCTAAAGGCCACCATACATATTATACTAATTTTGGCCAAACCTTGTTTTCGGGAGGACCAACCAGTAGCTTAACATATATGGGAGGTTCTGCCAGTGGTTTCACCGCCTTCCCATTAAACACACATACACACTTTGTTAAGTGTGTATATGTATGGAGACCTCTGAAATATAGCTGTTGACTGAGCATGTGGCTGACTGCTGTTGTAGGTGGATGGATACCCTAAGCCATACTATCACAAAAAAGGCTGGTTTAGACAATTCCCTTCTCACTAATCAATAGAAGCCCAGATCATCAAGTCAAAGATCAGTCAGTGGTTTTAGGGTGCCAGTACACAGTGGGGCCCAGTCTTGGGCTTTGCATGCGACACCTTTATTTACCATTGTTTCAAATTGCGACTACATGTGAAGCCCACCAATTAGAGGCAATCTGCATGCAGTCCCAATGGCCAGGCTGCACCATGTGTGGGCGTCCATAGCTTTTGCCACTTTTACATAAGTCTAGCATAGATCAAGAACATGGAGAGCAGGGGATGCAACAGAAACTTGCTCATTTCTGGAGTTTTATCTTATATTTCAGAGAGAACCCCATAAAAGACAACCACTAATACTGATGTAGAGTGGTCCTGTACCAGAGACTCTTCTGGGTAACTCGGCGCTGACTTATTACCATGTGGATTACCAGAGAAACAGCAGAATGATTTTTTCATCAGAAAGAAACCCTAGGCCTCTTTCACACAGGCGAGATTTCCGCACGGGTGCAATGCGTGAGTTGAACGCATTGCACCAGCACTGAATCCGGACCCATTCATTTCTATGGGGCTGTGCACATGAGCGGTGATTTTCACGCATCACTTGTGCGTTGCGTGAAAATCGCAGCATGCTCCTCTTTGTGCGTTTTTCACGTAACGCAGGCCCGATAGAAATGAATGGGGTTGCGTGAAAATCGCAAGCATCCGCAAGCAAGTGCGAATGCGGTGCGATTTTCACGCACGGTTGCTAGGTGACGATCGGGATGGGGACCCGATCATTATTATTTTCCCTTATAACATGGTTATAAGGGAAAATAATAGCATTCTGAATACAGAATGCATAGTAAAACGTCACTGGAGGGGTTAAAAAAAAAGAAAAAATATTTTAACTCACCTTAATCCACTTGTTCGCGCAGCCGTCAGGACCTGGGTAAAGGACCTGTGGTGACGTCACTACGCTCATCACATGATCCATCACCATGGTGATGGATCATGTGAATGACCATGTGATGAGCGTAGTGACGTCATCAAAGGTCCTTTTCCTCACAGATGAAGACAGAAGAGATGCCGGCTGCGCGAACAAGTGGATTAAGGTGAGTTAAAATATATATATATATTTTTTTTAACCCCTCCAGCCCTATTTTACTATGCATTCTGTATTCAGAATGCTATTATTTTCCCTTATAACCATGTTATAAGGGAAAATAATACAATCTAAACAACCTTGAACCCAAACCTGAACTTCTGTGAAGAAGTTCAGGTCTGGGTACCACAGTCAGTTTTTTATCACGCGCGTGCAAAACGCATTGCACCCGCGCGATAAAAACTGAACAACGGAACGCAATCGCAGTTAAAACTGACTGCAATTGCGTACCTACTCGCGCGGGTTTGCCGCAATGCACCGGGACGCATCCGGACACGCTCGTCTGCAAGGGGCCTTATAATCTTCATTTATCATGTCTGCTGAGTTATTAGTTAGCAAACATAGGACAAGGGGTTTCCTCAGGCTGCAGATTCAGGAACATTTATAGACTGTATGGAGCATCTGGTGTGAATGTTGAATTATTCATGTCATTCATATTGCTAACTGCTCAGCCATTCATTGTAGCAACGCGATGATTCACAGTAAGCAGGGACTCCACTGGTGACACAAGTTTTGGAATCGAGTTGTATGTGGGTTGAATGTGTTACACCAGCGAGTGTTTATTGTGTGAGTTTTACAACCACATGGCACAAATTACATAAAAAGATAAACTGCGCCATAATAGACACTGGTGTCCAATAAATAAAAATATTAAAATAGCTTAAAGGGGTTGTCCTACAAAAAATCTTCTACAGTTTGCAAATCACCACCTGGATCTGAATAATTTTGTAATTGCATGTATGTAATTAAAAAAGTTATTCAATAAAATGTATCTCTATAGCGCCACCCATTTTTTTTTTCTTTGTCCTGCTGACTGAGATGGCCGCACATGCTCAGTTTCATCTTTCTACTGCCTCATGAGTTATGATTTGGAGATCATGGACACGCCCCCTTAGCTGCAGCAGAAGAGACACTCCCCTTGAGCTGTCAGCTTGATATAAATCCAACAGAGCAATGACTGTGGAGATCTCTGGATCCATGTGAGGTACAGGGCTGGTTCTTTAAGACAACTTATGCCGTATCCACAGGATAGGGGATAAGTGTCTAATCAGCAGGGGCCCAACCGCTTGGGCCCTCATCGATCATAAGAATGAGAGACCTGTGCCATTTGTTTGAATGGGGTGGCAGAGATAGCTGAGTACAAGTGGAGTACTTTAAATCACATTTATCAAATGTCTCATGTTGTTTGATAAATTTGTCTTATCCTTAAACCTAACACTTGTTTAGAAAAAGAACTCCAGTTTTTCTACTCCACTCCCCTACTGGAGTGAGATTGCAATTTTTTTGTGACTTTTTGAAAAAAGTCTCAATGATAAATCTGGAGTGAAACTCATTACCATAGCTAACCACACCCATATTTCCAAACTAAAGTGAGTAGTGTAAGGCAAGGGCTACACGGCGATACTGGTCGCGGCCAGGATTGTTGAGCAGCACTGATCCCATAGAAATGAATGGGATCGCCGCAGCAGTTGCAAGAAATCCGACATGGCTGCGATAGGTGTCGCCGTCTAGCCCTTGGGAAGTCTGAGCTCTCATTCCACATAGGCCACACCCCTTTTGTGACATGTTACAACCCTTTCTGTGATGCATCACACCTTCTCAGGACACATATGGCCATCAAGGATGAGTTTGATGAGGCAGCATCCCAGTGCCACATACCGTTAAAGGTGGGCAATTATCATTATGATCACAAGCATGTAAGCTACGGTAATTGCAACAATAACTGGTTATTGTAAATAGATCTTAAAGAGGACCTTTTATCTGGCAAAACATTGTGAACTTAGTATCATGATCTGTACAGCGGCGCCCAGGGATCTCACTGCACTTGCTATTATCCCTGGGCGCCGCTCCGTTCTGCCACTATGTCCTCCGGTATGTTCGGGGACTTGGTTATAGTAGGAGGAGACTGCCCTTGTTCTCCTTGGCGTCTCCTTCTCCTAGGCTGCAGCGCTGGCCAATCGCAGCGCAGAGCTCACAGCCTGGGAGAAAAAAAACTCCCAGGCTGTGAGCTCTGCGCTGCGATTGGCCAGCGCTACAGTCTGGGAGAAGGAGACGCCCAGGAGAACAAGGGCAGTCTCCTCCTACTATAACTAAGTCTCCGCCTACTATAACCAAGTGACTGAACATACCGGAGGGCATAGCAGGAGAACGGAGCGGCGCCCAGGGATAATAGTGAGTGCAGTGATATCCCTGGGTGCTGCTGTACAGATCATGACACTTAGTTCACAATGTTTTGCCAGATGAAAGGTCCTCTTTAAAGGGCTTTCCAGAAGCCAGCGGGGCCCATTAACTCACCCTAATTAATCATGACTTAATTGTAGAAGAAAGTTTCCGATAAACTTACTTTCTCGATGTTGTGCGGATAGGTTGCTTTGGAACCTGGTCACTGATGCGCCTCTCTTTGAAAATCCTAAATCCACCAACTTTACATCTATTAGTCTGGATACCAGGTTTGCACATGCGCTAGGAAGAAGATTAGTTCTAGCCCGTCCTTATCTTTAGAAGGGACATGCCCGTCCATAGAACAGACCAGGAACCTGGTATTCTGTCTGACAGATGTGACATCAGCAGATATTAGATTTCCAAAAAGAGGTGTGTCACGCAACTTTAAGACTAAGTATTTTGAAAACTTCTTCAGATGGCAAATTAGGATTGATGTGTCCTGCTGGGTCCCGGAAAACCACTTTAAGGTAGGTTATCTAATTGCTTTTCCAATATAGCCTAAAGGCCACCATACATAGTATACCAATTTTGGCCAAACCTCTTGTTTTCGGGATGACCAACCAGAAACGCATCGAGCCAGGACGCAATGCTGTAGTCAGTAGAAGCAGAGCTTATGAAGTTGTTGTTAGCCCTATTAGCATAGCGGAGTATTCCCTTCATCTGTCATATAAATCAGATACCATACAGATTAATTAGGGTCTTCTCCGCAAACTCCACGTATGGGGTCTGTTTAAATTTCCTAGTGGATACCCCTGTGGATCCAGACAAATAGGCTTGTGTCTTTCTTTGTATTGAAACCATAGGTCTGTGTTTTTATTGACACACCTCTGTTTGCCTCTCCTCCCCTGTATTTAAGGAGTTGTAATTGGCTCTGGTTTCAGCAAAGTGAGGCATTTGGCTGTCCATTATTTCACTCACTGGACCGGTATGTGGAGTGCTTTAAGTTTATGATGCACTCCAGGCTCAGTGGTTGGAAAGGTTAATAGCCATAAATATATATATTCCCCCTGTGATACCAACAAGAGGGTGGTGACGTAATAGGCACATATAGGTCTTGAGTGTATCAGGTAAACTATGTATTAAAGTCCTCTGAGTGTGGTTTCTGTGTGTTCACCACACATAGGATTTTTTTAAGTATTCATAAATTCCCTTCTCTCTGTTTTTAGTGCATACCAATAAACGTTTTAGTTTTAGCGTCTCTATTTTTCTATCCGTGATTGGTTCTATCCCAGAGATGTAATACCTTTATTACCTATATTGTCCGTGCATTGTTAAATATCTCTCATTACTTAAACCTTAAGGCATGGCAGGGTTCCTTGCAGGTGGGATTAATATGGACGCATGGGACAGTGATGCTAGGCTGGTATTTTCTGACAGCAATCTTCCAGCCACTGAATATACAGTTACAATAAACGGGACCAGTGGCGTAGGGATCGCCATAGCAGCCATAGCAATGGCTATGAGGCCCTACGCCACTGGGGGCCCGCCGCGACTGAGGATAAAAAAAAATAAAAATGTGGCGAGTGGGCCAGGCGTAGCGCTGTGATAGGGGCAGGGCTCCAGATGGTCTCTCCCTCCCCCTGTGCTGCTGCCGCCGCGGCCAATAAGAGGAGGGACAGGGCCGGGGGAGGGGCTGTGGCCACTGCGCCACCAATGAAGATAACTGACCTGTTAATACAAATGCAGGAGGCGGGTGCCGGAATCAAATAGCCGGCACCCAACCTCTATGACAGGGAGCTGCGATCAGCCTCATCAGCGGCAGTTAACCCCTCAGGTGCCCTCCCTGTCATAGAGGTCGGGTGCCGCTATTTGATTCCGGCACCCGCCTCCTGCATTTGTATTAACAGGTCAGTTATCTTCATTAACATTGAGTGCGGCCCCTCCCCCAGTATAATAAACATTGAGTGCGGCCCCCCCCAGTATAATAAACATTGAGTGCGGCCCCCCCCAGTATAATAAACATTGAGTGCGGCCCCCCCCAGTATAATAAACATTGAGTGCGCCCCCCCCCAGTATAATAAACATTGAGTGCGGCCCCCCCCAGTATAATAAACATTGAGTGCGGCCCCCCCCCCCAGTATAATAAACATTGAGTGCGGCCCCCCCCCAGTATAATAAACATTGAGTGCGGCCCCCCCCCCCAGTATAATAAACATTGAGTGCGCCCCCCCCCAGTATAATAAACATTGAGTGCGGCCCCCCCCCAGTATAATAAACATTGGTGGGCAGTGCCAATGAGGGTTAAAAAATAAAAAATTAACTCACCTCCTCCAATTGATTGCGAAGCTGCTGCCAGTCTCCTTGTAATTTCTTCAGGACCTGTGGTGACGTCACTGAGCTCCAGCCTCTATCACATGGTCCATTACCATGGTGATGGATCATGTGATGTATCATGTGATGAGCTCAGTGACATCAGCACAGGTCCTTTGACGGGTCCTGAAGAAAGTACAGGAGACCGGCTGCTACGCGATCAATTGGAGGTGGTGAGTTAATTTTTATTTATTTTTTTAACCCTCATTGGCACTGCCCACCAATGTTTATTATGTTGGGGGGGCGCACTGTGCCACCAATGTTTATTATACTGGGGTGTTGGGGGGGGCGCACTGCACCACCAATGTTTATATGTTTATTATGCTAGGGAGGGGGGGCGCACTGCCCACCAATGTTTATTATGTTGGGGGGGCACACTGCGCCACCAATGTTTATTATACTAGGGTGTTGGGGGGGGGGGGCGCACTGCACCACCAATGTTTATATGTTTATTATACTAGGGAGGGGGGGCGCACTGCGCCACCAATGTTTATTAAGTTGGGGGGGGCGCACTGCGCCACCAATGTTTATTATGTTGGGGGGGGCGCACTGCGCCACCAATGTTTATTATACTGGGGTTTAGGGGGTGCAGGTTTTTATTTTATTAAGGAAGGGTTAAGGGGTCTATTAAGGGGTGGTTAATGGGTTTTATTAAGGGGGGGTTAATGGGTTTATTTCGTTAAGGGGGTGTGCAGAGGTTTTTTTTTTATTAAGGGGTTTTATTTTTATTTATAAATATTATTGAAAACATTGAAAAAAGTTTGTGCATGTTTTCTTAACTTTCTTGGGGGGGGGTGCCAAACAAAGGGTTCGCCCCGGGTGCCAAATGCTCTAGGTATGCCCCTGTCTGGAACGCTTCAGGGGTTCCCGGGCGGCCACTTGTTACTTAAACTTACATTGTACGATATAAGGCGGTAGCTAATTATGCATATATAGCTAATCAGTGGCGTAACTACCAGGGCAGGCTGACAAGGGGCCCGGCGCCCGACAGAGTGTCAGTCAAGTTTCATCTTTTTTCTTTATATGCAAATTACCTTCCTAACGTGGCCAAGAGGTTGTCCCTCCGGCCGTTTGTGCCCAGCCGCGCCCATTATCGTCATGCCCACCACCGCCCCGCTGTTAATTATTCACTGCTGTCCTCGTCTTTTTTTTTTTCTAAGTGTGCCGTAGTCTCGCGCATGCGCTGATGTTACTCACGTCCGGGCCCATGCGGTGTCCTGGCAGCAGCCTCAAGTAGTGTAATCTCCACTTTCTGGCGCATGCACGATTACATTACTTGAGGCTGCTGCCAGGACACCGCGCGGGCCCGCACGTGAGTAACATCGGCGCATGCGCGAGTCTACGGCACACTTAGAAAAAAAAAAAGACGAGGACAGCAGTGAATAATTAACAGCGGGACGGCGCTGGTCTTGGCGATAATGGACGCAGCTGGGCACAAACGGCCGGAGGGACAGCCCTTTGGGCACGTTAGGAAGGTAATTTGCATATAAATAAAAATGATTTTTATCAAAAATAAAAAGGACAGGTGGGGGTAAAAATAGTATATCAAAAATTGGGCGGAGGGCTGGGGGGGCCCATACAAAAATTTGCTGTGGGGTCCAGGCACTTCTAGTTACGCCCCTGAACGGGACCTTTAAAAACCTCACCCGTGCCTACAAAGAAAAAATCTGAGGGTGGTGGGAGATCCAGACTCTCGACACGTATCGAGATAAGATTGTGCCGAGGAGTCTTAGGATCCCGCTATTCCTGGGTGCACGTCTGAGGTCTCCAGATTTCATCAAAAAGTGGGAAGCATCAATTGAGTCGTCCCTCCGTCTTATGGGTCTACTGATAGCAGAGGAAAAATCCCTATATGAAAAAAGTTCTATAGCTTTACAGGAGTTGAATGAGTCTGCCAAAAAATGTTCAACCCATGCTTAGTTCCTACAGAAGGAGCAGAGATTGGAACAGGCTGTCCAAAAATATACTGCCTAGCTTAAAGAAATGAAACACGCACAATATCTGAGAGATACCACTGATTTCAAGGAAGGGCGCCTGTTTGATTATAGGGCAAGACCAGCTAGGGGCCTGGAGGCCGAGACTGAACCCTCCAAATCTGAAGGTGACACAGACACGGAGGGTCCATGGACTGGTAGTTCGTATCCTCAGCCCCCCAGATCCTCAAGGGGAAAACCACGTAGAGGCAGGGGTG